>NC_071516.1:10291120-10594150 GCF_027887155.1 Malaclemys terrapin pileata | reverse complement strand
TCATCTGCTGGGCCTAATCTGGTAGGTGTGCTCAGAGCATGCTTAACCCACATAAAATACTGCTGTGGTGGTGCTGCCCCCTTCCTTTGTACCACAGCTCAGTGGTTAGAAAACTCACCCAGGAGGCCCCAGTTCAAGTCACTGCTTCAAATAAGGCCAAGCAGAGATTTGAACCAGCATCTTCCACATCTCAGAGGAATACTCTACGCACTAGTCTGTTGGCTATAAGGAGTGGGAGAGGGAATGACCACCACCACTATTTTTTGCAAAAAGATAATGTCGGACCTAGCTTAGGCACCTATCTCCAGGAGAGGGTTCACGACCGTGAATCCCGAGTGGAGTTAGATGGTAACTACCTTTGAAGGGTGGGGCTAGTTTCAGCGGCTCACTCCCTGCTCACCTTGCTGGCTTTCTGTGACTCCCATAGACTCTCCCCATTTATTGTATAGGGAGCATGGACACCTAACTTGGGACAGAGGATTCCACTAGGTGGCAGGGTGCCCGAAGTTAGGTCTTGCAATTCTGAGCCTCAGTCTCCTTTGTGGATCTAGCTCAGGGGTCAGCAACCTTTCAGAAGTGGTGGTCTTCATTTATTCACTCTGATAAAGGTTTCGCGTGCCAGTCATACATTTTAACGTTTTTAGAAGGTCTCTTTCTAGAAGTCTATAATATAGAACTAAACTATTGTTGTATGTAAAGTAAATAAGGTTTTTAAAATGTTTAAGAAGCTTCATTTAAAATTAAATTAAAATGAAGAGCCCCCCGGGCCGGGAGCCCACTGAAAATCAGCTCACGTGCCGCCTTTGGCACACATGCCATAGGTTGCCTACCCCTACTCTAGCCCAACTGACTAGCAACACCCTCCCTTTTATCACTCTCACAGCTTCCCATCAGCAGCATTCCTGGTCCCCAGAATTGAAACTCTATTGTCTTGACTCATTGCATTTCCTGGTTCTTGAATAATACTCAGATTTTCACCCCTTCAGGGGGGCCCAACATCACTCATGAGTGGCTTCCTTTTGCTCTACTCCACGTGGCTTAAGTGGTCATCAAAATAAAAGGATTGTTTTGCTTTTCACTGCCCCTGCAGTATAAATAGCCAATGATCTTTGAGGGCAACCATCACCAAATACTGATTTAAAAAATATATAGCAATTGCAATGACTTCCTTGAAAACCGAGGTGATTATTTCACAAGTGAGGCAACTTTTCTTTCTATCCAGCAAAATTTTGCAACAGTATCTCTGACTAACACTGCATATTTATTTACTTCCCAAACGATAAATACTCATTACTCCACTTCTAGACACATACATTAATCTGTTTGTCAACAAATTAAATGCTATCATCTTGCCAAGGCTATTGTGTCCTACTGCCTCACTGCTTTGGAGCCTTCTGTTTGCATTTTAAAAGCAGGGATGCAAATTGTTTGGAAAGCTGCTGAGTGCTTCAGCACTTACTGACTTCCTTGGAATTAAGTGCACTCAACACCATTCAGGAGGCATTCCGCAGCTTGTTCAGAGATGGCGATTTCTTCTGCACTACATCCCAATGTCTATTCCCTGTTCTAGCATTGTTATTGTTATCCAAGAGAAGGTCTTCTTATATCAGGTTGCTTCAATCTTGGTTCCTAACATCATCCCCAAGAAAGACTGAGCCACCCTGGCATCAGATGGAGTAGAGAGGAACTGGGCTGCAAGCTGACGTCACATTTTAATAGGATTAAAATAAAAATTGCCAGGAAATCCTGCAGAGAGCAATCATAGAATGATCTGTGAGGCTATATTAAAAGTTAATCATTCCTTACCCTTCATTTGTGTTCCTAGCAAGAAGTGCTCACATGGTAACTCTAAATCATTGCAGCTGGGTTCTACAAGATAATCAATTGCAGTTCTCAAAAACCACTATACCCTGCTGTCCTCATTATAGAAAAGAACATACGATTTTTTTTTGAGGGGCGAGGGTGGGAAGGAAAATGAGTAAAGGCTATTTGGCCCTTCAAGGCTCATCAGTTTCTTTAGGAACATAGTATCTAACTGTTTCTTCAGTTACCCCGGTGTGTTTTATTTTTACCTCAACAACCTTGGCTGGTAGGCTATTGCACACATTCATTGTTTTCACTGTGGAAAAGAAGTGCTGCTAGCTGTATGCCGTGAATTCTGTTTTCTTGAATCCTCCTGGTATGGCCCCTTGGTTTATCATCATCATTATTAATTTCATGTCTCATTAATTCTACTGCTTCTGATCCTTTTACTAGCCAAGAAACCTTCATTGTCCACTGAAGAACTAGAAGATGCCTGCCTGCCAGTAACCGAAGAGACTCCACAAGCCTTACTTATTTCTGAATCCACAGATTCCCCACAGAAACCAATGGAAAGAAACCTAGCACAGCTCCCCAGCCCCCCTTCACTTCCAATTCCACCACCTAAGGCAATCTCCAAAATCAAGAGTGTAACAGGTTAGTCATGTTGGTCAATAAAGTCTCTTCCATCCCCTCGACATTGTCCTCTCCTTGTATATAATTTTTCTCCTATATATATTTTGGGCCAGTTACTTAGTTGGTGTAAATCAATGTCATTGATGTGAATGGAGCATTAATGATTTACACCAGCTGAGGATCTCGCCCCTGATCTAGAAGCACTGAGTCTTTGCCACAACGGTGATCTTCCACTTTTCACCACTTCCAGCAGTGCAAAGGAGTTTGAAGTGAGTATAACGGTGATTTAGTCCCACTGCAAGGCTCCTTTACATTGCCAGAGTGTGCCCATAATCAGGCATCTAAACTGCTAACTGACAACCATTGTTCCTGCAATCATTTGCATCCCCAATTTGCTGGTACAAAGAAAGAGGCCCCATTTGCAGGGTCACCATGAAGCAGAAGATCATAGGGTGCTGTTCTAATGACTAAGACTGATTGAAAGTTTTCTGTCTCAACTGTTTTTCAATGGAAAATTGGGTTTTCACCAACATTATTTTTCTTGATAAAAGTGTCTGCTTTTCCATGGAAAACTTTTTTTAAAAAACAAAATATAATGGCCAAAACCAAAACAATTTGTATTTTCAGCTGAAAACTGAAATATTTCAATTCAAAATGGTGGTGTTGTGCTTCATGGGAGTTGTAGTTCAGATGCCTTTTGTTTCCATTCTTCTCTATGCGCCAGGCTTTCTGGCCAGACTACAGGTCCCATGATGCAATATGGCCCAGGACTCCTATGACTCACCTCTTCCCCTCATCACATGGGAGATATGCATCTGAAGAAGTGGGATGTAGCCCACGAAAGCTTATGCTCTAATAAATTTGTTAGTCTCTAAGATGCCACAAGTACTCCTGTTCTTTTTGCGGATACAGACTAACATGGCTGCTACTCTGAAACATGGGAGATATAGTCCATCCTGAGAGCTCAACCCCTACAGGAGAATGGGCGCATATGGCACCCAAAGTACAACTCCCATGAGGCACTTTGCAACACCATTTTGCATAAAAATGTTGTTTGTCAAAAATATTTCATTTTTAGGTGAAATATTTCCATTTTGATATTTCATTTTTGTCTAAATTTTCTTCGGGGAAAAGCTATTTTTCAACCAGCTCTAATAATGGCACATCTTCTTCAGTTCTGCTTCTGGGAGTGGGAGTAATTGTAAGCCCAGATTGAACAAGTACCGTCAGTGGGAGAGGGCAGTGGGGTGGAGGTGGGGAGAGGGGGAGAGAGTGACATGAGAGAAAAACAGAGGGGGTTGGAAAGCCCTTTATTTTATTTTTTTCCCTAACAGTGTTGGAGGTGCTGATGGTGGAGGGAAGGAGAGGGGAATAAGCCAAGCACTAATTAATCACAAAAGGGGGGGGTGTGGGAACGGCAAAGTACAAGATACCATTTTGTAAGATTATTCCCTGAACAGCTCTCATTAGGACAAACAAAGTGTGATTAACAAAAAAGTGCTCAACATTAGACTAAGCTGTGTCCAGGCTGAACTGGCCCCGATGAGGCTCTGGGATCACGGTAGCATAAAGGTGACAGTAAAGTCCCCCAACCCCTCAGCAGCTTGGCTAGACCAGAGTATCCTTCCCTATTGCACAGAGATAGAGTATAAATTAGGAGGTGTTATATGGCCCTTCGAGCTGTGATTTAGTGGAGAGTGGAATGATCATAAATATCCATTGTGTGTTTCCACAGTGGCACCTAATCAAAATCCCCTTGAGCTCAGATATATGTCTCCTGGTAGCTGAGGCTCTCTGCCCTCTGGGTATGGAGAGAGCATGCTGATCAGTTAAAGGGGAAGGAATTTAGATGCTACTGCTCAGGTACACAGCCTTTGTGGCAGTGTACTTTGCCTACTAGACACTCCAGTAGATGCTCCTATGCTTTAAAGTGTTCCAGGTTTGAGGAAATAGATCACCTACACGGATTTGAGTCATTCTTTCAGCTGTACGTATACATGCATACGGAGAGAAGGAGGATTACCCGGTTGTTAGGGCATCATCATGGGAGACATGGGTTTGATTCCCTGCTCTAACTTTGTGTGACCATTCCCAAGTCACTTAGCCTCTTTGTGCCTCCATTTCCCATCTGTAAAATGTAGCACTGTCTTCCCTCAGCAGGGGGAGGGAAGTGTTGAGGATAAATACAATAAAGATTGCGAGGTGCTCATATATAAGCGCCAGAGATAGCATACATTTTGTCTTGTTAAATTTACACACCTGGGGCCTGGTTTACAATGTGAGATTTCTACTTGTGCGCGCGTGCGCACACACACACACACACACATCTCTCTGAGCACTAGACCAATGCTAACAGTTGCACATGCACAAGTGTTGTGTTTGCAGGTGCAACACGCATTTCCTGGGTGCAAATTCTTGCACATGCTGGTACTGGAGTTTTAAAAGTGCACACCGTAATTTTTGTGCCTGCAAAGTGCAGGCCCATGAACATCCTTTCCCACATATGGGCTCTGGGTAGAAACCCAACTCAAAATTTAGCCCATAATGCCATAGAGTTTCACCAGGTATCAAAAGTTTTTGTATATTGTTATGTTGCATGTTAGTAACTAACCATATATTTCAAACAATCAGTTTCCACTAACTTATTCAGGATTTCATTTTACACTCTTCATTTTCTATCTAATAATTTGTACTATAATTCAATACTTTAGTAATTTTATTTATTATTTTTAATTTGAAACTTGAAAAATATTTGATTTTTTTTTTTAAATCTACTCAAATATATGCACACTGGACAAAATTCTGCCCTGGGTTACTTCATTGACTTTGTGGGTTGTGCCAGATTTTCACCAGTGTCCTTGAGAGCAAGGTTTGGGTACTGTGTAGGGTACCATGCAGCACAATTGTCCTGGAAGGAAATATCTTAATAACCTATGTTTATTATTATCCTTAAAGTGCTAGACCTCATTTTGAACATCTCCTGTTTTCTCTTGCAAGTTTCTGGGCTAACCAGGAGCCAATTCTTGAAATCCTTGCACAGAAATGTCAGGATACCACTGATAGCAGTGGCTGGATAAGGACAACAGAGTTTACCTCACAGAAAATCAGAATGGTAAGGAGGGCCTGTAGCGAGACAAGGTGGGTGAGGTAATAGCTATTATTGGATCAACTTCTGTTGGTGAAAGAGACAAGCTTTCAAGCTACAAAGGTCATACCTGAAGAAGAGCTCTGTGCAGCTTGGAGGGGTCTCTCTTTCACCAACAGAAGTTGGTCCAGTAAAAGATATTACCTCACCCAGCTTGTCTCGCTAATATCCTTGAACCGACACAGCTACAACACAACACTGCAAACAAAAAGGGTATGTGTCAGTTTAAATTCATATTATCAACACTAGGTGGCAACAAGAGAAAAGGAATAGCCTTCTACACACTCCAACTAAACCAGTGGTTCCCAAACTTTAACAAACTATGAACCCCTTTCACTAAAATGTCAAGTCTCGCGAACCCCCCCTCTTAAAAATGAACATTTCCAGGGATTTTCTCCTTTACCTGAGTATAAATTATAAAAGCAGTGATCTTGGAAATATAAAATTTGTTTTTGTGACATGCTTATTACACACTATTTATTATTAATTATTATTTATCATCACAATATTTTTATTATGTTATGAAAACGGCAACACTCTTCCAAGATCTCACTTTCATAGCGTGTATCACTTTGAATAAGCCTGTTATAAGACAAGGCTCCTATGTTTCATCAAGGAGTATCAGATGTGAAACAGCATGAAAGTATTTAAGAAGCCAACTCAAAGAGTTCCTCCTACACAAGCATTCAGGTCTTGAGCAGTCTAGGCAAACAACTCACGTTACAACAAAGCTTAAACTTGTTCTTCATAATAATTTTAAAAACAATACTAGCTGCCTATTTAATTTTAAAAACAGCAAAAAAATATCCACCTCCCTTTCCATTTCTTATAAGGAGTCTTGAAGTTTAAATCTCCTCAGTGTGATAGATATGCTTGCTTTGATCTGCTTGGCTCTTGGAAATCTAGGGGCTCCGGGCTGCTGGCCCCATGCCCAGGGGCCCTTAGGAACAGCTTTGTCCGCCATTAGGTAATTTTTCCCCGAGAACCTGCTGTAACATTTTGTGAACCCCCAGGGGTCCACGAACCCCAGTTTGGGAACGACTGAACTAAACAGATCTCCGGTGCTGGTGTGTCTCCAGTATAGAAAGTACCACAACCCAGGACAGATATGTGGCCAGGAAAGTGCAATGAAAAGAATAAGAACTGCAGAAAAGAAAAGTGAAGCAACATCTTTGTCAAACAAGGCTCTTACCCCAGCTCCTCCCATGCAGTCTTAACCAGAGTGGGGGAAATATCAGAGGCACAGCAATAGAAGAGGCAGGGGTTTGTTGCATTGGGGTGATAGATATGAGTGATGGGATTGGAGAGGAGAATGTCAGGGATGGGCTGTTCAGAAAAGAGAAGAATCACCTCAGCCCAGAACTTAAAAGGACACCGCTATAAAGATTTTAGTGTAAGATTTCCAAGCTGCATTAGGTGGCTTGGAAAAAAAATAAATCTCAGTTTTGGGTACAAAAAGCATCAGTTAAACATCCTCCCACTCCTCTTCCCCTCTCCTTGGTACTCGACCCCACTTTGTTCTTCGCTTAAATGCTTTTGGAACAGTTCAGCTGTGGCAGGTTTGGCTGAACGAGCTAATATCACCGTATCTCACAAGCTCTGGTGTTTCCCTATATGGGGTGAGAGGCTGGGGCCCATTATGGGGCCGGGGGAGAAGGGCAGAGAATGGATCCTGGCACATTTTGACCTCAGTGAAGACCAGATTGACTTAAAATTTACACAATCATCTGGAGCTCAGTAGAGAAAGGTTGAGATTGGAAAGCCTGGCTGGTGGCCATCAGGGTTCATTAGGAATCAGGGAGAGGGGGTTGGGAGTAGTGTTCCCTCTAATTTTTAATGTCCATGTGTGGAATGAATTTTGTTTTGTGCACCAATATGGAGGTGGTGGGGGTGGGGCCAAGAGGTTCAGGGTGTAGGAGGGGGCTCAGGGCTGGAGCAGAGGGTTGAGGTGCGGGAGGTGAGGGCTCTGGCTGGGGGTGAAGGCTCTGGGGTGGTGCCAGGGATGAGGGGCTCGGGGTGCAGGAGGGGGCTCAGGGCTGGGGCAGAGGGTTGGGGTGTGAGGGCTCCGGCTGGGGGGGCGGGCTCTGGAGTGGGGCCAGGAATGCAGGCTGCCCCAGGGCTGCGGCGGGGAGAGGCTCCTGCCATGATCGTGGTAGCCCCAGCTGGGCCAGGCTGGGGGAGGGGTACCTCTCCCCCGTCATGGCAGCTCCAGCAGAGTTGGGCTGGGCTCGGCTGGACCGGGGAGGGGCACCCTCTCCCCGCCTGTGTGGCCCTTTATAGCCTACTGCACGGCCACACAGCTTAGCGGGAACTTAGGCTGGGAGTCCGGAATGGATTGGTGATTTGGGGCAGAAAGAAAGAAGAATCCAATTGGAAGAAGGGAGTAAAATGGGAAGATGTCCTATTTTTCCAGGCTAAATCTTTGCAGCTTCAGTCCTTGGGCTTCAGATTGTTTGAGTATACAAGTCTCACCACACAAGCCACATCCCCATTATGCAATGGCACAACAACGACACCATTTTTATCTGTCCAGCATGTAGAATCAACCTCAACCCAAGCTCTGTGTGCCACAATGAAAGGCTCAGTGTGACTTTTTATCACTTTGTTTTCAGCAGCAGGAAGTGAAGTAGATGAGCCAGCAGTGAAATCCCCTCCTTCCACTATCCTGAAGAATTATGTCATTGTTGGTTCCTCCCAAATCTCAGGACAAGCTGCCCTCTTCCATCCATCAGGCCAGAAAGGCTCCGATCCCCATGTCAGAGGACAGCTACCAACGCCGACCGGTTCCCCTCATCCCGCTGCTGTCCACCTGCCTTTACCTCCCAGCAGAGTCATTGAGGAGCTCCACAGGGCTCTGGCCACCAAACATCGGCAGGATAGGTAAGTATAGCACATAGAGGCACCGCGAATACCAGGAAACAGTATCCTTTCAATGAAAGCATTTTTCATAATAGAAATTGCTGGTAAGAAAATATTTTTTCCTGTCATTAACACTCCACCCATTTAGTCTGATTAAAATCAGGTTGGTTCTGTCCACACGCTGCTTGGTGGCCCTAGTTCTGGCATTGATCCATGGTTAAAATGAAAGTTTCAGCTGTTACCTTTATAATACACTACTTTTATGACAGGGAAGCTACTGCAACATGGAAATAAGGGATCAAGGAGATGGAATCATTTGCTAATCCTCAGCCCAGTGTAAGAGGTGGCTCATCACTGTCTAAATTATGAAATTTTGATATCCTGCTTCTGTGAAGTCCTCCTAAAAGAACTGCACCCTTTCAGACCACACACGCCACTTTCATCCTGTTAGAGAGGAACTGATGTGAGGTCAAATGTTCAAAAGTGCACACATGCACAATGATGCACGACTACTCTGCAGGCAAAATTTCCCAAGGTTGCATGCACAAACCAGGCAATTGCACCCGCAAACGGTCAGTTCTGATCATGGGTGTGCAAAATTATCTGATCTGAAAAATTACCTGATTTTGCTGGAAACAGCCGTGGCCTTCTCTCTAGCCTCCTGAAGCTTTCCTGATCATAGCTTTGTTGTCGGCCCATGGCTTCTCTGAATTGTTCCTCAGCCCTGCTCTCCCCAAGTCCTCCTGATCTCTTCTGTCTGTCCTCTTTATCAGTTGATGCTGTAACTTTATAAGCATGAACAGATCTACCAATGAGATGATCCTCTTCCCAATTAAAAGACTTCGACCCCTTTCCTTGTGTTGGTTCATTTCCCCATCTGTGAAGTGAATTTAAGAATAACCTACCTCAAAAGATTAACTGGTTACTGCTTACTGTAGCCCTGTGAAGATGCTCTACAAGTGCTCAGTATTATTACTTTAGCATGTGACTCTTGGCTTCGACATGAGCATATATGGTACCTTGTTTTGCAATACACATGGCTATGTAGGAGTGTGTTGGGTACATTGTCTGCTTTTCATTAGAAACCCTCCACTGCAGCAGTAGAGAAAGACAAAAGGTAATTCCAAAGCTATATGATTGGTAACATTTCTCAATGCCACAACAATCTTTCTCACAGGAAACGGATTAATACAATGCCCTTTCCAGGCCCTGTTAAATCCTTGCCAGAACTTTTAGAAGGGCAATGTTTCATACAATGTATGTTTTACATTAGAAGCACATGCTGGGTTCTTTTAAAAGGTCAGCATGGTACAGCACACAACTATACATCAAAAAAACACATTAATCATTCCCCTCCTGTACCTTATTCTTGTGACAATGTTTGAGAAGTGGAACAGCCCCAGACATTCTCATGGTGATTCTGAGAATGCAGTCCAATGATGCCCCTGGTACATCTCACTGAAGACATGATGCCCGTGTTCATCTAATGCTAAGGTTTTTACTATGGCTTTAAAATGGACTTGTCTGTCAACCCAGGTGTGTGCCTTCCATCCACAGCTTTCACGGCAGAGAAAGCAAAGGGTCTCCCAAAAAAAGAGTGGATGTCCGTCCATCCAGAACATCTAGCATCGAGGGCAGCAAAGAAAAGGAGAACGCACTGAGCCACAGTAATGATCCGGAGAACAAGCGAAACTCAGTCAAAGAGTCAGATGAGAACAAAGAAAACCTGATCATGAACTCAGAACTCAAGGACAACTTGGTTTTTTATCAGGATGAAGAGGTGTTGAATGACTCCATCATTTCTGGTAAGAAAAGTTAATTTATTATCCTTATAAAAATATACCACTTCAGTTGACAAGAATGGTCCAAAATATCTCAGTATATGAGTGTGAAAATGCAATGTTATGGCACATTTTTTGTGCACAGATTCTCAGTGAATAGATAGCGCTAAAGTTATGCCTGAACGACGTGGTTTGTGCTCATGTCTGTCTTGGTAACTACAGCACACCAAAAATGGCATTTAGAGATACATAGATAATTCAATAGGTGCTGTCCTTTCAGTTCTGCCTACACCACTTTGTACCATCTCACCTGAATGGCAGAGCTTCCAGAAGGGGCATCTCATCATCCGTGAAAGAGGATTTCTGAGAGTCTGGTGCTGACAAATCACTTTTGGAAATGCCCCAGTCTGGAAGCAATGCAGTGATGGAGTATACAGTATAGGAGGCTATTTGGCAATGAGTAGCAGACCTATCTTGGAGGGACACGTGTCCATAGGCTGGGATCTGAAGAACTGAACCCCAGCTCCCCTGAAGATCTATTAGCGAATCTCTGACATCTCAGTGAATTGTTTCTACCCATCTGCCAAGTTGTATCTGTACTGGATTACATTGTTGAACTCTCTACAGCTCTGGTATGCCTACAACACACAAAAATGTGTCTCCCTCTGGGAGGTTTTGGAAGGGGTAATTTATTTATGAAGTTAGGTCAAAGATTAAATTTTCTCTTGGAAGCACTGCTCTGTGCTTATCTGAACCATATGACCTCTTAGCAAAATATTATGGGAACAATTATTATTATCCAGGCCAATTGTTTTATTGAGCTGAGCCACTGGGGCTCTTTGCTGTTTGGTGAAATCATATTTCAATCAAGTTTTCATAGTACTGGCCAGTTCAGCAGGACCACATTCTATTTTAAATGAGTTTCAGTAGATTGGAATGGGACAGGCTTAATAATAAATAAATAAAATTAATGGAGATATCCCATCTCCTAGAACTGGAAGGGACCTTGAAAGGTCATTGAGTCCAGCCCGCTGCCTTCACTAGCAGGACCAAGTATTGATTTTGCCCCAGATCCCTAAGTGGCCCCCTCAAGGATTGAACTCACAATCCTGGGTTTAGCAGGCCAATGCTCAAACCACTGAGCTATCCCTCCCCCCCTTAGAGAGAGCCCACTGCAAAAGTAACCAGTGTAGTGTAGGAGATTGAGAAGGAATTTTAAAAGGAAATGTATCTAATGATAAGTAATGAACTGGATTATTGGGTTCTGATCCTAGCTTTGCTGCTGATTCTGGTATCTTATTGAAGGGTTGTTGTAGCCACGTTGGTCCCAGGATTTTAAGAGAGACAAGATTGGGGAGATAGTTGAGATAAGGTAGAAGAGGAAATAAAAGAAATCTTTTGCAGAATTTCCCTGCATTTAAGTGAAAATTCTCTTTTTAAAAACAAACAAACAAAAAAATCTCCAGATACATTTTTCCACATCTCCCTGGGAATATCTGTTGTCCCAGATTATAAGAAGTCCACTGAGTTTGGTGTAAATTCTTGTAGATTAATTTATTTAACACAGGCCATGCAGTCCTCCTGTAACACAAATAAAAGTGTTTATTCTACCACTGAAGACGTGTGTCATATATTTAATTAGACATGGTTTTTGCTTACGCAATTGGTGGAAAACCATGATGACAAGAAACCAGTGACTGTAAAAGCTTATGTGGCATCCAGAAGCAGCTCTTAAAATAAAAAGTGCTTAAAAATATTTCATCTTATTATGGCGTAAGCATTGGTATCTGCTTGGGGTATGCCCTCTAAAGGGTTAAAAGGTCATTTTGCTCAGTAGACGTTAATTCAAGAAAATGTCAAATGACATGTAAATACCAGAAAATGACAGAAGTTAAGTATGGAAAAAACTATTCGCTTATCCAGTCTGTTCCCCAGTCAAAGTGGAATTCCTACAATATGTATATTAGCATTTTGTCAAGTTTTAGGAATCCTTTTTAAAAAAAATCGTAAGGCCTAGGGCCATGTAAAAACATGCTTGTTCAACTACCAGGACTGTGTGTGCAAGTGAGATAAACTTTTCAAAAGTTCTACCATTGGTGTATGGTGTCTAAGGAGGTTGCCATGGGATAAATGGAAATTCAGTGATGAAAGTGAATGACAATCAGCTGAAATGCAGGGGGAAAAGTCTTACCAGTGAAAATGATTGGCAAAGAAATGGAAATACAACAAACCAGAACAGAACAAAAACAGCCCATTGCAGATAGAGAGTAATTAATATGGAGCAGGTGGGATATTTTAATGAATTCACTTCTGTGGGTCCCCCCTTTGTGTTCATTGTCTGTGAATATTCTAGCGAATGACAGGAAGTTGGAGTGTTAGCACGGATGTGGAAACAGCAACAATTAAACAAATATCAAAGACAAATTATTCCTTGATTCTCAGAATTATGCTCAGCCAGTCAGGGGACAGAATTATACCGTGTCATTTACGTCCAATCCAAACTAACTAACAGAGGTTGAGTATTGATGAGCACAGTATAAAAACCTGTATAGAGCAGAACAGAACACTCCCAACAAATTGCTTGAGAACAAGCCCTTTGCTAACCATTATCCACAGAAATTGGTGAATAATAATTACATCTGATATTGTAACCTGTCTGTGGGCAGTTTGTGAACAAACAAACAAAAACAAGATGGAATATGTCCAATGAATTATGCAATCAGGTCCATGAACAGGAGAATGGAGGACCAAATGGCAGAGAGATTCAGTGATTCATTAAGCTACAGGATGGAAAGAGACCATCTTAGGACCTCAGGGATGACAACTCTGCAGCCACTGTTTTCTCACGTGTTCTCTGTATCCAAAAAGATGTCAATGAGACATTTTTGTTCTTGACACGGCACACACTTGTACTGGCTTATGGTCACTCACATTTAAGAAATACATAGTAACGAGAAAGGTAGCAGCAACGTAATCGCTTGTGCAATTCTCCTGCTTTCAGAAGTCTGGGTTGGCTGGCAGCTTAGAAAGAATCTAAACATCCAAGGTGCTTATATGGTCCCCATTGCTAACATATGAGAGAACCTCTCAATCTTGGATGTTGTGAGGATACATACATCAATCTAAGATAGGACAATGTTATTATCCCCATTTCGCCAGATGTGGAACAGCGACCCAGATCCCTCCAAGGTAATTGGGTGCTTAACTTTGACTGAAATGGGGCTACTATAAGGTGGGTGCATAACTGGCTGGATAATCGTACTCAGAGAGTTGTTATTAATGGTTCCCAATCCTGCTGGAAAGGCGTAACGAGTGGGGTACCGCAGGGGTCTGTTTTGGGACCGGCTCTGTTCAATATCTTCATCAACGACTTAGATATTGGCATAGAAAGTACGCTTATTAAGTTTGCGGATGATACCAAACTGGGAGGGATTGCAACTACTTTGGAGGACAGGGTCATAATTCAAAATGATCTGGACAAATTGGAGAAATGGTCTGAGTTAAACAGGATGAAGTTTAACAAAGACAAATGCAAAGTGCTCCACTTAGGAAGGAAAAATCAATTTCACACATACAGAATGGGAAAAGACTATCTAGGAAGGAGTACGGCAGAAAGGGATCTAGGGGTTATAGTGGACCACAAGCTAAATATGAGTCAACAGTGTGATGCTGTTGCAAAAAAAGCAAACATGATTCTGGGATGCATTAACAGGTGTGTTGTGAGCAAGACACGAGAAGTCATTCTTCCGCTCTACTCTGCTCTGGTTAGGCCTCAGCTGGAGTATTGTGTCCAGTTCTGGGCGCCGCATTTTAAAAAAGATGTGGAGAAACTGGAAAGGGTCCAAAGAAGAGCAACAAGAATGATTAAAGGTCTTGAGAACATGACCTATGAAGGAAGGCTGAAAGAATTGGGTTTGTTTAGTTTGGAAAAGAGAAGACTGAGAGGGGACATGATAGCAGTTTTCAGGTATATAAAAGGGTGTCATAAGGAGGAGGGAGAGAACTTGTTCACCTTAGCCTCTAAGGATAGAACCAGAAACAATGGGTTTAAACTGCAGCAAGGGAGGTCTAGATTGGACATTAGGAAAAAGTTCCTAACTGTCAGGGTGGTTAAACACTGGAACAAATTGCCTAGGGAGGTTGTGGAATCTCCGTCTCTGGAGATATTTAAGAGTAGGTTAGATAAATGTCTATTAGGGATGGTCTAGGCAGTATTTGGTCCTGCCGTGCGGGCAGGGGACTGGACTCGATGACCTCTCGAGGTCCCTTCCAGTCCTAGAATCTATGAATCTATGAATCTATGAAATATCTTGAGGATCTGGGCCAGAGAAACATAGGGTCTGTCTATCCTGCAGCCAGTGTAGAGATACCCGAACTAGCTTTCATCTAGCTGGCTCAAGTGACAATGGTAGTGAAGCTGAGGTAATACAGACAGCAGCATGGGCTGTTAGCCCAGGACAGAGGGTCTGTACTCAAGTGGCTAGCCTCAGTTCCTGGTTCTTACACGGCACGGATTACTCTCTCTCTCTCTCCTAGCACTCAATAATCTCTGATCGGGGCTGTATATAGGGCTGCAAAAAGGCTGCACATTAATGCCACTCTTACATTGTGCATCTGCACATTGTACCTAAATTTGAACCATAGATGCCAGCTTTTTAAAACTAACAGTGGAGGGGTCAGATCTTCAAAAGCACTTGGCATTGATCCCACATTGCTCCCACTGAGAGTGCAGGTAGACCAAGGCAGAGCACTTCTGAAATCCCACTTGAGATATTGGTAGTTATGGGGCAGAGGGGAAACGGAGATGCACCTTAGCCCCAGGGAGAACTTCTTTTAGGAAGATGTTTAAATAAAGACACCGGTAATTAAATCATAGCGGATACACTGATCAGCACAGTGGTCAGGAAGGAATTTCACATCACAGTGCACTGTGGGCTAGGCACAGGGTGAGATTTTTATTCCCTCTTTGTTGTTTTTTTTCTTTTCTCTGAAGCATCAGATATTGGCCTCTGCAGGAGTCAGGATAGCGGTCTTGGTGAACAAATGGTCCTCTCAATAGGGCAGAGGATGGACCAATTACAGGGTATCCACCCACAAAATAGGCACTATCCTTCTTAAAGGATAAACTCCATCTTTTTTTCCTCCTGACTTTGTCAATCAGGTATTTTCAAAAATTAATCAAATTGGCCAGTCACTGATGGTGGCTCCCAAGATGGACAGCTCAGATTAATCCAGCTGTCTTGGTTCAACTGCATTTTTATTTGGATTTTGGAATACCTTCAAGATTAAACAGTGCACAGTGCATACGGGCCCTGGGAGTGGTTACCATGTAAGCCTTTTTAGAAACCCGGACATCTGGATGAAGCAAGTATGGCTTAGCTGGGGTGGGCTGAACGCTGTCTGCTCCTTTAATACAACAAGTAGGATTTGGGTTAAAGGTACAGTTTTTCAGACTGCACTTGCTTCTTTTAATTTCACAGAGTAGGAGATTCTTTTTTTTTTTTCCTTTTAAGGGCATAGATTGAGCTTTGTAAGCAGAGGCAGGCCTCCGAGTGCACCTCCAGAATAGGCATTAGATGACGAATTGGCAGCATTTTATTTGTAACGAGCGATTGCATTGCTACAGTGTATTCTATTGCATCTTCGAATACAGGGCTATGGGCCAGATCCTCAGCTGGTGTGAAATGATGTCATTCCATTGACCTTAACGCCTGACTCTTTTAAAGGCCTGGATCCCTTTGTACTGTGTAGAGAGAGATTTCAGCTCGTCCTGAATGACCACATGAGATGGGGGAAAGCACCAAAAGAGCCCGGACCCCACCTATAAGGGAACCGCATAAGGAGGGTGGGAGTTACAGCACTGCCCACAGGTTTATACACCCCAAAGATCATGGGGAGGGGTTATTGTTCTGCTTTCTGCACCAGCTCCCACTTCAGCCTCTGGCTGGGGGGAATGATACTGCAAACTGCACCTGCAGAATGGGTGTTAGATCTGCTCCCACGGCTGCCGGATGTAATTCTGCTTGTGCACATGCTGTGCAGATAGAATACTCCACGTGGTGCCGTGGCCCTCTGCATCCACCCGCACTGCGGCTGTGCTCGAAAAGCCATGACAGAGCCCGAAGGGTTTGGTCCAGTAGTCAGAGCATGTCATGCGGGAGGCATGTTTCCAGTTTGGACACTTACTTGTGTGACTTCAGGCAACTGACTTTGGCACTTTGGGCCTTATTTTACCTGGTTTAAAACCGTTAAACGAATACTTAACATCGCACATGAGTGCTGTGAGGCTTCGTTAATTGATGTTTGCAAAGCGCTTTGAGTGGAAGAGTCAGCATATTATTATAGCGTGTCCGCAATCAGATTCCGGTTGGGGAGGGTTGGTTTGATCACAGTTTTAGAAAGCTCTAATTTTGCAACTGTCAGGGACTCAGGGTATGATATTAGGCAAGTCACTCAACTTCTCTCTGCCTCAGTTTCCCTACCTGTAGGCCAGGGATAACGGTGTTCACCCTCCTTTATAAAGCACTTGGAGATCAGCAAGTGAGCAGTGTCCTAAAAGACACATCCTAAAGGTGAACCTGTTATTTACAGGTAGCAGACTAACTGGGGCATGCCAACCTGCAGAGCACCCCGTTACAAAACAGCCTTTATTCACATCTCAAATGCCAGACAAAAACTACCTAAAAATCTAACTTCAGTCTTCTTTCAAAATTGGATGATTTTTTCTAAAAGGAGAGCTCAAGTATTAAAATAAAACAGGCTCTCTTATGATTTTTACTGCACACTATACATTCAGTAGAACACTCCAAGACAAGTAGATACACAGATTTATCTGTACTTCTTGTGTAGCCAGACAACAGTTCACCTTCTGTCTTAAGGGGACTATTCCACACTGATTGTGCACTCAAAACTCTCATTGAACTTAAGTTCTGTGTAGGACATTAACTATACTTAATGAATATATTAACAAGAGTGCTAAATGGAAGACATGGGAGGTAATTGTCCTGCTCTGCTCAGCACTGGTAAGACTTCAGCAGAAGTTCTCTGTCCAGTTGTGGGCACTGCACTTTAAGAAAAATATGGACAAATTGGAGAAAGTCCAGAAAAAAGCAATAAAAATGAGAAAAGGTTTAGAAAATCTGATGGATGAGGAAAGATTAAAAACAAAACAAAACAGGGCATGTTTAGTCTTGAGAAAAGAAGACTGAGGGAAGACCTGATAATAGTCTTAAAATATGTTAAGAGCTGTTATAAAGAGGATGGTGATCAATTGTTCTCCATGTCCACTAGAAGTAGGAAAAAAAGTAATGGTCTAAATCTAAAGCAAGGGAGATTTAGGTTAGATATTGGGAAAACCTCTCTCACTGTACAAATTGTCCAGTCTGGGTCTGGTTGATGATCTAAAAACCTGACATAAACTTGATACCAAGGGGGCAAACCCAATGGTGGGTTTGAAAAACTGACACCTACCAATGCTCTAGGCTGGAGTTGGTAAGGGGGGTATCACCTCTGTTAAGCTTTTCACTTGCGGGTAGGTTCTTTTATTGGTATTTTTAAAATATGTTTTCTCTGTCATGCTTTTACCTTAAGAATAAATGTGCTTGCTTAGAAACAGCTGTGTAGTAACTTGTACACTGCTGGCAATGGACTGTGCATAGTCCTTGGCGAGAAAGCAAAGCACAGGCACAGGCCTTTAGGCAGATTGGTTGGCTGGGGATACTATAGCGTAAGGCAAGGAGCAGACTTAAAACCCCCAGTCAGAAGAGAGTGGAACAAGGGCCCCTACCCAGAGACAGGTGATGGCAGAAGACCTGAGACCTGACTGAGAACTCTTGGAGTGGACCATGGAGAGAGGGGTACAGATGCAATTAACCTGAAGCTGTGATACCCGTCACTGGAGGTTTTTAAGAACAGGTTGACAAACACCTGCCAGGGATGGTCTAGGTTTACTTGGTCCTGCCTCAGCTCAGGGGGATGAACTATATGACAGCTCAAAGTCCCTTCTAGTCCTACATTTCTATGACTCTATACAAGGAAGATATTCAGTATAACTGCCACATGTTACAGTAAACTTGTTACGGGATTGCTTATTATAGAAAGAGATTCAGAAAAGAGAAGCTCTACTCAAACCAATGAAACTGGTGAGCCAGACTGTGGTGCTTTTCTTTTAGCAACTCAACCTCAAGCAACGTGGGGCTTTCCCAGCTACGACTCGCACTCTACATTTTACTGTCAGTTTAAAAAAAAAAAAAAAGTACAGTGAAAGATGTTGGGTTTTCCACTCTGTAAGCAGTTTAAATTTAGAAACCTTATTACCACATACCTTCCAGCTAGCATTGCAAGATGGTTTAATCAGTCAAGGAGCCAATTCAACCCTTCACTAAGCCCACTGAAGTCATGGAGTTACATCAAGATGCATTTGACCCCAAGGCGTTCTCTCAGAATGAAAGGTTGTTTCAAATGCCGTCGGATGACAGCCTCAGAAGAGTAGTGAAATATTACTCAGAACAGTTGCTGCACTTTTCCTTATGGGAATTCCTCTTGTAAACATCACCAACAATATTTCAGGCCAGATTTTCCTGCATGTGCATGTTTTGCAGTTACCACAGTAGATCATGCCATTGTGAGAAGTATGCACACCTCCCACTGCCAAAATATCTTACCGACTTACCACCATTGCACACATCATTCTGAAAATCTGACCCTTTATTTCATTCCTTGGAATGGTTTTCTTGAAGTCTCTCCAGAGGGGAAACCCTGAATACAGGTCTGCAATTTTACTGTGGCATTCGAAGGCCTGGTCTACACAGGGGGCAGGGTGGGGGGTGAGGGAAATCGATCTAAGTTACGCAGCGTTATTCACGTCGCTGAAGTCGACATACTTAGAGTTACTCACCGCAGTGAAGACACCGCGGTGAGTAGCTCTGAGTTGACTGCTGCCGCTCCTGTCAACTCTGCCTGCGCTTCTCATGGCGGTGGAGTACAGGAGTGGACGGGAGAGCATTTGGGGGTCGATTTATTGTGTCTAGACTAGACGCGATAAATTGACCCCTGCTGGATCGATCGCTGCCCACCGATTCGGCGGGTAGTATAGACATACCCTAAGACAACATAATGGGGTAGATTTGTCAATAACGGCTCATATCTTGTGACCCATGTGCACGCTCCAGCCTGACTATTCCTGATTCTCCATCTTTTGAATTGTGTTTGTTCAAAATTGAGTGAAATGTTCAAAAAGTTTAATATGCTTATTCAGAAACTGGCAAATCTGGGCCACTGGCACCTCACAAATAATCACCCACTTAACTTGGAACTATTGCATGTGTGAGTGGCTAATTTAAAGTTATCCGTGCTGGACTGTCAGTCCTGGTCATTAAGAATAGGATTTTCAAAAGCGTTCAGCATCAGTCTGATTCTGTTCACACTGAACCAACTGGTAAAACTCCCATTGATTTCAAGGGGAATAAAGCTCAGCATTTTTCAAAAGTCCTCTGCTGTCCACAGAATGGTACAGGAAACCATCAGCAAACGTGTCCCGCAACTCCTCACCAGCTGCACCTTAAAACCCCTTTGTGGAGATGCCATGCAAGGGTGAGACTAAAGTGCGGTCTGCAAAGCCAATTCATTCCTTGGCTTCTTTGCTAAGACCGTTCACAAGAGTGCCAATGAGCGTTGGTGTTTTTTATGCTCTGTCAGCTAACCGGTGGGTTGAGACCATCTATGGTACGCCTTTCACTAACTCCCAACCAGCCTGGGTTTGAGTTGGAAACCCAGAGGGGAAAGGATCTCCATTCCAGCCATTCCCATTCCCCTGCACTACCTAGTCCTACTACAAAGTGCTCCAGATATAGCTTTGCTTTGGGACATGGGATGGCTCAAAGGACTGATGATGTGCACCCCCTTTGACTCCTAGATTAGTGGTTTGAACCTTGCCTCAGCTGATAGTTACCAAGAGTCATAGCCATGTGAGAGCATTATCCTGGCCTACAATAGTGCAATGAGATGATAATCTCAAGCATTTCTGAATGGACCATTACCCACAGCTGTGTTGGCAATCTCAGCCCTAGCACCACTTTTATTAATAAATACAAAGCTGCCTCTCCCATACAAGTGCAGATTTCACAGACATACATCCTCCGTTGCCCACTCGTTACTTGCCCGTTTCTGAGCTTTTTTTTTTTTAAGTGGAGGAGGAGGGGGCAGGAATTCCAAGCTCTCCTCCTGACCTTTTTTCATTTCCATGCGTGTCCCAGGTACCTTGCCAAGAAAATGCAAGAAAGAGCTGCTGGCAGTAAAGCTACGGAACAGGCCAAGTAAGCAGGAACTGGAAGACAGGAACATTTTCCCAAGGAGGACGGATGAGGAACGGCAGGAAATCCGGCAGCAAATCGAAATGAAACTTTCAAAGTAAGTCAGTTTAAGGGACGGAAGGGGGGTAATCTTTATAGTGAAGTCTCCTCTGCACCTCATCTCACTATACACATGTCCCTTAGCCCATTTCCCATGGGGAGTCATGCAGAAAGGGACAACATCAACAGCAGACAGCAGTCTTGGTTTCAGGGCCATGCTTTGCTTTTGATCTCTGAGCTCACACACTTTGTGCTGTGGGCTGGTCACCTGATCTCCTTGAATCAGGCTATTCCACCCTAAAATAAAAAGCAAAACTCAATGCAGTGAGTTAGATTCTAGCCCTGGAATGTATGCCTGCACTTCCCCTTGAAGTCAATTGATTGTGCTAGCTCCTATCAGGAGCACTAAATTAACCACCAAACTTTTCAGCTTTGTCTACACTTGCACTTATCCTTGATTGCAGCCATCAGTGTATCTGCAAACCCGCATTATAGGCAGGGAAAGCTGCAGTGTGCACTGGTGGGGCTTAACTGACCCTGTTTCAAATAAGGGTCAGCTTCAGCAGGGCTTTCTTTGCCAGGGCTAGAGATTTGCAGAGGTGCAGCTCCACAGATGGCTGAAATCTGGGCTAATTGGAAGGGTAGAAAAAACCTGTTTTCTTTGAGTAAATGGCTTGCAAACACTTAACCAGGGCATGAGGGCTCAGCTGTATAGGAGAAACCAGTATTGCAGTTAGATAGTGTAAGCAAAGATTTACAGAAACCATTAGATTCAAATTGCATTGGGTTTTTTTTTAATAACTAAATTTAGATCATTTGCAAACCTGAATATTTTAGTTGTGACAAAATGGAGTGTTAAATAATCTGTGCTGGGTGCTCCCACACTAGAATAGGCAGTTCTGAAGGCAGCCAAAATGGTTGAAATCCAACTGTGAAAGCTGAACAGGAGTTCATATTGGAGACTTTTTAAATATTAATCATTGGAATCTACTTTTTCAAGAAACAGTTGCTGTTATTCAAGCAAGAGCTGGGCCAGCTCTTCAGTCTGTACATTTAATGAACTTTTGTTTTAGATCAGGGATCGGCAACCTTTGGCACGCAGCCCATCAGGGAAATCCCCTGACGGGCTGGGATGGTTTGTTTACCTGCAGCATCCACAGGTTCGGCCGATCGCAGCTTCCACTGGCCAATGGGGACTGCGGGAAGCAGCTCAGGCCGAGGGATGTGCTGGCCTCCGCTTCCCACAGCCCCCATTGGCCTGGGATGGCGAACCGCGGCCTGCCAGCGGATTTCCCTGATGGGCCGCGTGCCAAAGGTTGCCGATCCCTGTGCCAGAGGATTGGGAATGAGGTTGATAGATCAGAGTGCAATTCGTAATGGACAGATGTCTACATCATAAAACACATCATCACATTTGGCCCCTCTGCTGGCAATCTCAGCTAAAAAAAAGACCAGTGATTGAACATGAAGAATAAAATATTTTAGAGTACTTTACAAATGTTAGTTAAGCTTCACAGTACCCCGGGATGCTGATAATGGATACAGAGGATTCATTTTACTTAGTCTTTGTTTATTATCTTTATTTAATATTTGTATTATGGTAGTGCTTAGAAGCCAACAGATAATGGGACCATATCGTACTAGGCACTGCACAAACACAGAGTAAAACACAGACAATGGATTTAACATGCAGGTAGAGCGAACAATGTGATGGTTGACAATCACCACGTTAGTGCCAAGATGTGAAGCCATCTTTGGGAGTGGATCATGGGGGACGTTCCACCATATATAACTGTCTTGCCAACAGCTTAGGACAGAAAATGAAGAATACATGGGCCTGATCCTGTAAGCCCTGCACATGTGAAACGTCCATTTGCCTTCCTGAGCTATTGGAAGTATAGGTGCATTTTAGGTAGGCAGAAGTCCCTGAGTTGCAATTTGGCCAAGATATTGAGCTTAACAGTCTTAGTGACACGTGCAAAATTACGATGTGATCTGTAATAGGCAGTCAGGAGCCTGATTTTACAACTCATCTGAAACACTTGAAAAAGTGCCCCCCGATGCTAGATGGGGACATTTGTATAGTCTTCACTCAGTGGGAAGGGTGTCATCTAGTGAATCTCCAACTGCTGTAACACTTGGGTGCTCCGTGGAGGTCTCCTGTCTAACTACCATCCCAGCCTAGGGTGACCAGATAGCAAGTGTGAAAAATCAGGACAGAGGTTTGGGGGGGTAATAGGAGCCCACATAAAAAAAAAAACACCACCCCGAATATCGGGACTGTCCCTATAAAATTGGGACATCTGGTCACCTTAGTCCAGCCTGACCCTATTTGGTTTGTGAGAGCCAGTGGAATCTTAGCACAATTTAGGATGGCTACAGGCCATTCCCCTTTCTTTGTGGGTACCATTTAGCCACTTTGTGGTGGAAAAGGAAAATAAGTTTAAGAAATTATGCCTAAAATTAGTGTCAATATAAGGACTTACGACATAAGTGTGTCTGCCTACCAGAGGAGCATAAGGCATGATCATGACTGAAAGTTGTGGAAGGAAAGGTTTGGTGCACAAATATAAAGAAGACAGCTGATGGGGAGCAGTCTATGATGTAAGTTATTAATCTGATAGGTAATGTCTACAGATGGCTGAAAGCACATGCTCATTTAGTGTAACTGAAGACATGCTTTCATGTACCTCCTCCTTCTTCCCAGAACTCAACAGGCTGAGTGCCACTCATGAAACAGAAGGTGCAGAGATTGCTAGAATAGCCTGCCATGCAAAACAGATTGGAGCCAGTCCCCCACACAATTTCTGAGCATATATGAGCACTGAGACAGCTTGCTCTTTGCTCATCAACCAGAATAGAGCAGGACGATGTCTGCAGATATCTCATGGGGAAATATTTTCATGATGAAAGGCAGGCACATGTCAAGGATAACCCCATTTTGAAAATACAGAACTATGTAGTGTCCTGGGGATATCCCCTCAATGTCTGACTCCCACTTTGGGGAGAACCACAGAAAAAACCAACTTCTCCCCAAAAAACCATGCCATGTTTTACACTAAACTTGGTGCATACTTGGCCAGGAGTTTGTAAGTTTAGTTAAGGTGGTGGAGATGCCTATGCAGTGCAGAGATGCGTTGAGATTTTCAAATATCCTTAAATCCATTTCAATGGGAGTCTGTGGCTAAATCCCTTAGGGCTTGTCTATACTTACCGCGTTGGTTCGGCGGCAGGCAATCGAACTTCTGGGTTCGATTAATCGCGTCTAGTCTGGACGCGATAAATCGAACTCAGAAGTGCTCCCCGTCGACTCCGGTAATCCTGCTCGCCGCGAGGAGTACGCGGAGTCAACGGGGGAGCCTGCCTGCCGGGTCTGGACGGCGGTAAGTTCGAACTAAGGTACGTCGACTTCAGCTACGTTATTCACGTAGCTGAAGTTGCGTACCTTAGTTCGATTTGGGGGTTTAGTGTAGACCAAGCCGTAGTTGGCTTTGAAAATCTCAGTGGTGATCAATGAAGCTTATACAGGGCATAAATTCTTATAGAGTATTTCCCGGATCCGCCTTCCCCCACCCCCGCAACATGCTATAAAAACTACAGGGGGTTGGAAAATATTTACCTGAGCTCTGCTCTGGACAACTCCGGGTGAATTTAAGCCCTGAGTTTATAGATGTGGAACTCACTAGTGAGTTCTCAGATTTAAGGAACTCTCTTTATCTTAGGATCCAGCATCTGGTTCCAGTGGAAATTGCTAATGTGTGTGTGATCTGACCACCATGTAGATGGATTTCAGCACACGGCAGCTACTGTTCCAATGATAGCATTGTGATGATAATGCTGAGCGGGGCTTACTCAACTATGAATCCAAATGTACAATCCAATTACAAACCTGTCCTCTGCGGCTAGAGATGTGATTCCCAGCTTGCACAGACATACCTGTGCTAGCTCTCACTGAGTGAGTGCGCTAAAAATAGTAGTTTAGCCACAGTAGCACAGCCAATGGCCCAGGTTAGCTGTCCCAAGTACCTACCCATAGGGTCCAGGCAGGCTTGTATTCAGGCCAGCTTGCCCATGCGATCATTTGCTGCTGCCTGTGTTACCGTGGCTACCCTGCTATTTTTAGCACTGTAGCATGATGAGAGCTAGTGTGAGTATGTCTACACTCCCACCTCTAGGTGTAGTCATAGCCTAAGAGAGGAGATAGAACCAGGAGACTGATGATTCGTCGTTCAACAGCTGTCTGATTCTTGATAAACTAGCCAGTAGATAGGCAGCCATGTTCCAGATATGTTGTTTACCAGCTGTATCCTCATGGATTTGAAGGAGTTCTAGGGTAGCTAGCAAAGTTCTTCTGTAACACCGACAGACCCCAATCATCGGTGGGCGGGATCAAACCTGGGACCTATGGAGCTTAGTGCATGAGCCTCTACAGCATGAACTAAAAGCCAACTGGCTGTTAGCTAAGGCTGTAAAGCAAACTCATTAATATCTAAGTGGTCTCGGTGCCACTAGATGGAACAGAGCACGACACCCAGGAGGTGTGTGGCTTATACTTCCATCCCACCTTTAAATCACTAATTTTACATGACACAACATTCTGCTGGCTGGAAGGAGAGCCGTGCTTAAGTATTTTATGAAAATACTGAAATAATTATTTTAGAGTTAGTCAAAAAATGGGAAAACTTTTCATGAAAAACGGGTCCCGTTGCTTCACCCAGAAAAATGTCAACATTCAAAGATTCTGGATCAATTCTCACTGATAGCTATAATAGCTGGAGAGAAAGTGGATGCTCAACTTTTGCACGGATAAATAGTGACACAGCCAGACCCACAGCACCCTTCCTCACTCCAACTTATCAGGTGGCCTCCTCACTCCCAATCAGAACCGAATCCTGAAAACTCCTTAAGCAGATTCTGCTCTTATTCCATTAGAAATCCATTGACTTCAGTGGAGTTGCTCCTGACTGACATCAGTGTGGGGCAGAATCCCTCTCTTTTCCCCCCATTTCTAATCAAATAAATTAGCCACTTGTTGCTATGGAAATATGCCCCTCCCCAAATGGCAGTATTCCATATTTCCCCAGATTGCCTCATTCAGTAGCATTCATCTCTGACTAATTTATCTGTCCCTGATGCTTCAGGCCATGGCAGACACTGGTAATAATCTATTGTGTTCTAGACAATTGAGGTTCTGATATGCCAGGCTCTTGACATTCCTTGTTCGCCTTCACTATGTGTTCTGAGTGCAGATAATAAGACCTCAATGGCATTAAATGAACTGAGCCCATTATATCAAGAGGTTAAAAAAAAACCATTTGCAAATATGATTATTTGCAATAACTGCTCTCTGTATGACAGATGTACTTCATTCTAGAAGGGATTTAAGCGGAAACCCAGCGGAACAAAATGATCTTTAGAATGAAGAGCAATGCGTAGAAAGGTTGTTTAATTAATTTAGGACATTATTGAGACTCTTTAAAAAGTTAATATCCGAACTGCCAGGGTGGCTGTTACTTCCATAGTACGCCTTGTACAGGAACACTCAGAAACACTCCTTTATTACTTAATGTCTCAATGAAAACATGAATTCCTAGAACAAATTATACTTGTAATTTTCCCTTCATGTTCCGCTTTGCTTCCTCAGGTGTTTGCATAAGTAGACACGACACATTAAGTAGTATTCAGCAGAGATGTGCAGAAACAGGAGCTCAGCTCGTACGGTGCTGAGGGCTATATAAGGACTTATTAAAACAGACAGCCATGGATAGTCACTGGCCCCAAAAATTCCATACGTGGGGGTTTAGCACTAAGTGGCCCCAATTTGCAAGTTTTGGCACTGGTGCATGCGGAGAGCATTTCTCATCAATGCAAACTCTGGAGGGCAGTTTCCCTTATGCATTACTGCATGGTGCCAGGAACTTTGTAGTTCCAGGGCTGTCCCGTGGTTCCTGAAAGTGTGCCTCTGAGTGGGGTGGCACAAAATAGCCCTCATCCAGCCACGAAGCTGCAGATGTCATAAACTGCTCACCCTTGCCACCAGTTGGTTTGTACCACTGTATCATTCATGGCACTACACAATAGTGAAAAGGTCGACAAACCAATAACAACAGCTTGGAGTTTAAAAGCAAAGAGCAAGCACAGAGGGCCAAATTCTCATGTTTACACTATGCCATCGGCAGTAAAAATAGCAGTAGTTTACACTGAAAATCAAGCCCACAGTGCCTAATTTATCTGATCCTAACTGTATTGTGACCGCGGCTAGGATGAAATCATGCAATTGGGCCAGAGGAGAGGTCCCTAGCAAATTGTGCTTATCCACCAAACCAAGGTTGTGATTGCTTTCCCAAAACTGCACACACCACCTGAGGAGACACGAGAGAGAGGAAACCACAACACTGCCTGGCACAAAGACATGGGTCTTTCGAGGAGATAAACTTTGGGAAACATGGATTCCATTTTCCCCTTAGTGTGCACACAACAAGTTTTTATCATGTACTGGGGCATCGTGCGCCATGCTGCGAGAGAATTGAGAAACCCCATCACATTAGACCTCCATACTGCCACCTGCCTATTTTCGTGGCTGATAACTTTTTGTTTGTTCGGAAATGTTGAAAATAACACTCAAAGTCTTCCAGGGTCTATAAAGTTACATCCCATCTTGAATGTGAAATGGCAGAGAAGGTGGGGCCACAGCATCAGTGTTCCAGCTTCTCCCTGGTAGAAGCATCGCGTTTGATTGGGAGGTGTGTAGCTACGTGGGTTTGATCAAGGCTTCAGGTGACTGTTTTCTTTGGTTTCAATCAGAGAAGGGTCTGAGTTACTACAGCACTGATGTCAGATTGAATTTACCCACATGCTTAGCTTTAAACACCTGCTTTAAGCCTCCTTGGGATACTTTCGTGAACTGGGCACTCTGTTTGGAAATCAGCCCAGGTTCAAATGGATTTTAGTGAGCCTTTTGATAAACCTCATCGGACTCCCAGGCGCCCTGCAAAGAGAACTGGGTGGATGGATTCCCCCCGCCTGCACAGAATTTCACTGATTTCAAAGCACACAAGTATTCAACGGTTTGTGATTTTGTTGGGAACATTTAGCACTGAGCTTTGCTCTTGAGAGAGAGAGAGAGAGAGAGAGACAAATACTGAGATCTACTGTCACAGCTAATTAACTATGTACAATGTGACAAATGGTGTCCTTATTTGGTAGAAGTTATCTTCAGGTAAGCGTGTCACTGATGCTAAAAATAATCAGTCAGAGAATGCAGCGTGGGTGTCTGTGCAAGCCCATGCTTTTCGCTCAGGCAGCAAGAGCTATATATAAGGCTGCAATTTAACGCCGTAGGAGTGCATGTAAATTAACAGAGGCTCCCCTTCTTGTTGTTCTGCATTGACTCAGGCATTTCTAATGAAGATATTTATTTGCGGTTGCTTTATTTATTGCATGATGTTTTGGTTGGTTGCTATATTTTATTAAGGGTTTGTGCAGTATCTCAAGTGCTTTGGCAGGCTGGTGCTTTATACACAACCTTTATTATTAATGTTTTATTGTCACTCTTTCACGAAGGAGAACTGAGCCTGAAAAGGAGATGAGGAGAGGGAAGTTCAGGGCTAAGATTTTTCAAAACTACCTGAAGGATTTAGATGCCTGAGTCCTGTAAATGCTAATGTTTTACCTGTGTTCTGCTTGATATTGGCAGACTAACAGGCAGTAGCATATTCCATCCATAGGTGCTGGAACTTGGAGTAATGGCTGCCACACCCTCTGGCTTGAAGTGGTTTCCATTATATACAGGGTTTACAGTTTGATTCAATGGCTCTCAGCACCCCCACTGTATAAATTGTTCCAGCGCTCCTGATTCCATCCAGCAGTGTCCAGAATCCCTTTCAGGCAGAAGGCCGCATGCCTGTCTAAAGCGGCATAATTCAAGTGGGTACTTTGTAAATATGGCCCTGTGTATTCTAGTGTTATAATGAATAGAACACAACATACCAAGAGCATAAGTTTACATAAGTAAACACAGTTACGAGGTTAACCCTGAAACTTAGGAGATTCTTACAGTGAAAGTGAACACAATGGAGCTTGTGCAAATAAAGCAGATCATGAAGGCTGGGATGTTGGCTCTCACACCCTGATAAATTGAACCCAAAACGTACTTTTGTGTATTTCAATGATTTACCAACAGCTTTATAGACGTATCAGGTCTGATTTTCAAAACATAAGAAGCCAAGGACCACACGGAAAATTGCACATGCCCGGATGTGCCTAATTTGCACATCGTTTGTTATGTAGATAAGATATTTGTAGATGCAAAATAGCCCATGAGATTCCTAACTTCCTAGGACTCAGGTCAAGTGAGCTCTATCCCAGCTCCAACATAGGCTTCCTGAGCTACTTTGAGGAAGTCGCCTACCCTGTGCCACCATTCCCCCATCTGTTAAATGGGGATAAAGAGACTTCTGGATCAAAAGAGAGAAGGCTCAATTGTGTTTCATGTTCACGTTAGCCTCCAATTTGTGGCTCCCCTCAGACCTGATGAAGCTACAAATGAATCAGAAAAGAATATACTGTATGTTGCTCTTCTGGCTCCACGTATAGATGACACACACTGACTATTTTTTCTCTTTTTTAAGAAGCAGAGAACTTTTTGTGAGGAGCAGATCTTACTCCCTTTAGTTCAAACAGGATTCTATTCTATTACCCAACCCATCTTTGAATGTATAATGATGATCTCCTGTGAACGTATATTGGCCTTTGGACCCTCCAGAGGCTAGTAATCTGCAAGCAGAAGTGCATGCATGCGTCCGTAATGGACTACACTTCACAATTAATTAATGTATGTACTGGCAGCAATAGGTGAGAACTGTGATCTCTGATTCCACAGAGGGTCTGCTCCACTGCTCAGCTAAGGAGCAGCTCAGGCCAGCCTGCAGAGCATCCGATGGCCTTAACTCAAACCTCCTTCCACACACCCAGAACATTTATAGGCTGCACCCATGTGAAAGGTGGGGAGAGCCTAACCTTGTGAATTTCCTATTGATTTAAATGGGAAGCATATGGTTCAAGTCTGCTTTCACAGCATGCCCATGCCTGTAGAAATTTTGAGATGTAGATACAGTATATTCCTGTGGTACCACAACCATACGGTGAGAGGAGCAGCCACTGATTATGTATTACACCCACTGCAGGAGTATGTTATTACTGATTTATTGGGCAAGATATCATTGAGTGAATCACCCACTCCTTCGGCTGTAGAACTCCGGTGTTTCCTTGGAGTTCTCTCTAAGAACTGGCCAAGCCTAACTGTTCATCTCATGAGAGCCGATCAGATCCCAGCCTAAGCTGGTAGGACGGGCAGCCATCCATAAATATTGTAAGTACTACAATCTCCTCCTCCCGCAACACAGACTGTGACTCTACCATGGCATTTCATTCAGACTCAAAGACAGAACCTTGTTTCCCCAAGGCTCTGGCTTCCCTGCTTTCATGCTGCAAAACTGGGTCAGTGCAAAAAAGCAGTGTCTACCATACGGAAGTTACCTTAGGGATGCTGGGGAATGAAAGAGGAAGAAAATAAATATTTAGGAAAAAGAATGTGGAGAGAAAGAAAGATCATATAAAAATACGAGGCACTTCTTGCTTTAAATAGAACAATATTTAATAAATGCTCATATGGGCTTGTAAATTATTGATGTAGTTCTAGCTAAATCTGCTTTATTCCATTCCCTTTTCCATCCTGGCAAAATTGTATTGGGTCTAATCATGCCTTCTTGTTTTCTGTACTTAAAAGCAGCTTAGGTCAAATAAAGGACAGAGCTATTTTCTATTGATTGTTCACCTTTCAGTGACCTCCCTCTTCACCCCTTGGTGCTTGGTAGAAGTTACCTCCCAAGAGGCACCAAGTGTATGTTTGCTGATGAATATTATGTATCAAGAGGTCAAAAGGTACCCCTGGGTTTATAAATACACTCTGAAGGATTTATCTAGTGAAATGGAAAAAAAACAAGTGAACTGTAATGTTGAAATCTGACAGGGAAGCACTTGTATTGAACAGTAGGTAGGTGGTTTAATGTAAAATGTACTATATTAAAAGGACTCCAGGATGGTTTAATTTTTCAAAGGACAGTTATAGTTAGGTTGTCCAGAAACCAAATGTGAAAAATTGGGACAGGAGGTGGGGGGTAATAGGAGCCTATATAAGACAAAGTCCCCAAAATCAAGACTGTCCATATAAAATTGGGACATGTGGTCACCCTACTTATAGTCAGGCTGTATGATGGAATTGCCCACAGGAAAAATAGTCATTGACTTCTGAGGCTAGAGCCAGTACTCCATGCAAAAACCCAGCTTTTCAGCAGACTGTATCCAGGCAACCAGAAAACATGTTAGCTTGCAGAATCAGTCTTAAACTGCATTGCAATGAGGTCCATCCATTCTAGCTCAACTGATATGCTGCAAAGAGGTGAGATTTGCTTTTTGTCCTTAAACAAAATGAAGAAAATCATTCTGCCAAGATGCAAGATGACTCAGTATAGAAATCATTCTCTATAAGAGCGAACAGATCTTCAGCTACCCTGGGTTTGCTTGGTATGGTTTTATTAATTTTTAAGAAAAGGAAATTTCAGAATGGTTAATATTTTGTTTTACAGCAGTCATGTACCAAGGCTAATCCGATAGCAATCTGTGAATGTCTTATATCAGACAGGATCTCTCTCTAAATAAGAATGCTGTATATCAGATTACGTGGCCAGACTTCTTCAAAATAACAGCCATTAAAGGGAGAGAAGAGTTATCCTCTTTCCGAAAAAAATAAAGTGAAACACCCTGTACCATTGCAAGGAAAATAACATTTTTTTTACCCACCATTTAGTTAACTGCATTTTTAAAAAAGTGTTGGCAACCTGTTCAATACAAAGAATATAATGTAGAGTGTGATTAACGTAGCCAGGGTGTTTAGCATACTCCTGATTAGAACAGGACTGGGTGGACGAGGTTATGTGGCCTGCAATGTGCTGGAGGTCAGTCTAGGTCAGGGGTCGGCAACGTTTGGCACGCGGCTCACCAGGGTAATCACCCTGGCGGGCCAGGCCAGTTTATTTACCTACTGACGCGGCAGGTTCAGCCGATCACGGCCCCCGCTGGCCGCGGTTCGCCGTCCCGGGCCAATGGGGGTGGCGAGAAGCCGCGGCCAGCACATCACTCGCCCGTGCCGCTTCTCGCCATCCCCATTGTCCCGGAACGGCAAACCGCGGCCAGCGGGGACCGCGATCGGCCGAACCTGCTATGTCAGCAGGTAAATAAAACTGGCCTGGCCCGGCCCACCAGGGTGCTTACCCTGGCGAGCCGCGTGCCAAATGTTGCCAACCCCTGGTCTAGGTGATCATGATGGTCTCTTCTGACCTATGAGTCTGGCTTCGTATCATTTTTACTAATGAGACCTTAAGCACATTGCTTAGCTTCACTGCACCACATTTTACTCATGTCTGCTGAGGCTCCTGTACCGGAGCAAATTGGTGCCCCCAGTGCACCAGCCCCTCTCCCCAGACTGGGTGGGAGCAGAGGGAGTGGGGTAGAGGAAGGGATGTAGCCTCTGTTCTTCCCAACCCCCATTCTGGCAATTTGTTCACTGTCGGGAGGAGGAGCGGATATCCCCATTGATGGGCTGCTCTTGGGCTCTGCCCTACTATCAGCCACATAAGGTGTGTCGCTGGAGATGCTCTGGGTGTGCTCCCACTCACCAGGCACATGCACACTTATGCCTGGGCTGATCACAGTCTAGCCCAGTATGTGCGTTAAAGGAACATACCCCCGAGAGGCCACAGCCGCAGCACTAGGACTAGCATGCGGCTTAAGCTTGCGGCTGCTTGATGGAGTGACAGATCACGGGAGGATGTGCTTATAAAGAAATGACCTAGCATTGCTTTTTCTAGCTTTGCTGAGGAACTACCGGGGGTGGGGCGGGCAGGCTTTCACTGCTCTGCTTAGCTCCTCCGTGGGGTTTGGTTGTGTGTGTGTCATAGGAGTGGGCCTGAATACTGATGAAACAGCATTTGGTCCAATCAGGCAGTTGTATTACAGGCTATTTCTTTGCGTACCAAACACATGTGGCCAGATCCTCAGCTGGCGCTACTCAGCATAGCCTCACTGACTTCAGTGGAGCTGTGCCAATTTATACCACCTGAGATTACGGCCCCCAACCTTTCCTGGAAAGGCCATGGACCAGGTGAACCAAAGGGCATTCTGGTAAACGTGGGGTTTCTGAGCACCGTGGATATTCTTCAGCACACATACATCTCAATTTGGAACCCCTTGGATCCTAAAAGGCCAAGGACTTTTCCTGGATGTTGATCTTTAAGCCAATCTTAAAGATATCAACGGAGCCATCAATTATTCAGGAGGCACAGAGCCTAGCTAAAGGGATAGTTATTCTTTTTGATGAAACTTTGATGAAAGGGACATGCGGGAGGACACATTGCTTTGCAAAGGTTCAGTTAAGCTCCCACGTGCTGTTCCTGTGGTGAGACATATGACCTATAACAAAATACATTTGACAGTTTGGCAGGCTGATGTTGGGGAACAAGCATATTTTACTGTTAAACGGTTTGTTCTGTCTCCGTTGTAAGACCTGGGTTTGTCACAATTGGCGAGAGCTTTAAAACAGGACAGAGAGCTAAGAACAAAGCTGGATTCTAGCTAAAGAAATGGAGGTTTTAAGCAAAGTACTTTCACAATCTCATATGGTAACAAAAGGGGCAGTAAGGCGGATTTATTTTGAAAGAGCACAAAGGTTACAAACAGGTTTGCAAGAAAGTCTCTCCATATGTTGAAAATATAAAGGTCAGATTCTGATCTTAGCTACATGGATATAAATCTAGAACACCACCATTGAAGTCAATGGCTGAATTCTCATTTATAGTAGAGACCCTTGATGCTATGGCTGCACAAAGTGGTCTTAAAGTGAGCCTAAATTACATTTATGCATGCTATACACTGCCCAAGTGATGTAAAATGGGAGAGGACCGTGAGGCCCAGTCACTCCAGACTAGTGCTGGTCAAGACTTTTCTGCTGGAACAGTTCTCTGATTTGACTACACTGAAACATTTCCTGAGGACGTATCAAGTTCACCAAAGTTTTTGACAGGACATTGTCAATATGGATCGTTTCAATAAGGTTGAAATGTTTCATTTTGATAGGGTTATCATACGTCCGGATTTTCCCGGACATGTCCGGCTTTTGGGGGCTCAAATCCCTGTCCAGGGGGAAATCCCCAAAAGCCGGGCATGTCCGGGAAAATCGGGAGGGCTCGGCCGGGGCCTCTTTGGCCGGGGCCAGTGCGGGGCCGGGCCGGGGTCGCGGGGCCGGGGGCATGGTGCCGGGCCGGGAGCCGGGCCGGGCACGCGGTGCCGGGCCGGGGTCCAGGGGCGCAGTGCCAGGCCAGGGTCGCAGTGCCGGGCTGGGCGCGGGCGGGGAGCCGGGGGCGTGGTGCCGGGCCGGGGGCCGGGCCGGGCCCGCGGGGCCGGGAGCCGGTCCGGGGTCGCGGGGCCGGGGAGCCGGTCCGGGGTCGCGGGGCCGGGCTGCCGGGGGGTGCGCCGGGCCGCCAGGGGCCGGCAGTGCTGGGCGGGCCGGGGGTGGTCGGGCGGGGCCAGCACCCCAGGGCCCGAGCCGACCCAGGCTGGAGCCGCCGGGGGGCCAGCCTGGGCCGCGCCTCCTCCCCCCACACTCCCCCTTACCTGCTTCAGGCTTCCCGCGAATTAAATGTTCGCGGGAAGCAGGGGAGGGGGCGGAGACTTTGGGGAGGGGGCGGAGTTGGGGCGGGGGGCGTGGGCGGGGCTGGGGGTGGGGCCGGGGCCCCGGGGAGTGTCCTCCATTTGGAGGCACAAAATATGGTAACCCTAATTTTGACACTCTCATTTTGTAATTTTCTAATGAGTCAAGGTGATTCAGTCAAACCTAAGCATTTAGATAAGGTCGAACAAAATATTTTGGTACATTTGTGTTGTGAACATTTGAGGTTTCACAACTTTTCAACCTGACTCAGGGTGAAACCAAGTTTAAAAAAAAAAAAAACTGGAATGCCCCACACGACAGGAATTCCATTCTTTTACCTGCTCTATTTTAGACTTACACCACTATAACTGAGCTCAGACTCTGGCCCAAAAATGTAGATCCAGGAGATGGTGTGTACTGAAGAGCACGGGGTGAATAGCTCACATTTAAATTCAGATCCATTTAGAGGGGACCTAGTCATAATGATCTAAATTCTGATACGTTGGGTGGTACGTCATATGGTGAGTAACAGCCAGTCTCATTTACTTAATGGAACTGTCTGAGGAGTAAGACACCAAACAGGAGTAAGGGTGGCAGAATCTTATATTCTGGCCAAATCACATCCTTGAGTTCTCTGTGGAACTCCTTAGGAAGCTCTATGCAGAGCCCCACATGCATGCTGATGGCAGGGTATACTCCAAATAATGTAATACTCTTATTACGGTGTAAGAGACAGGTCTTTCTAAGCACATGCCACATAACAGATTGGAGTGCAGTGCCAGTTTTAAAGAAAGCCACAATGCACGGTCAGAACCTATTATATGGGGACGGGGGACGGGGGGGCGGGGGGGGGGGGAGAAGAGAGAGGATGGATGGCTCAGGTCTGCTTTGCATCCTGCGGATACTAACTGAGCTGTGAGCTACCATGGCCCAGGAGGAAAACAGCGTCTGTGAGAGAAGGAGAAAGCAATGCAGCATATGCTCTTGCCACCCAGCTGGTGACATGCTATCTGCAAGCAGGGATACCCCATCCTTTGAAAATGCTGTGTGGGTGGATGAAGGGAGAGGCCTGGGAGGGTTTTGGTAACAAAGGAGAATATGCCCAGAAAGATCTCTGCCGCTCTAACAAGTGCGTGATTGCACGTATGGCATCAAGTGGGGCTATTTGTCCCAGAAGCGTCTGCAGTTTTAGGAATCACATCTCATTTTGTGCTTTGCTTTCAGGATTATACAAAAACATAACAGCATCATGTTTTCATAGACTTACTTCCAGGACTGAGAAAGTTCGCTGTTTGGAGAGAAACTGACACCCCAGCCAGCATGCAATGTATAGGCACCTGCTGTCTGCAGCTAGGATTTGAGACAGCTGGGTTAGCTGGACCATTTGTGTAGCGGCCATAGTCTGGCTGTTCCTTCGAAACACCAGTGCTGGAACTTCTCACTGGCTATAATTACAGAGATGCTTCTAATACTTCAAAGGCTTCGCAGATTGCCAAGGGCTCCCTTTATAAATAGTTCAGCTCACTGGGGGAAACACTATTTCTCTTGAGAGCTTGCATCACGCAGGGAAATTCTCAGCATTTTGCATCAGTGAAAAGAATCGTCATCCTCAAAGATTTTTGCATTAATCGAGAACAGCGGGGGAAGGAGATTTCTGCAGATGCCTGTCGACACAGCTTAGCGAGCAGTGCTTCTCAACATCTTCTCCAACTGACCAATCAAGCCTTGGTTTCTTGCTGTAGCCCAAATCTCACTCTAGGGGCACCTGGACCACAGAGTGTGGGTTAAGTGTGCAGAATTTCAGGATCTCAAAACTAGTTGTAGAGCTACCTGTGCATCCTAGCTGAATTTGAACAGACTTTAGTACATTAGGGCACTGTTCGTGCAAGCCAGTTCAGTGGCTGCGGAGTTCTCTGTGAATGAGGAATCAATTCCACAGGCAAAACTCACCCTTGTACAGCACATTAAACCTAGAAGGCCCTTCTGTGCATCGGCCCTTAAAAAAAACATTGACACTTAGTAACCCACAAATACATTCAGAATCTCTCTTGCCTAATTGCAAATTAGCCCTATGTGGCTTTGCTGGAAAGCCCAACCACTGCAGCCACTTGCTACCACTCTGCTCATGCTACGTGTGCTGGATTCGAACCCACGGAGCAGAGTTTCCAAAGTGGTTAACAGAGAGGCTGCTCCTAGCAGTCTGCTGCACTCCAGAGGCAGAGGCCTCCAGGAGATGTAAAGCACATCGGCCAGAGCATTTGAAAGCTCTTGTTAAATACGAAGTGGAGAGAAATGGAGAAACAGATGCGGTTTGCTCCCCTCTCTGTACCTCCAATTCCCTGCTGTTTGGGAATAGATTCTACGTTGTGCTTTTTGCTTTCTCACTCATTACTGTGCATATTGCCTGGTGTGTTTAATGGTTTTTCTCTCAGTTGTTTTTCCTGTTGTTTCAGTGACAGATGTCTCTATTTTAAAATCCAACATATTATGCAGTAAGAATTAATCCCGGGGATTTACATCGCAGGCGTTTGTTTGCTCGGAAGCACCAACCTGCTTACATTTTAGACATGCTGGTAACTTGTCTGAAACATTGGTTCATTCGCCTCTTCTTGGGCATGCTGGGCTTCCAGTTTTACTGCAGCTTCAAAACAAGGACTAGCACAGGGGTAGGCAACCTATGGCATGCGTGCCAAAGGCCGCACGGGAGCTGATTTTCAGTGGCAATCACACTGCCCAGATCCTGGCCACCGGTCTGGGGGGGCTCTGCATTTTAATTTAATTTTAAATGAAGCTTCTTAAACATTTTAAAAACCTTATTTACTTTACATACAACAATAGTTTAGTTATATATTATAGACTTATAGAGAGACCTTCTAAAAACCTTAAAATGTATTACTGGCACGCGAAACTTTAAATTAGATTGAATAAATGAAGACTCGGCACATCACTTCTGAAAGGTTGCCGACCCCATGGACTAGCATTTCATAGCTAAGCCAGTTGCCCTCTTTTGTCCACCTGCAAGCAGACGACAGACTTAGAGAGGAGCTCCTGGTATGCGTGTACCTTACGGAGCTCAAGCATGGTGCTATCCAAGTCATTCACTAGTTCACTTTCTTCCCACAGGCTGCTCATCAGACATTTTAATGAAAATCCTGGGCCTCATGCTAGGAGATGCTGAATGCCTTCAACGTTCGCTGGGGGTTCAACGTGTGTCTACAGTTGAATGTTTGTTCAGTTGTGGTTTAACACGCGTGAATTAACACAACTGTAAATTCCAGACAGAAAACAAACATTATTTGCTAGTTGTGTTTAACTAGGGTTACCATATTTCAACAATCAAAAAAGAGGACGGGAGGAGCCCCGCCCTAGCCCCGCCCCTGTCCTAGCCCCGCCCTGTCCTAGCCCCGCCCTGCCCCTTCCACTCCCTCCCACTTCCTGCCCCCTCAGAACCCCCAACCCTCCCCCCCACTCCTTGTCCCCTGACTGCCCCCCAGGACTCCACCCCCTTCCTAAGCCTCCCTGCTTCTTGTCCCCTGACTGCCTCCTCCTGAGACCTTCCCCACATCCTAACTGGCCCCCTAGGACCCTACCCCCTACCTGTCCCCTGACTGCCCCAACCCTTATCCACACCCCCACCCCCTGACAGCCCCCCCCAGAACTCCTGATGCATCTAAACCCCTCTGCTCCCTGTCCCCTGACTGCCCCCTCCTGGGACCCCTGCTCCTAACTGCCCTCCAGAACCCCACCCCCTACCTAAGCCTCCCTGTTTCTTGTCCCCTAACTGCCCCCTCCTGAGACCCCCCCCCACCTGTACCCTGACTGCCCAAAACCTTACATCCCCAACCCCCAGACAGCCCCCCCCCCGAACTCCCTGACCCATCCAACCCTCCCCCCTGCTCCCTGTCTCTTGATTACCCCCTCCCCCAGAACCTCCCTGCCGCTTCTCTGGCCCCCGGCCCCCTTACCGTGCTGCAGGGCAGCGCGCTCGACAGCAGGGGGAGGGCAGCAGGATTGGAGCTCCAGACGAACAGCCGGCGATCTGTGAATGCAGGGAGGGCAGGGGAGGGAGGGAGGGAGAGGAGGGGAGTGGTGTCAAGTTTCAGGAGGGAGGAGGGGGGAAGTGCAGGAAGTGCAGCTCTGGCTCTGGCTGTTGGAGCACCGGCTGCTTTGTAAGCCGTGCGCACACTCTGCATGGGGGGAGGGAGGGGAGGAGGGGAAGTCCGGACATTGACAAATTCCCCCCGGACGCTATTTTTAACCCGAAAAAGCCGGACATGTCCGGGGGAATCCGGACGAATGGTAACCCTAGTTTAACCCTAGGCTGGAAGCAGAGATGTGTGTCCTGAAACAGACGTGTATATTGACTACACTAGAATTTATAGTCATGTTAGCTAACATGGAATCATTAAAACACAATTGACAATTTAAGGGTAGTCATAACCTAGGGGCCTTTGACAATTGGGCCTGATCCTGGGAGGTGCCCAGAGATCCTGTAACTCCCATTTAATTCAATGCCCAGAACCTCTTAAGAACAGGCCATTGATGCTGGCAAGGACTTTTTGCACTAAAAATCATGCAAACCGTTTCCTTTTCGTGGTGGCAAACTAGCAATTATGTGGCTATAAAGTGCAAAACTCAGGTTTGCTAAAGTAAAAAGTAGAGCATCACCCCAGTACAAGCTCCAAGAGGAATCTATGGCTATTCAGAAAAAAATATATATGTATAGAGAGAGTGCTTAAAATTCAGATGAGTCAATCACTCCCTCTCTGGAAAGTATTACCCACGGATGCTATATACAACCCTCCTTAGTACTGCTTCATGCTTCTGCTTTGCAGATGAAAATATCCCACTAACTGCACAACAATAGGGATGAGAGCAAGACTGGATCAGACAAATCAGGTCACAGCTGGCTCAGCGTCACAGCTGCAGAATGTTATTGCGCCACACAGGAGACTTTGGATTCTCTCTTCCCTAGGCTGGCAAAGATTGAACATTTCCGGGACGGCACATGTGGAGGCATAAGCCAAGCCCAACCAAGTCAATGGGAAGATTTCCATGGACTTCCATGGGCTTTGGATTGGGCCCTTGGAATGCAGAGGTAGAGAGACAGTCGCTGCTCAGCTGCTCCGAGTAGCCTTCCCTTCTGACAGATCTAGGGAACTCTGATATCAGTTAGGGTGACCAGATGTCCCGATTTTATAGGGACAGTCCCGATTTGTGTGTCTTTTTCTTATATAGGCTCCTATTATCTCCCACCCCGTCCCGATTTTTCGCATTTGCTGTCTGGTCACCCTAATATCAATGGTCGAGTACTCTAGGGTTTTCACATGGGAGAAAACAGTGATTACTTTGTAGCATTCTCCATCTGAATCCTCCCACCTAATTAGACAGTGGTGCTCTGACTGTATTTCAGCCCCCACACAGCATATCTTTATATAGTACTATGCAACAATAGACCAGCCTAAGGACTCTCTTTAAATATATCAGAGGAATAAATACCAGGGAGGGAGAGGAATTATTTCAGCTCAGTTATTTCAATTATTTCAGCTAATGTGGACATGAGAACGAATGGATATAAACTGGCCGTGGGGAAGTTTAGGCTTGAAATTAGACGAAGGTTTCTGACCGTCAGAGGAGTGAAATATTGGAACAGCCTTCCGAGGGAAACGGTGGGGGCGAAGGACCTGTCTGGTTTTAAGATTAAGCTAGATAAGTTTATGGAGGGAATGGTTTAATGGGATAACATGATTTAGTCAAATGAACAGCGTGCCATCGCTGGTAAATAGCATCAATGGCCAATGAGGGTCTGGCTGGAGAATCTTGCCTACGTGCTCGGGGTTCTACTGATCGCCATATTTGGGGTTGGGAAGGAATTTTCCTGCAGGGTAGATTGGCAGAGGCTCTGGAGGTTTTTCGCCTTCCTCAGCAGCATAGGGCGGGGGTTACTAGCTGGAGGATTCTCTGCTAATTGAAGTCTCTAAACCACAGGATTTGGGGACTTCAACAGCAGAGTCAAGGGAAAGGGGTTGGGACGGCTTTGTGGCCTGCATCATGCGGGAGGTCAGACTAGATGATCATAATGGTCCCTTCTGACCTTAAAGTCTATGAGTCTATGAGACTATCAGTCATTCAGGGAGGATGGGTTGCAGTGTGTGGATGGCAGGTTTTCTATTCTGCACTCATCTGTAGTATCTGAGCACCATCCTGTGGGGCTTCTATGTGATTGGGATCATAGTGGTGGTGAACTGTAACTCAGTGGTGGGGGGAGAGGGATGGGCACATAATCAAACACATACATTGGGCCAAACACCACTCTGATTTACAGCCTTGGGGAGTCAGGACAGAATTCGGGATGGTGTCCTAAATGGGACAAAAAGATCTGTAACTTATGTTAGTCGTATGACATTTGTATAAGGGTTTGATGGATTGGACTTATGAGATATAGATTGGTAACACCACAGTGGCTCCTTTCCTCTGGGTGAGAGAGGTATTTTGTGGGCAATAGTAGGTATGACATGGCCCATGATACAGCACAACGTGCAATTTGAAACCTACCATGTATTACAGCCCTACATTATGTAACAGTTGCATAGTGCTGTTAGCATGACGTATTTTGAAAATATTTTTATTTAGTAAAGTAGCCAAATGTCAGATGTTTTTAATTAGGCATGTAGGGCTCATGACTCAGTTACACCAACCTCATGTTCAACATAGCTGCAGTCGGGGAGGCAAAGGTGGCTCTGAGCTACTTTTCTGGCTCCCCTTATCCTGGTGCTGGACTAGCCCTGGGCACAACCTAGAGTGGCCATAATGTTGTTCTAGTTTATGATCGTGTAACAACTCACTAGCTCTTGCGCCTCCATTTCAGGATCATTGTAGCACAATGCATTCATGCCGAAACCCATCTAGGGTATGCCCCCTGTGTGCAACTGGGGTACAGTAGGTGGTATAAGATTGTGTCTCTGGAGTTCTCGCATTAGGGCAGTGTTAAGTTCTCATACACTGCTGGAGCAGCACAAAAAAGAGTGACTCTAGGCCAGTGGTTCTCAAACTTTTGTACTGATGACCTCTTTCACACAGCAAGCCTCTGAGTGCAATCCCATTTACAAATTAAAAACACATGTTTATATATTTAACACCATTATAAATGCTGGAGGCAAAGTGGGGTTTGAGGTGGAGGTTGACAGCTCGCGACCCCCTGAGGGGTCCCGACCCCCAGTTTGAGAACCCCTGCCCTAGGCTGAGGTTCTAGCCCATAGTTACCATGATTGCAACACCAATCAGAAATGGCACATCAAGTGACTAATTAGGTTTATCTGTGCAAATCTAACTACAAGTGCAAATTAAGCTCATGTTTTGCATGAACAGTTGCATACTTAAAAAAAACAACTGCCCCTCTAATTCTTTCAAAACCAAAATGCATTTAATCTGCCTGTGCAATTTTTCTAGTCAAAGTATAACAAAATTATTAAAGGGACTATTATTCAGGTACCACTTTTAAGCATAGGCGTAGTGTGACTCCTATTTTTTGGGGGGGGGGCAGCTTCCGCGCCTGCTGGAGGCTTGCAGTTCAAGGCAGCAATGCCCTCCTCCCCCAACTACGCCCATGCTTTTAAGCTGTTTGCATAACTTACTCTGTTTGGACAAGCAAACAGAATAGCAGTGGCCACATTTAAAATCTTCTCTTTCCAAATATCCTGCCTTACATATTTCTGCCAGGATCCACACCCACCCTGTAGCCACAGTATACCATGTGCTTTAAAAATATAGCCCAGTTAATTCAATCTGCAGTCATTGTTAGATGACTAAGGCTATATGGCAGAACATACAGTAACATTCACCCTCTTCCTTCTGCTCTTTAGCCTAATGTTGTCACAGAACAACAGTAGTTGCTCTTCTAGGTTTTTCAATAACAAGATATGTCACCCACACACCACTTTATACATGCTCCTAAATTACACAGGGAAAAACAAGCTCATGTCTTTGGTGCCCACTAACAGGCAAACAACTCCCACCAAAGATTTACTACTACCCATAATTGTACATTGAAAACAGTACTGCAGCCTGTCTCAGTAAAATACATGGATGACTCAAGGGCCTGGCATGCACCCTCTTTACAGCTACTAATAGGAAGGATGAAAATAAACTCCTTGTTGAATTGTGCTTGATGTTCTGATAATAGAGATGCCCATTTAAGATTCAGGCATTTCCTCCTGATGTTCAGCGTTGGCACATGTCTCATAGGAGCACCAGCCCTCCGATGCTTTATGTTGACATACTGAATTCACACTTCACTTTTCTATACATTCTAGCACACTTTTTTCCCTAGCGCAGAATAAGAATTTTACACAAGGGTGGAATCAGGGACACACCCAAATGAGCCCCCCTTAACCCTCCTGAGAAATCCACTTTATAACACTTAATACAACACCAAAAATACACGATTGTTTGACACAGGTGGCTTATGCAAAGCTCATTGTCAATCCAGAGTAAGTCTAATGAAATCAGGGGAGTTCACTCTCAGTTTACATTGGTGTAAACCAGTGGTTCCCAAACTTTTTCCACCGCTTGTGCAGGGAAAGCCCCTGGCGGGCTGGGCCGGTTTGTTTACCTGCCGCGTCCGCAGGTTCGGCCGATCGCGGCTCCCAGTGGCCGCGGTTCGCTGCTCCAGGCCAATGGGAGCTGCTGGAAGTGGTGCGGGCCGAGGACCTGGTGTAAACGAATGCAGAATTTGGCTCCATGGTCTTTAGGGAAGCATTGATATTAGGCTAACTTTAAAAATCTTCAGAAAATCCTTGCAAGAGCCATTATTTTTGTTAGATCCTTGCACTTAAGAAATACTTATTTCCTGTCTGCCTCAGGCAGGTGAGGAAGGCCTATCCCTTGGTGAAACAGCTGACGTGGGTGTCATGATGCCCAATGTGTTTCCTGCAAAGGGTGTCCCAACTCTAGCTCCTACTCCCAGCCGACATATGCACATACCCTACACACACAAACAGCTGTGCAAATGTCTTTCAGATTCCCAGCTACAGGGCATATTTGTAAGAAACATAATTGTATTTTCCACAATTCAGTACAAACAAGACGTCAATCCATTTTTAGGAAAGATCTTGCTAGATCATGCAAATCTCTCAACTGAAGAAAAACAAAACTCAGCCTGCAGATGAGAAATCAGATCAAATGGACCAGCAGATGTTTTTACACCAAACTTTGCAAAACCAAACATGTGGGGGCTGCCAGGCTGTGTGTTCAGGCTCTGCCTGTCTCCAACAACCACAGCAGCAGCTTTCAATAGCTCCGTTTGCTACAGTGACTTAGGAACAGAAGGCCGGCTCCTCAGCTGGTGTAAATCACTGTCGCACCATTGGTTTCAGTGGAGCTCTGCTTATTTATGCCAGATGAAGTTCTGGCCCACACTTTAACATGCCTTCTGCGCATACAGCTGCTGCGCCCCAGATCATGTCAAAAATCAAGTGTCCAAAGATCCTAGCCAGGATACGTATCCTGCAGATGGATGGTGCAGATCCTGTGAAGAACTCAATTTAGGGAGCACAAAGGAAAGTGCACGAGGCAATTTCCTCCCAGGTTTGAAACATGCTGGCTCCGCTCTCTCATAACACCTGCCTGGATGTCGATTCAAGTAACCAGCAAATCCCTGGAGTGCTCTGGGTGTTTATCTCTCTGTCTGATTGCGCTGCTACAGATCAATGTCATTCACTTGGGTACTGAACTAGTCCTCAGGTTAATTCCCTGCAACGTGAAGAGAAAATCGCTGTGTGTGAAGTAAGTATTGACCTATTGATTGATACACACACATGCACCTACGTGTGTATTGCTGAACTGACTGTATGTGACCTGGCACTGAAGGAGACAGTCAATTAGTGATTTCCCCTGCAAGCGGGATCCAGTGATTGTACACGTGTGTTCGTCCTGCGACTCCTGCACGTTACCTTAGCTGGGACTCAAACTGGGAATCTCGTGGTAAAAGGCAGTGACAGCTCTACCAGGGGAGCTGGTGAAGAATCTCTCACTGACAGATCTAGTAGGAGCTATGGTAATTGTCTCCACAGGCAGCCTGGTCTTGCATGGCTGATGCCTTCACCGGTGCATCAAGAGAGAAAGTGTTTCCTTCTCACTGTCAGCAAGGGGCTTCTAGGAACCTCACAGAATTCACATGTGCACATTAAGGGAAAAAACAGCCCAGAGCCACCTCCACATTCTCATAAATTAACACAAGAACTGTATGATTGACTGATTTGTTTAGTTCACTGGCTGCTCAAAAGAAAAAAAAATTTCTCAACGAAATGAACAGTGGAAAAAAAATTTGTTTTGGATTAAACGAAACATTTTTGTTTAATTTGAATTTCTAATTAAAAAAAATTAAATACAACTGAAGTAAAGTTCAAGACAAAGTCATTTTGAATTAAAAAGACCAAAACATTTCGTGCTGAAAATGTGAAAATGTTTTTCCCTTTTTGAGACTTTTTTCCTCCCCGACAAAACAATTTGGTGAAATCAACACAAATTCATAAAATATTGCAAGTCTGCATTTTTCAGCGAAAAGAATTTCAGCTGGGAAGTGTCTCTGTCTCTTTTCAACACCTGAATTATACTCACACAGTGGTAGTGCGCATTGGCCCACGCAGAGTGGGTTGTTGTGCAGGTCAGTTTGTAATGACGTGTTTGGCACCAATCGTGTTCCCCTTACTCACATGCACAGCACACCACTTCTGAAAGGTTGCCGACCCCTGTTCTATTAGGTCACGTTATATCGGGATAGAGGTGTAATTCAAATACTGACACTAAGATTTCTGTGCATTTACAGTATATGATGGGCCCAGATTGGATGCTCATTCTGGTGGCCAGAAATAGGTAGGTGTCTAAACTTAACTAATCAATGTGAAAATCATATTAACAAGCACAGCAGTTCTTCCATCCTTTACAAATCAATTGAACTTTTAAAATTTGTCTTTTCCCCCTTTCAGGGAGAGCTAGCACAGACACTACAGTTAGTCTGGCTAAGTCCACTGGCTGCTCCGTTTCAGCCTCTTTGTAGGCTTTGACTTGCTTACCATCTTGTCCTCCAAAATTACAAAGCAAGAAATCTGCTTTTAGCCTTTAAACTGCTGGAGATGTTAAAGCATACAGAGGATATTAGTGTTTCCTGTAACAAGTCCTCATCTTTGACAACACCTGCTCCCTCTAATAGTGGGTGGAAAAAAAACAAACCCAAATTCCCAAGAGAAGTCATTTCTCATGCCAAGTTACTCTTGACTGCCTTGCACAGAGAGGAGATTCTAGGACAGTAATGCTGCCGTCCTGAGGATCGAGCTGATCTCTTTTCAGGGAGGCTCACAGAGCTCAGGGAAAATGGGAAGGCTTTTTTTTTTTTTTTTTTTTTTTAAGGCTGGGGGGAAATCCAAAGAGTGCTATTGAGTTCTCAGCATGGACTACCAAGTTGGGAAGGGATGGCTCCTTGCTTACAGAGCCTGAAGTGGAATTCTCCCCAGCAGAGATGTTAACAGGTTCAAAACACAGACCCAGGGTTGCCAAGTTTGGTTGGATAAACGCCTGGAGATTTCATCACATGACAATCTTTAATTCCTGGCAACTCCAGGACAATCCTGGATGGTTGGCAGCCCTACAGACAGCTAAAATACACTATTAAAAAAGAAACACTCCTCTGACCAAGGCACAGCCTCAGCTCTCTCCACATCACGCTGAGCCACTGACAGTGGAGGAGCCTGCAGTTCAGAACCACAGTTGTTCCTTGTTTACTCTTAGTCCCGCTGAGGTGAAACAAGGCGGAGGGCCTCAGGCAGGGGCAGCCTACCAAGGGGAGGCCGCAGCAGGGTGAAAGATGGCTGCAACCCCTCCTTTGGAGAAATGGGGTGCTGCTGGCTGGGTTGAGGGCCTGGTCAGTGTGGCTGATTTGGTAAGGGCCTACAGAGCACCCAGGGGAAACTTCTATGGGTCCCCCTGGACAGGGCAGGCTGTGCTTACACAGCTGAGGTGAATGTAGCCCTCGCTATTGAGAAAGCAACTGCAGTTTCTTGGCCCTAGGAATGGCTAAGTACTGTACAGAAGGCCCAGAACATATGCAAAGTCAGGAAGTTCTCAGCTCACCCCCAGCTTCCTGTTTCAAAGCAGAAAAGTCCCCTCCTGTAGGAGATCTAGTGAAACATTTCAGTAGAGAGAAAAGGGACCAAGCCCCAGTACTCACAGATACAGGCTGCTCCAGAACAGCTTGCAACAAGCATCAGGAAGCAGTTCAGCCCTTTGAGAACCTCTCAGCCAGAAAAGCCTTTCTCGCTCTCTTTTCAAGCTCTCCACCTTTCTGAAGAGGGTTTCTAGAGTTAGAGATGCCCTCTTCTCCCTGACTGGGCTACACGCAGCTGCCTTCTCTCCGTTCCAGTCAGAACAAAGGGAGGGAAGCAGCTGGACCCGTTAACCTTTGCTGGCTGACTGCCCTTCTCCCATATGTGTGTGAGTGCAGCTGTAGTGAAAGAGGCCTTTACATTCCCCTATATGTTCAGAAACCATGGAAGTGCTCACATACCACAGTGATGGAGGACAAATAAAGATAAATATCCCACCTGAGCAGTAGATATAACAACTGCATGGAATTACACCAGGGTACTCAGACATCAACACTGTTAACATCTCTGACGAGGTTATCATCAGGGTCTGGCTATATGCTTTATTTCTTAAAGCCCCAGCTTCTGGAATCATGTCATTTCATGAGACTTTCACCTTGTGTTTTAAGAACAAGTGAGTTTCTAGCACTCATGGCTGTGGAGAGAAGCTTGCAAATGTGGTCCAAGTGCACCCTAAAGGCTCAAAAACAAGAAGGCAAATAAAAATATTTTTTAAAAGTCATATTTTTAAGCCAATGTCATGATTTTTTTGGGGGGGAGGAGGGCTGACTCTTGATCGCTGAATATTTGAGGTTGTCAATACTGTAAAAAAGGGCTTATTAGCTGCCTCCCTGGTCGTGTTCATGTGTATTTACCATGTGCAGTTTCTGTAATTACATATGCAGATATGGTGTGTGTGCACATAGTTGTGAAAAATCTGGTCCTGCATTATGTGATAGTGAATTTAGGCACTAGTGCTTTGAAGAAAACTGGTTTCAATTGTCTGATTGTCAATGGAGACTTGACTCTGTCACCAACACATTTTTTTTCCAGTGAGAGATTTACAGGTTTTATTTGTGGGTGCAAAAAAAGGGAGGGTGGATTTTAAAAAGTCCGGGATTACCGTAACACACAAATATACAAATCATCAATATTCATAAGCACTCAGAACACTGCTTTAATTGCTTTGATATTCTTGGTTAGATTTTTAATCCTCTAGTTTAAAGGTCCTTCAGGATCTAATGTACAATTCCTAGGAGAATCTAGAAACATCACATGGACGTGGTGTAATTAAAAATGGTTTGATAGAGAGGCATGTGAACAGCAGGCCTGGTGGCCCTTTGATTTACAGATAAACTCACAGAGTAAGTCACTCTTCCCTGATCTGGATTGTGAAGAGCATGTTAATCTCTCTGAAACAAAACATCCTCAGGAAATTGTATCAGTGCTGAGACATACAGTGATGGGATGGGGGTGGGGTGGGGGGCGAGGAGGGACAATAGGAATTAAAACAGAGGTGGGCAAACTACGGCCCGCGGGCCACATCTGGCCCACAGGACAGTCCTGCCCAGCCCCCGAGCTCCTGGCCCGGGAGGCTAGCCCCGGCCCTTCCCCCACTGTTCCCCCTCCCCCGCAGCCTCAGCTCGCTCGCTCTGCCCCCGGCGCAATGCTCTGGGCGGCGGGGCTGTGAGCACCTGGGGCAGCACCGCTGCAGAGCCCGGCCTGACCCGGTCTCTGCGCTGCGCGGTGGCGGTGGCGTGGCCCGGCTCCAGCCAGGCGGCGCGGCTGTAGTGCCGCCAGCCACCAGTGCTCCAGGCAGTGCGGTAAAGGGGCAGGGGGCACGGAGCAGGGAGGGTTGGATAGAGGGCAGGGGCATTCGGGGTGGTGGTCAGGGGGTGGGGGTGTGGATAGGGGTCGGGGCGGTCATGGGGGGAAACGGGGGTTGAATGGGGGCAAGAGTCCCAGGGGGGCAGTCAGGAAGGAGGGGGGGTTGGATGGGGCGGCAGGGGGCAATTAGGGGCAGGGGTTCCAGGGACAATCAGGGGACAGGGAGAAGGGGTGTTTGGATGGGGCAGGAGTCCTGGGGGGGACACAGATAGGAGGTGGGGGCTGGGCCACGACTCTCCCCTAACCGGCCCTCCATACAATTTACAAAACCCAATGCAGCCCTCAGGCCAAAAAATTTGCCCACCCATTAAAAACATGTGGCCACATTCTCAGCTGGTGCATTTCTGCATAGCTCCATTCACTTCAGTAGAATTAGGCTGAGGTATAGGACCTGCTCCATTAAGTCTAAGGAGAAATCAAAGACACCCACAAAAAATCCTTGGGAGTAGAAGGAAGAACGGCTGGAGTTGGGTACAGGGGTTGTTACTAAAGCTCATGGGGCCATATCTTGCTACCATTTACATTGGTGTAAATCAGGAGTAGCTAAACCGTGCTCGGTGGAGTTACTCCACATTTACACCAGTGATACTGAGAGTAGATTTGGCCCTGTCAGTGGTTTTAGGGGAATTAATAAGCAAAAAGGAAAGGAGGCACGTTCATGAAGGCTGCCAGGGTTCATTTTGTGCTTGAATCCCGATGCTGCCAGGCAAATCCAAGGACCTGATTTTGGTAGTGAATTTGATCAGGTGACAAATGCTGGGGGGAAACCTAGCATCAGAGACGTTAATTCATCATTTTAGTGTCTGTTCTCTTTTGTGTTCGACACAGTGCAAGGGTATAAGATCATTTTAGAATTCTGTCCTTTATTTACCGTGACACTAGAATCACTCTCATGGTGCCTGCGAGTCTCCGTGTTAGCCCGTTGCTGGCACTCACGCTGGCTTTGGAACCTCCAGACTCCTACAGTGTAACATCTATTTCAGGCAGGAAGCGAGGATCCTTAATATTGCCAGAAATCAGTAGAAACCCTGTTATCTCTCTGTTGGCTGGATTATTGTTCGAAAGCTAGCAAATGCAATAACTATAAATGCTTGTGTGTGGGTGTTCAATTACCTGAGAGTCTCTGCAGATATTAGCAGCATCTCTTGGGGAAGTCTCATTTGGTATGCAAGATAAAATCGCTCTGGCACTGATCATATGATTTGAAGACTCAATCCTGAGGCAGCACTACTGAAAGGGGAGGTGAAGCTGCAGAAGACACTCACTCAGTTCAGACAGCAGGAAACTGTGAGCAGCACATGAATTTTATTCACCAGGCACTAGTAACGCTAGTGGACTGCTCTGTCATATCTGTAACCAGGAAACCACCCTGCATAGAGAGGCTTTATTTCTAGCAAGGCGATGTTTTTTCAGGATGTATCATTGTTGATGCTAGAAAAGGGGCACCCATTGCTACATGAGCGGAGGCAGTAATTGCTGCAGAAGATTTCCAAGAACCCCATTTGATTCTCAGGGTAAATGCCTCCTCAAGAATGAATTTAATTGTAGTGGGGCACTATTTTCAGCTGACTTTGTTTGGAAAATAGGATGAAAAGAATGTATACATCAGGGAAGGATTACAGTGATAGCAGAGCAAACTAGAGGAAAACTTCCACCTGCACTGCTGGCATTTGGGAAGAATAAAAGAACTAAATATCCAGCTTTCAGGATTCCCTTCCTTCACTGACCGGAGATTATTTTCTGAGGAAAACCCCAACACCTGCACCTAGCCCAGTACAGACTTTTGCAAGAACAGACATGGTACAAAATGTGATTTTGGTGTTTTTCCGCAGGCGCCTGAGCCAAAGACCTGCTGTCGAGGAGCTCGAAAGAAGGAATATACTTAAACGTGAGTACTTTAAAAAAATAATAGCATTTTGTATGTTTGTTTTGAAACTACTGAATACATTTCTCCGAGCCATTTCTCCGCTGTAGACAAGTTCATGCCCTCCCTTTGGGAATGGATTTGTAACCAATGGAATTTTCACTGGGGTGTGTTCTGGTGTCTATTATGTGTACTTGTCTGAAGGCATACCACTTAATGCAGAAAAAAGGAATACAAATGTAAATTTTCACATAATTCCTGCTGTTATGGCTGCATGAGGAAGGAAGCATGGTCTTGGTGTGAGTCAGTTTAGCAATCACCTCGATTATCATTTTACAAAGAGTCAGGGCACACTGTCAATTAAAATCCATCAATGCCAAAGTGAAGCACATAAGCATCCTTGCAGAACAGTGACTTTCCTAGCAAGTCAATTGCATCAGATCCGTTCCTGACCTTTCTAATTTAAACAGAAACTGAATTAAAGACAGGAAAAGGCAAATTGAGACGGTTCAAGGGTATCAGACTCCTTGCCTGTTACGATTGTCTGAGCTGCTGGAGACATTTGCTGAACTTCCTTTAGATGGCCGGGGAATCCCCAAAACGATGAGAACAGGGGAATCCTGAAAATTGTTTCTGTTGTCACATGGGGTATCTGGACGGAAAAGGTGGATTTCCACTGCTTTAAGGAAAAGTATCATACATTCTGCTCTATTCATGGTGTATCTTAGCACCAAAAATGTAAAAGACTTTATTATGTGAAAAATAACCAATTACTTGTTCAAACAAGCTTGAACAACTTAATGGAATACATGTTTGCATTCTATGAAAGCAATGCTGTCTTTGGCTTTTAAATCAGATCTAATCATTTCGAGGGTTGTATTTCACGAGTACACAAAATTGCCTAAATAATTTGCCTACTTTAATCATAATTTCATGTCCAAGATGAGCCTGATGTTCTAATCTGACCATTTGTTCAGGTGTTTGACAGATTCATTTTCTTGCTTAAACTGAAGAAAGAAGTCCCTGTGAACATGGGGGACATTAGTTTTCCAGAATGGTTTAGATTTAGGAAGGGTCATCTTTACAAAGTTAAATTGTGCATCCCAATTTTTCTCCTGAAGGAGAAAACTAGAAATATATAGGCAAATTATACTAAGAAAGAGGGAAAAAGCAGCATGACCACAAAGATTACAGTGTCACCTTAATTTGTGAGGATTTGGATTGCATGCTGCTTTTTCTTTCTTATCAGTTTATACAAGAGGGCCTGATGCTGCTCTCATTGAAGTCAATAGGATTTGGAGGCAGAGGGAACTGAAGGGGACTCCTTGGTCATCTTCGGTTGGTTCAGTTATTCAAGTACATCAAACCATTTACTTTGTAAATAGTTCTTGTGACATGTAAACTAATAACCCACTCAATGCATACACAGATTTATTTACACATATTCAAAAATACAAATAACACAAATTCTTGTGACCTGTAAACATATTAACCCACTTTAACCTCAACCCCTAGCTCTCAAAAGGAAAATTAATTGATCTAAAAATGTCTGTATCAGATGGGGCCAGATTTGCAAAAGAGTGGAACACTCTGCATCTCCCATTGAAAACCTGCTCCCTTCATTCTCCGGTCTAAATCAGAGCTGAGCTCCTCTGAGAATCTGGTCCTTCATGTTTGTTACTTTCTGATGTATGCTGGCTACATCCTTAATCTAGGTTAAACTGACCAGCTTTAATATATAAAAAAACCCACATTGTGTTACATTCATATAATGAGCTTACAGAGGGAGCTAAAGCAGAACAGAAGATGAAGCAGAATTAAAGATATGTCCTCAATGCCAGCTAAACATACTGGGTTAGATTTACCATGCATAAATCTGGAGCAACTCTGTCAGCTTCAGCGCAGTTACTCTGGGTTTGCACGGGGTGCACTTGGATCAGAAGCTGCACAATTCTACTTACTTTCCCTTTTTCATTACATAAAAATGTCAGCTACATTGCAAAGAACCCAGGTCATCACTGGGCCAGCAGGGACATTAGAACATGTGACAAAGAAGGGTAAATAATTTGACTGCAGCTGTTGAAAAGTCAGTGTTCAAGTTAGTGATAGAGATCCTGACACTGTTCCCAATGACTTCAATGAGAGCATGATTGGATCTGATCTTGCCAAACCATGATTATGTTAGTACCCCCACTGAAATCAGTGCGACCTCATGACTTGTAAGTGCTATTATGATGTTACTTTTTTAAAGTATTCAGGAGATGAAGAGAAATAATTTTTTTACTCTCCCTCATGGAGGCAACTCTTGGATAAGAGAGGTACTTAAAAAAACCCAACACTTATTATCTTATTGATTTTATTCATTCCTATAGCTTTAAATATGGAAGAACCCTGCTTGTTCAGTACAGGGCATGACTGCCACAGGAACTGTGTGTTCAAACCTAAAAATCAGTCCCAGGAGTTCAGATGGGTTTTCTATTATATTCTGAGAGCAAGCCATTGATATTCACATTCAAACAGGCAGCTTCTCTTACATCGGATTGTACAATCCCTGCTTCATTCTTAACACTGGTGATTGCTTCCGTGTCATGCATAGTTTAGAATTCCCTGCATAACTCATACAGAGCAAGGGTGTGAGTTACACTGCTGCATGTGACACTGTGTAATGGGACTATTACTCCATTGAGATGTGTAGTGTTAAAGTCAGCCATTTACTAATGAATGAATCCAAATACAGCAATGTGAAGTTGCTGTGAAAACCTCTCTAGTTCTTCTCTGTACTAATGTTTGCATTCTGTAATATCCCTGCTGACACTTCCTTCCATCAGATAGGTAAAGTTTACCAAGATCTTGCATATGCTTCCTGATGAATTGCTTTTCATACTTCCACAATTGTTAAGCAAAACAAGTTTAATTTACCTAAATCTAGATGTGCCATTATCATAGATTCATAGATTCTAGGACTGGAAGAGGTCATCGAGTCCAGTCCCCTGCCCGCATGGCAGGACCAAATACTGTCTAGACCATCCCTGATAGACATTTATCTAACCTACTCTTAAATATCTCCAGAGATGGAGATTCCACAACCTCCCTAGGCAATTTATTCCAGTGTTCAACCACTCTGACAGTTAGGAACTTTTTCCTAATGTCCAACCTAGACAGACCATGATGTGTGCTTAGCATTTCAAAACGACAAAAAACAATCTTCAGACCGGATAGGCATATTCGTGTTTCCATCTTAGAAAACCATCCAGTGCCCATGTAGAATGCATCATGACTATATTCCGATGGACATTTAAATTGTGGAGAACAGCTTTTTTTTTTTTAAGTGAAAATACAACCATAAGGTCTAGTCAAAAAGGGGTTAATAAATATTGAACTAGGCATGCTAGTTACTTCCTGGGGGCATCTTGCCATTACATAGTATGTTCAATTTTTTTAAAGCTATATTTCCCCATTTTTTCATATTTCCTCCTCAGATACTGCAGACAATTGCCATCTAAACCTTTGGTCATCTCACTGACACTTCTGAAACACTGCCATATCATCAGTCTCATGTACTCTACTTCAAAGTCATATACACCACCCCTATAGTGTACTGTGTGATTTTAGGTTCTCTGATTTACATTTTCTGTTTACCTAGTTGCAGATATGTTGCTACAATACTTCTTTAAATAGATTCATGTGTCTGTATTTCAATGTAATCTAAAGAATACAGAAAAAGGGGAGGGGCAAGAAAAGGCTCATTTCCAAAAATAGCCTTTTAAGACACAATAGTTTAACTCTGACAACATTTAACAGAATATGGCTTTTGCTTAACTAAGAGACTATTATAACACTGTTATCTATAGCAGTGGTTTTCAACCTGTGGTCCATGGACCCCTGGGGGCTGCAGACTATGTGTAAGATTTCCAAAGGGGTCTGCATCTCCATACAAATTTTTTTAGCAAATGAAAAAAGGTTGAAAACCACTGATCTCTAGGCTCACTGAATGGTTAAACATCTTTTCCCTAGCTCTCTAGCATTTAGGCCATGGACTTGAGTCTAAATTTAGTAACAGATTGCACTAGAAATAGAAAATCCATTAAGTAGTATCCTAAGGCAAAGACTATATTTCACACAATGGTACAGGACTCGAGTCTATTTTTAGATCCAGTGTGTAGGCGTTATCACGGCTTGAATGTTAATAGAACACACAAAAGCGAACTGGATTGGGTTAGAACAGAATATCACAAAAGAAAACCTGTGAGTATAAAGAGGCTCTAATACAATTGGCATATCTTGAGTAGTAGAGGGAAAGGGATAGTGTGTAAGTCAAGGATGAATAGCGTAGCAACGTGACCAACTAAATATGAAGCCTGAGAGCATAAGCTCACGAGGTACATGCTTTCCCTGAAGTATGTACAGGAAAATGTTTCAGGATCTTAATGCAAGTGTGGCAGGACTCTAACAAAGACATGGCATAACAAACAATCATTCATAATTTTAAAGGTATTGCTTTTCCCTCTAAAAGTTTTTCTAGCTGAAGAATTGGACTGGCTGCTTTATGTTTATTAAAGCTCATTGTAACTGGAGGTTATGTCACAGGAAAAGCTGACATTAGCATACGTGCTTCTGTGTTCTCATTGAAAGATAGCTGTATATTCTGGCAATGCACCAAGCAGGCATAGTAAGGACTGAGCTAGCAATTCAGAAAGACTAAGGAACAGCACCACGCTTCTCCATATTGTAACTTTTATTGCCTGGATGTATTGGAAACAGCTGATCTTCCTACATGAGGAAAGTCATCTCTTTTTTTATATTTTCTGCAGAAAGAAATGATCAAACAGAGCAGGAAGAAAGAAGGGAAATCAAGCAGAGGCTGACGAGAAAGGTAAAATCTTGAAATGTTTTCAGTGACATTTAAAAAGCTGAGTGCAAACTAATAACAAAGAGCCCAGAGTAAAAACAGTATCTAAATGTTTTAAATCATTTTAAAGACAAACAGCCGTGGTGGTCACCATTCAAAAGTCAACATGTATATACAATGATATATGAGAGTAGTGTTTAATAACTAGAATAGAAAATAACTACAATATCTCAGGTAATTATCCACAAATGTTGTCTCTTAAAATGGCGCTTACTGTATTTGAGAGGCTAATGGAAAATTTACACAAGAACCTAAAAATCAGCTAATTTGCGATCATTTGCCTCATCCTGCAGATTTTGCAACTAAATTGCTAGGAAAGCAGTTCCTTTCCACTGTTCGTAGCAGTGAGAATCCCAGAGTAAGCTGCCTCCTTGCTGAGCAGCAGGTGCGTTCCTGCCTGAAATTTCTGTTTGCAGACCTTTTCATTTGAAGGTCTATCAGATTCTAGGCCTGATCCTGTCATTGCTCTGTTTGCAGAAGCACCCACGGGAGTCAGTGGTAACACAGTGCAATATTCAAAGGCACATTGTGATGACAGTTTGCAAAGCCTGGGGTCTGTAGTTCTTACACTGGGCCCAATCCTGAAGCCCTTATTCAGACAAAGTTATGGGAATTTTACAAGATTGAGCCCTACATTGTAATTCATTGTGGTTACTTGAAATATATTGCAACTTCAGCTTTATAAAGCTGTGTGTGACAAGATGTTCCATTATAAAGCCACTGTACAATAGCCCTCAGCTCCATTTGCCCCATTATTATTGTTTAACAATAATACTCAGAAGCGTTTCAATAGCTCCTTGAGATAAAGGCACATGGAGAGCGAAGTCTAGTTAATAGAAAAATGCCTTTGGAGAAAGACTAAAGAGAGCACAGTATTAAAATTAATTATTTTCTTTTACAAAAACTATCCTAATGTTTCTAATCATAGATAAGTTTCACTCACTGACTGCAGGACAGATTCTGAACCCAGTTATAACAGTGTGAATCTGGAATGATGGCGTTACCCATGTAAATAAGATCAGAATCTGGCTCTACATCTCAGTGTTCCTGTGCATTTAAGATGAATTAATCAATTTCAAATCTTTTCAGTTTAAATAGATGTATATTTTGTATACATAAATAGACAATACACAAAATGAAGATGGGGAATAAAAATGCATGTGATTCCATTTTTGTGCTGTTGAATGTATGTCTCAATTTTACTTCCTAGTCACATTGATATACTTCTTTACAAAACTTATTAATACAGCTCAATCAGAGACCTACAGTCGATGAACTAAGAGACAGAAAAATTTTAATTCGATTCAGCGATTATGTGGAGGTGGCAAAAGCACAGGACTACGACAGACGAGCAGACAAACCCTGGACAAGACTATCAGCAGCTGATAAGGTACAGACATACTTACAAATATAATTAAGACTACCGTCTGCTTTGCTTTGCTTGTAAGCAGTACCTCAGGTCATGTAAATGGTGGTATTACTAAACAAGTCTTGATATTCTAAGGAAATACATCTTGGAGTGAGTGTTTGCTCTTGGTGAAAATGACACTCAATACTCCCCATGAGCCAAATTTTGTTCTCTGAAGTTACACCTCTACCCCGATAGAACACGACCCGATAGAACACGAATTCGGATATAACGTGGTCAAGCAGCGCTCCGGGCGGTGGGGCTGCGCACTCCGGTAGATCAAAGCAAGTTTGATATAACACGGTTTCACCTACAACGCGGTAAGATTTTTTGGCTCCCGAGGACAGCGTTATATTGGGGTAGAGGTGTACTTACACACACACACACACTCTCTCTCTCTCTCTCAATGAGGTACTAATAGCTGATGCAGATTTAAGTACTTTAAACGTTCCTGCATTTTCAGCATACAGAAGCCACACCGACCACGGGATGTAAAACATACCTTTTAATAGTGAGAAGGCTTTTTTTAAAAAAACAAAACAACAACAGTTATTAGAAAAAGTATGGAGTGCAGTATACTACACGATCTATCATAGATCTTTGCCACTCATTACTGTAGTGTCTGAGAAATCTAGGACCAAACTTTACCCCAAAGTTACTCAGTACAAAATCTTTGTTACAAACAGGTACACATCACTACTTTATTCTCTACTGGTGAACTCCCAAGGAAAGCACTTTTTCATTAGCCATGAGAGTGGCCAATCTAGAGTACACACATTTTCACTTCATTACATGCTTACCATATATTTGATTTTTTTGGGGCATGTTGCTGTGGCACTGTTGGTCCCAGGATATGAGAGAAAAGGTGGGTGCAGTAATATCTTTTATTGGTTCAACTTCTGTTGGTGGAAGGGACAAGCTTTTGAGCTTCACAGAGCTTGTCCCTTCCACCAACCGAAGTTGAACCAATAAAAGATATTACTTCACCTACCTTGTTTCTCTCATATATTTGATTTACAGTATTAATGATCCTAGACTTCATACTTAAGTGGCTGGGTAGTAGGATGACCAGATGTCCTGATTTTATAGGGACAGTCCCGATATTCTGGGCTTTTTCTTATATGGGCCCCTATTACCCTCCACACTCTGTCCCGATTTTTCATACTTGCTTGTCCGGTCACCCTACTGGGTAGTAAGGAAATGGCTTACAATGAATCAGGCTACAATGGTTGCTGAATAAGAAGTTTTAAAGTTTTGGCTAAAGAGGTTGGGAGAACAACTGGGGATGTTGAGCTAATTATTGGGTACAATGGCAAATATAGGACTAGATTGCTCACTGCTTGATCCTGGGCTATGGAAATCAGACATGTCTTTCTCACTCCCACATGTGCTGAAGAGTTTCCCAACAAGAAGGTAGAAAATATATGAATAATGTAATAAATGGCTTTAGAGAACTGTAACATTTAGGATTTATTTTTAATTTGCCATCTTTGTCTTAGCTGCCTTCCCGAATTCATTTAAAAGTGCTTATAGGGAGTATTATGTTGAACGGTATTATGTGATAATCAATGCTGTAAAGCAGAAGTTTTATTGGTAGTTTGGGATAATCAACATCCAGGTCTAGGTGTTTGAGTCGTATAGATTTGAGGCTGAAGGGATCTCATATCAGTTGTAGCGTTTTTAAAGTGGGAGCAGAGCCCAAGGCTGTTGTGTTTTGTTGCGCTTTTGCTAATATATGACATATTTGGTTTCTAACAGAACTCCCGCTCATTGGGGTACAGCCCCTGCAATTATTCTACAAGGTATTATCTGAAATTGGAGCGGAGAGTCAGATAAGAATTTAAGCCAGATTCCACCCTTAGATGCGTACTGCAGCCCATTGAATCCAAGAGTGGATTTTGTGTCAATCATTAGGCCAAACTGAATCATGGTGTAAATGGTGCATTTCCATAGAAATCAGTAATGTTGCACCCGCTCACCCTAGTTCTTAATCTAGTGTGAAACATAAGAGTCATTGTCCGACCCTTTCAAGGAACCCTTTGTCCTGTCCTGTGAGCTATTAATTTTAAAGTAAGCATGCAATTAAACTTTTAGCTCTCTCATGCACTTGACAAACATTCACATCCCAGGGGCTGAAAAAAATCCATTTATTGCTTGGCAAAAATTATATTAGTTTCCCCCACATTTTTATTTCTTCCAATAACCCACGTCCCTGATCTGACATGTGCCTGTGTGTTAAAGCTTCACAAGTTTAGGTAGCTAAATTACATAGTAGTAGTATGTATGAATTTACAAAAGCACTCCAGTCTGATCCAGGCCATTAACAGTAGTCATTTGGGGAAAGGGAACAAATGGATTTACAGCTGTTTTGGATTTTATGGTGTGTAATATACCAAGACGGAAATTTCCCCCCTCATATATGATTGTGCAACACCACACATGTAAATGACTATAACATCTGGTCCATTATTTGCATATTGTAACAATGCAGTCTGATTTTTATTTTGAAATGGGTCAGTACTGAAATTCTCCACATTTCAACTGTCCAGTTGCTGGATGAGGAACTTCTGCTCACTAATTTAACCAGAGTGTCATTAAGTGTTAGGGAGTGAGCATTATGATTTTATGTTCCTCTAAGGACTGCTTCTATAAACGGGTCTTAGGATCAGCTAGTCAGTGATGACGGATGATGTGGAGTAATCCTTTGCAATAATGGTTTTGATGATAGTATTTATGTCAATGTCTTTAAAAGACAGTGACCAGTATGCATGGAGAGAAGCTGAATATTGGCTCTCCTCAGTATTGGCTGGCCACGTGTCCCTTGTTTGTAGCCTACCACACTCTTTACATGGAATTTGCTGTTTTGATTATTTTTCAGGGCTCTTATTTGCTATTTAAAAAAATGTTTACAAATCCAAAATGATTTTTTTAACCTTGCTTCCATTTTCAATTCCTAGGCAGCAATTCGTAAAGAGCTAAATGAATACAAAAGTAATGAAATGGAGGTACATGCATCAAGCAAGCATTTGACAAGGTCGGTCATCCAGATATTTGTTCATTTTCCTTTACCTGCAGTATCAATTCTTTTGAGTCCTGAATCCGCAGAACATATTGTTCCTGCAGGTCTCTAAAATCTGCAGAAAAAGCTTTACCTGGGGAAAAAAATAAAAGCACTTCTGCTTCTGCTTCATCTCAGAGTATATTTGCTGTTAGATTATCTTCTGTTGACAAGCAACTCCCTCCCCAAACCCCCAACCCTCAAAATACATTGTTTGTACCTGTGATTTAAAAGGCCATCACTGGAGAAGGAACACAGGATGTACTGTACAGAGAACATGACATGTGATTTAACACAGCTGAATAGGCAAAGTATTTACGTTTGCAGTCTCATCATTCAGCTGTAACACCAATGCTGAACAATAAGAAGACAAAGTGTTTGTACTATAGTACATAAAAGAAGGCCTGTACTGATTATAAATAATACACAAAGGATTCACTCTGCTGGATTTTAAAAGAAAAAGCTCTGCTTGAAGGTTTCAATATCATTCACGCACTCACAGTCTTGCCAGCATTTTCAATAGAAAGTAGACGTTTTAGTGGCCTATGTAAAATGTTTAGTGGGTCTCGGTCCAGTTACTAGTGGACAGGGCCGGCTCCAGGCACCAGCTTGCCAAGCAGGTGCTTGGGGCGGCCACTCCGGAGAGGGGCGGCAGGTCCAACTATTCGGCGGCAATTCGGCGGACGGTCCCTCACTCCCGCTCAGACCTCCTGCCGAATTGCTGCCACAGATCGCGAGCGCGGCTTTTTTTTTTTTTTTTGTGCTGCTTGGGGCGGCAAAAACCCTGGAGCCGGCCCTGCTAGTGGCAGGGAGTCAGCGTCATAAAACACACCATCACAAGTAACCCTGAATTGGCAACCCTGTGTCAACTCAGCAGAGAAGCAAGGATCAGATAATATGGGCATAGATCCCAAATTCCTGTGTCACTTCTAGAGAGGGTAGAAGCTGAATGGTGAGGCAGTGAGCCAAGGCCTGTAAGTACATATACTCTGCTGACACTCCTCACTCGCCAGCACTGTTAATCTAGCACCATTCACAATTACTATATTCACATGGAAATTTAAATGCACGTGCAGATCTCTATCAATTAGGAAGTAAAAATTAAAAGACAAGGCACTTGCTGATAGGTAGTACTGAAATCTACTCCACATCATCTGGTTTAAAACAGAGGGGATTTACAGATAAGGAAAGTGGCAAGAGAGGTAGTGGACCAGTAGGTGAGAAGGAAGAGGCAGAACGTTACCTTTGTTACTGCAAAGATGATATTGGAGGAAAGTCACTTTAATGAATAGCAACAGTAATGGCCAAATTCTGCCCTTTGATTTCTATTAGCATCTCATTGGCTCTCAAATGGGACACATCTGAGGGATGAAACTGACCCAAAGTTTTATATTAACCATTAGATAATTCCAGACTGCATATACAGAGCTGGGAATTTGTCACAGTTCTTGTGACATTACAGAACCTGAGCTTCAGCCATGTGTTTTATGTCACTGGCTTCTGGCAAAATAATAGCTATAGTAATGGGAAGACTGTAGCTTAGGTCTGGCAGCGAAGGATAGTTTATTTAATTGAAGCTACTTGAGGGGTTTAATTAGGCAGATTAAAATGAGACATTTTGAAATGTGGCCAGGACACCAGGGTTAAATACTCCTAACCACTTTCAGCTAGTGCCATCATACCGTGTTTAGGACTTTATTTTTACATCTCATCCAAGAGAAGAACTGTCCAATGCCTCAGGGTATTTCTTCTGTACGGATTCAGAAGAAAGAGTGCCACCTCGTATATCAACAATACCTCTACTGGCAGTACCTGGTTGTTTGGGTATTTTTTTAAAAGGTGCACATCAAAATACCAACTCAGCGTTGCTTATTTTGTGAAAGCCGACAGGATCACAGCATATCAGGGTATATTATTAGCAACAAACAAAATTATGGCCCCTATCTTTAAAAAAATTCATGCACAATTGTGTTTGCATGCTCAAATAATTATACATGCAAATGACTTTTCAGACAGCTAACTGATGACATGTGCATGCAGTTACTGTGTCTGGCCATGCAATCATGGCAGATGCACACACAATGTGCACATATTTTCAAACACACACACACACACACACACACTTTTCTGAAAATGTAGGCTATCGACAGAGGGATAAGCCTGAGCATTATTCTAGCTTGTTTACATTTTGAGGAAGCGTATGCCATTATTGTAGGAGTTAAAACAGCAAACAGGTGTGGTAAAACAATCACGTATAACATCCATTAGATACTTTTGAGGTACACAAGTCAAAGGGTATCAGAACATATGAAGATATATAATTTCACTACCACACCTCCTAAAAAGGCATTAATAAAAAGGTTTTGAATAACCTCCTTGTGATAGATTTTAAAATAATTCTATGCATTTTACCAAGTATTGCTTGCTGTGGAATTACTGTCACCATCACATCCCCTTACTATGTATATTCGGGTATATGGCATTTACCAATTATGATTTGAACAGTAATTGTTAAACCTGGAAGATTGTGTCTACTAGCATAATTTTCATATGTAATGGGTAGGCCCAAAATGATATTCTAATTAATTCATAATCATGCTGAAAACATCAAGTCTGATACTATAAACTGCTTGTTAGATCATTAAAATCCTTTTAAAGATGCCACTTCAGTTCTACAACCACAATAATGTACTACAAACATGCTGGAATGAGTCAGGTGCTTTGCTGCTATTGTCATGTCAGAATTGCATTCTGCCTGTCTATTATTACTATTTAGATAATGGTAGAAGCCAAACTCTGGCAGGCACTTTGCAAAGCCACGGCTCACAGCCTCAAAGGTATTTAGGTGGCTAACTCCTATTTAAATCAATTATTAAATATCTTTGAAGATCTGTACCACAGTCATTGTTTCGGAGTGTACATTCTAAAAAAGGCAGACAAAGAATGAAGTAAAGAGAAGCAATTAACATACAAGCAAAGTGGTAAGGGTGAAGATAGGCACATCCTATTAGTTCAATTTTTTTTTGTTTTCTTTTCAAAGTTAAACCCCTGAAGTATCCCTTTCTTCACAACTCAGCCCCCTAGTCTTTCCCCACACCAATTCCCAGCCTCACTTCCATCCTCCTTATTGCAAATACATGATGGGGAGATTTGGAAGTGGGAGTCAATGAGGAATGCAAAGAACATAACAGAACTCAAGGAAAAGAGAATTTGTAGTTGAGGAAGCCCGTATGCAGAGAGGACTTTCGCCAGAGGCACTCAGCCCTGGTCTACACTGGGGGCGGGGTGGAGGGCATCCATCTAAGTTACGCAACTTCAGCTATGTGAATAACGTAGCTGAAGTTGACGTGCTTACATTGACTTACTGTGGTGTCTTCACCGCAGTGACTCAACTGTTGCCGTTCCCGTTGACTCTGCCTGTACCTCTCGCGGCGGTGGAGTACAGAAGTCGATGGGAGAGCACTCGGGGGGTTGATTTATCGCGTCTAGACTAGACGTGATAAATCGATCCCCACTGGATCGATTGCCGCTCGCCGATCCAGCGGGTAGTGTAGACATACCCTCAAACCAAAGGGATAAAATGGTATGAACCCTGGCATATTTTTAGTCATATTGGCCTTATATGTAGAACATGTTGGGGATCTTTCATGAAAAAAGATGCTCTAGAAATGTGATTCAATGGTATTAAACAGAATGGACATTATTAAATACACCGTTACCTCGATATAACACAATCCAATATAACACGAATTCGGATATAACGGATATAAAGCAGTGCTCCGGGGGGCGGGGCTGCGCACTCCGATGGATCAAAGCAAGTTCAATATAACGTGGTTTCACCTATAACGCAGTAAGATTTTTTTGGCTGCCGAGGACAGCGTTATATCGACGTAGAGGTGTATTATTTCTTATTGCAATAATATATTTAATGTTAAAAAATGCTGTTATAAAGTGATTTTTAAAATGTCTCTTTTTTTTTTTATAACCCTCTAGATTTCACAGGCCATAGAGATTTTCTTCTGAGAAGAATTTGTCTTTACTTTCGATACTGCTACTGAACACACATCAGGGAACGTATAAAGGTCTTTCCCTGAAGTTCAGTTCACGATAACCTGACGTGTGTGTGAGAGAAGGACTGTGCAGGAGAATCTCTGCAGCTCGTACACACAGGAGCTACCTACCAGAGGACGTACTTCGCTCTTTGATGCCTGAAGAGTGATGGCCTGTGGGGTGGGAGGATCAGCTGAAAACGAATGAAGTAAAGCTACTGGAAGGAACTTACTGCTCTCCTTTAACACTTGTTTTAAACGGTTTTGCAGCATATCTTGGAAAAGGAGATGTTGTGCATGTACAGGCTTTACCATTCCAGGGCCTCTGACATAATGGACATGACGCACTGTCATTCAGTATTATGTTGACAAGACATTTTGAACTAATCACAATTAGTTTGTAAAACACTTACGTTCATGTTATACAAAATGATTTAATGTATTATAAGTTCTTTCTTTTTTATATAATGTCTAACGAAAACACAGCTGCAACATTTTTGATTCCTGTTAATTTTGTTCTTTAATTAAATGACTACTTATTGCAGGAAATGAGCGCACTTCTTTTAAATTGCTTTTTTCCCCAGGTGGGATTGAAGGGGAGGGGATTTGTAATTATTATGGGCCAGATTTCCTGCACCACAAAAGTCAGCACACAGTCTGGGAGACCATGATCAGTGGAATTTAGACAATGGGCTTCCCACCTTGTGGAGGAAAGATATTGGACCAGATGCTTACAACTGGAGTAATTCTACAACAGCTGAGGACCTGGCCCTTTGTACGAAATGTAGTCTGTCACTACAGTAAAAAATTACTAAGCTTTGGCAAATTTAAACATGACATAGGTAAACTGTTAAATACACTTAATTGACTATCAAACTATTGATAGTTGTATTCTTTTTCTAGTAAAATATACGTGAGATTTGATAACTTCCTGATGAGGAAAAAAGATACTTCTACTAATAATTACTAAAAACAAACCTAACAGAAATGACTATGAAAAACTATAAGCAAGATAGGCCACAACGCTTAACAAAATCCAGAAACAATTAGAAGATTTGCCTAAATAAGGAATACAGGATTTGGCTAAAAATCATAAATATGTAAGTGATAATGTTAACAGTAGGTAATATTGATGAAAATGTGAATGATACTTGCATAAGATATTCTGTTTCTTTATATCAGAGGGGTAGCCGTGTTTGTTTTTCTGTTTCTTCAGTGACTGTAATAGAAGTGGCACATATACATACAAGGCAAAATTTTGTCCATAGATGTTTCAAGTTCTACCCTTTGTAGAAGTTTTAAAAAAGAGTAAAAAATTTTGGGTAGGACACGTCAACCTCAAGCCAGCAGAAAGGACCCCAATGAAGACATGAAAACAAATAAGCAAACAGATAACAGGTCAAGGGAATTATGGATATAGACTCCTGATAAATGACTGCAGGATGGTGTGCAGAATTAATGCATCTAATGGATGGCCTAATTGCTTTTGGTTCTCCAGTGATCAGCACTGGAGTGAAATGTCTCATTTAAATACAACAATCTATTGTACTCCCTCCACAATAATAGGAATTATGAATGTACAGGACATACTGATAATATACTTAGTTTCAGCCATTGTTAGAAGCCATTTGTGGATCTTTGCAGGGCATGTGTCCAAGGCAGGACTAAACACCTGCTGAACAGTTCAGCTTAATGTCTAGCTAGATTTAATTTTGTATAACCTTATAAATATTGGTCACATAGATCTAAGTCTAAGTCCCTGAGTAACCATCATGATTTAATCCAATGATTTGTCTCTTTAATTACCCGATTTTAGTACTTGGTAGCCTCATCATGGAAATCTATATCATCATGCTAACTGGTATTTTAACATTTTTATTAGAATAATCCAACCACAAGTTCTGATATTTGACTGTCATAGTATAATGAATGAAAATTCAGGAGTAATACAGGGAAAGAGTGAAAACATTAACTAAAGAAACACCTCTCAGTAAGAAATACTTTTTCTAATTTGAGAGGGAAAATAGATGAGCCTTGCAGTATAAACAAGCATCGTGGATTGTACACTGTATTATTATTATTTGTATTATCATAATGCCTCATAGCCCTAGTCAGGGACCATGACTTCATCGTGCTAGGTGCTGTACAAACAGCACAAAAAGACAATCCCTACCCCTAAATGCTTGCAATCTAGGTACCAGGTTTGGAGTTGAGCAAAACATTTTAGTTTAGCAGTGATTCACCTTCCCACTAAGCCCTCATTAATAAATACTACCTTGATAAGTAAATGGTTCTGAAAAATATAGTATTATAAGCACAAAGGAATATTAACGATATAATAGTCAGGGCAGCTTTTTTAAAAAAATGCAACTACATATGTATTATTTTTACAACTACAGATTCAAAGTAAAAAAGAGCTTTTGTATTTTATACAATCTTCAAAACCTTGCAAATTCATCAAAGAAAATATTCATTAGTTTCACGTATTCTTGAATAAGTCAGTTATGCTGGTAAGAAATCTTTGACTCAGATCAGGAGGTCCATCTAGTGGAAATGACAAGCAATCACATATTAGATCTGAGAGAATTTACCAGTTGATTTATGACTTAATCATAACTTCTATAACCAATGGATATATCAATCAAAATTTAAGCTACACTGACCCACATGAACTAAGTTTCAAGATCAATCAGATAACCTGCAAAGAATTTTCAAAAAAACTGGCTTCTGCATTTTTTTCTTCTTTATTCTACTTAAAGAACTACTGGAAGGATTACATCACAAGAGCTGAGTGAAAGCTGAGTATCTAAAAGGGAAAGGAATTTTTAATTGGACTGTTTAAAGCTCTTTTTTATTAATTCCTAGTTAACTTTAATAACTAACTAATATTTTGGATAAAATAATCCTTTGTGAAATACTTGATATGCTCACCCCTTGACTTAATTCTTTAGCTCACAGTAAACTTCCCTGAGACATCCCCGAATTCCTCTAGCTAAAAGGGAGGACCATACTTGTCATTCCTGATATATTTATGACAAAACAAAAGCAATTCCCTCCCTCAACTTTTTGGTCTTTTTATTTACATACTAAAGACGCAAATACCAGCACAAGCCCATTTTTTAATAAATACTCGATTGCTCACCTTTTAAGAACTACTTTGGTCCCCCACAAGGATATATCAGACAAAACAATCTTCCTAAAAGCATTAAACCTGTGCATGTGGTGGGAGAGGCAGAATGATTAGGGACAAGTAAGGGGACAACAGAATTTTTCACTTCAAGGTCACTGGTGAAAATCGAGGTCTGGGTCTTCCATGACTAACAGTTATCATCTGCAAAAAGAAGAACAGGAGTACTTGTGGCACCTTAGAGACTAACAAATTTATTAGAGCATAAGCTTTCGTGGACTACAGCCCACTTCTTCGGATGCATATCTGATCATTGTTTGGTGGCCCATGTGATGAAGAGACTGGGTGACTTCAGTCCAGTTCCTTTTAGAGAGGTATCCATGTTAACGCCTCTACCACAGTCTAGAACCCTTTCTGACAGACTTAACAAAATAGCCCAGTACTGAATAGGCATGAGAACCAAGGTGCCTTGGCCCTGCAGGTCAGAATTGAAATATATTGTGTTTGTTGGGGAGAGAAACAGATTGTACGGGAAAACTTACATTGCCAGTGTCCATGATATACATGTTCTGTGGACAAATAAAACATTAAAAAACAACAACCCCAAACTCTTGAATAGGTATTTCTAGGCATAGCTGATTGGGGGGCCAAACCACACTCTGAATATTAAGAAAACCAAGATGTATTTTAACACAGTGTAGTTTACTGTGCTCTTCACAACAATCATGTGATTTAACAATTTTGAGAGAGAAACACGGAGTCAGAAATACACACACAGTGAAATTGTATAAGTAAGACTTTACTCAATAAAGTAAAAAATAGATGAGTCAAATCCTTCATTCCATGTTGAAGTCAGAGATTTGCATGAATAAAGACTGCAGGATTTGAGAAAATCTACACAGATAGATGGAACACTTTACACAAATTTTGACGATGAACAATAAAACTATATTTTAAAAGTTAAATTATTTGATGAATAATTGCACAATGTTGCATGTAATCTAATAAAAACCAATGAACAGTCTTAATTGTTTCTGTTGGTCTGTAAAATCCCTACTCTAATCACATGCCTTGCATTTGGCACAGCATTTCGATCCTGGTGAGAGAATGCCCTGAGTCAAACCGCCACTATCCACTGTTAGCAGAGTGTACCACCACCACCAAGTATATTCAAAGCTCAAAGATTAAATATTACAAGTGAATAGCCATATCTTGTGAAGTGCTGAGCGCTCAACTCTCATGAACTTCTGTGGGAGACAACAGCTCAGCACCTTAAAGCAGTCGTTCTCAAACTTGGGCCGCCGCTTGTTCAGGGAAAGCCCCTGGCGGGCCGGGCAGGTTTGTTTACCTGCCACGTCTGCAGGTCCGGCTGATTGCGGCTCCCACTGGCTGCGGTTCGCCGCTCCAGGCCAATGGGGGCTGCAGGAAAGGCGGCCAGCACGTCCCTCGGCCCATGCCACTGCCTGGAGCGGTGAACCGCGGTCAGTGGGAGCCGCAATCGGCCGAACCTGCGGACGCAGCAGGTAAGCAAACCGGCCCGGACCGCCAGGGGCTTTCCCTGAACAAGCGGCGGCGGCCCAAGTTTGAGAACCACTGCTTTAAAGGATCAGACCTATAATCAAGTTATTCATATATCTACTCAAAACAGAGAAGCAAACATAACACCAAGTAAATAATACAAAATTAGTAGCAGCAAGTGGAAGGCACAGCACCTTAATGAAATTGGTATTTATTGATGTGACCACCAATGCAAAATTAACTGAAACTGAGTGAGTTAACAAATATAAAGAATGGAATCAGTACCAATTTTGGAACAGAAAACAGCTTCACATAAGTGTAACCAAGCACCATAAATCAATAAACACAGTACATGCAGTGAAAGTTCAACAAAACCAGAGTGGAACAATAATACAGAGGTGCAGATTACAGGAAAGGTAATAGTTATTAGGGAATTGTCTGATTAGGATGATCTCAATAATTGTGAATTGGAATAAACAGACCAAATTCTTTGCTAGGGTAACTAAAATTTAGTCAATGGAGTTATGCTAGCCGAAGAAAAGGTTACTCACCGTGTGCAGTAACAGTAGTTCTTCAAAATACGTCGTCTTATAGGTGCTCCACTGCAGGTGCACATGCACTTTTGGTAAGATTTTAAGTAGTAGTGCTTGTTCAGTACACACATGAACCCTACACAACCCCATGTGCCACACCAAGGCTATATAGAGCTGCATGGGCAAACCACCCTCAGTTGCTTCTCTACTGCAAAGTTCCATAGCAGAAACTTCAAAGCAGAGGGGAAAGAGGGCGGGTAGTGGAGCATCACTAGGGACACACATCTTGAAGAACTACAGTTACTGCACACGGTGAGTAACCTCTCCTTCTTTGAGTAGTGTCCCCTGGGTACTCCACTTCAGGTGACTACTGAGCAATACCCTCTAGTGCAGGGGTCCCCAACACGGTGCCCGGAGGTGCCATGGTGCCCACTGGGGCGTCCAAGTGCGCCCGCGTACTGGCCAGTGGATGAGGATTCGCTGAAATGCCGCCAACAAGCAGCGTCATCCAGAGGCGTTGCTGCCGAAATGCCGCCGATTTTCAGCGGCATTTTGGCAGCGACGCCTCTGGATGACGCTGCTTGTCGGTGGCGACACCTATTGACATTGCCGCTTGTCAGCGGCATTTCGGCGGATGCTCGTCCACCGCCATGGTCCTCCGTGGCTCGTCATCTGGCATCCGCCAGACGTAAAAGGTTGGAGACCACTGCTCTAGTGGAATGGAAATAGACTTCTGAATAGAGTCCAAAAGGGAAGATAGTATAGTAGAGCCAATCACGGCATCTAAAGCCAAGTCTGAATTACTGCACAATGTTTAGAAAAAGTGCATATGGAGATACAAGTTGCAGCTCTACAGAGCTCAGTTATGAGGACATTCTTAAGAAAGGCTGCTGAAGCAGACAGAGACCTAGTACTTTAGGAAGAGGTTGGAGATCATTAGAATGATAGCAAAAGATATCCATCCAGAGAGTTTTTGATTGGAAACTGGAGATTCCTTGGACCTGTCAGCAATAGACACAAACAACATGGGAGATTTTCTAAATGGCTTAGTCCTGTCCAGGTAAAAAGCTAATGTCCTCTTGACACTGCGTGTGTGCAATACTGTCTCATCTTTAGTCAGGTGTGGTTTAGGGGGAAAAAAAGGAAGATGTATCGTCTGGTTAATGTGATGTAGTTCTATACAAAGGGCAGGCCATCCTGGACGATCTGTTTTAGAGAGCTTTACCAATCATAGATTTACAGAGACTTTGAGTTCAAAATGGCCTAAAATATGCACCAGTTTGCTTAGGCCTTGTGATAATGCCACAAATTTGTAAATGTGAAAAAAGACACAAAGTATATTTTTTCTGAAATGTTTAATACACATTTTCAATATGGTTAAAACATATATATATTTTTACAAAACATTTTTAGTCAATGACAAATTCCAACTGAAAGCTAATACCATAAGTAAATAGGATACAACTTTCAAAAATGCCATTTGATCTCCTTTTCACGTGCTAAAGAATGTATGGTCAAATTCTGTGTCTGGGTATGTACAACACAGCTCCTATTAATTGCTATAGAAGTCCTATGTACACATGCAAATCAAAAACATGACACTTCAGTTTTAATTGCAAATTACTCCTTTTTTCTATGCCAATAAATAAACCTTTTAAAATGACCTCTTGTTAATAAATATTCCTAATTTAGTATGTGAAGATCCTTTTAAAATAGCACTTCTTTAAAAAGCTTTCAGTAAATATGCAATTGTCAAAACTTCTCATTAGTAAAAAGTAATCTTAATATAAACAAACATTTTCAAAAATATATGAATTTACGATATTAGAATTTTCTCCCTTCTGCCAGAAACAGTGTCTGCAATCCTCTGCGAACATTAAACAGCTCCTCTTCATGCTATGGTAGAACAGTATCACATTTATTATACACTTTAAAACAAACTTTTTAAAAGTATCACAGAATTCAGACAGATATTGCAACATTAGAATGTTTTTTTCCTTCTTGTGCTAATATTAACTCTATTAAAACCCAAATGAGGCACTACATAACTAAAAGAGTATATACATATATCACTTTTAATGTATTAAAAATTAAGCATTATTTTAATACTATTTATTAGTATTTCCATTTTTGCTTCAAATTACAGTGTACTAAAAATTGCGTCCTGAAAAGAACTTTTTAAAAAGTGAATGTGCAGATAATTATGTTCTTTTAGGAAAGCATACAAAAACAAATTGAGACAAAACAAGATTATTTACCATTTCTTTAAGAAGCTTCTCTTGAAGCCCTTTCATGTCTTCTTTCATTAGATGCATCTATAAAAATTGACAACATATGTCATATACACACACGTTTTCTTTTCACAAGTGACAATATGTTTTAATGAAGACAATTATGCCCTCAAATTAAATGTAAAATCAGATTGTACTAATGCTTAGTCTTCCCATTGGTCAAAATAAGGCTGTCCAGAAAACTGGTGGGAAATATTAATCTTTTTAGGGCAGAAGCAACTAAGTACTATGGCATCTACTCCAAATTCTGACATTAGCATCAGCTTGGGTGCCATAAGTATGCAAACATGAAATTTTACATCTTCTTTATTGCACTCAGACAACTTTTCCCCTCAGATTGGCTGAGACAGGGGTTTAGGGATTCATCCTGCAAGGAGCAGGCATTTATGCAACAAAGCACTTAAGCAACTACTTAATTTTAAATACATATGTAGTTCCACTTACTTCAATGGAATTACATACATGAGTAAAGATAAGCACATGCTTAAGTGTTTTCAAGATCAGGGCCCTAGATATGATTGAATCTCAAACAATTCTATCTACATATAGCAAAGATGTTGAATAAAGGGAAACATCTAGAGATCCCCCCTTGATTGAGGAAGCATAGCAGCCCTTTGTCAAAGGAGTTAACAACTTAAAGGTAATTCTGGATCTTCCAGATCTTTCATTATTTCGGAGACCTTGTGTGACCTTTGTAGCCACAAGTGACATTTTTTCATCTGTTTGTGAGTACCCATTTCTCTCCGATATGGACACTGTCATTTATGATTTTCAGATTATTGTAATGGTCTCTATATAGATTTCAAGATTAGCCCCACTCAGGAGATACACCTAGAGTACAATACAGTGTCCTGTTCACTAAGCAGTGTTGGTTACAAGGAACATATTACAACAGTACTCCAATAGACTGCAATTACTTACTGCTCACTCTCTCCCTGGTGAAATTCAAGATATTAATTATATTCCCCAAAGAACTACAAGTTTGGGTGCCTTAAAAGGGTAGCATTTAAGCTAGAGGTGCTTGATGTTTTTTATCTGTGAGGCAGGAAAAAACTTGAGGAAGAGAGAAAAACTGAGAGGACAGTTGCCAAACTGCTTGTTTCCAATTGATTCTTTCCTGCATAACTGAAACACTGGTAAGTAAAGTGGCAGAATATAATATAAACTATACTGCCTGGCCATGAAATTTGTGCCATGATTATCAAGTTAGGTGTTCATCTCTTCTAAAAGGGTAAAGTTAGGTGCTTAATGTTGCACAAGTTATGGTCAAATTAATGAAAAAAGTTATTAAAAAGGATCTAGAGGACATTAGTATAATGCTGGAGGTAAAGACTTGAAGTCATCAGGTGACATAATGTAAGAAATAAAAAGAAAACTAAAGAGAACAAATGTCATACCTCAGAAGTAAAAATATTTTCCTCATAGTTAACACTGTGGGAGATGTGCTTTTCGAATGAAGTTTTAAGAATCTGAATCCTAACAACAACAAAAATGCAAATTAAAGATCCTTGGCATATATGAAAATCCCACAAAGATCTTGAATAGGGCAATTCAACTTTTAGTCTAACATACTATTTAAAAACATTGATGACCATTATTATCCCTATTAGGGTAATATTGCACTAGACTCTGGCAGAAAATTATGTGGATAACAATATTAATGTTTTCATATACAGTGCTTTTCATCCATAGATTTCAATATGTTTTACATATAAATGAGCAAGGATTATTATCCTCATTTTACAGATGAGGAAAAGGTGTAGAGCGTTAAGTTACTTGGCTCAAAGTCATATATTGAGTAAATTGCAGAGCCATGAATAGAATCCAGGTCTCATAATAACATTAACAAACCCCACTAACCTCCGCTGTTCATTTTTCTTGCAAGCACTAAACGTAAGTGCGTGTTTTTTCCAAAAGTTCTAAAAAGAAATATAATTAACTGAACCAGTAAGAAATTAATCCACAGAATATAGGACTTTAAAAAAAAATAAATTTCTTCCTGTTCCTGAATAACCTATAATGAGATTGAGAACAGAATGATTAGGCATTCTACAACAGCCCATATCCTCAGGTGTTTTAAAAAAATTAAAGGCTCAGTGAGGCAAGATCAAACCACTCAACCAGCAATTTCAGCCCATATTTCCCAAAATCTGTTGTGAATGGCTGTTTCCCCTACTGGCAAATAGAAGGCCTGAGACACTTTGATCAGACATTCCAAAGAGGGTTCAATGTGGTTAAAATGAGACTAAATTAGTTCTAATGTGTGATTTAAGTTTGATTTTAAGCTCTTTCCGGAGTAAAAACCTATTGTACTACTTCACTCTGTCTTCATCTTAATATTAATATTCTTAATGCTAATTTTACATTAGAGCTAGCAACAGACTCACCAAGTCTAAGGTGAGCCATTTTGATACTAAATAAGTTTACATCTGAGTTAACTAAGGCCTATGGAGGCTAGGTGATTTATTTAGAATACACAGTCATTCAATTTCAAAGGCTGGATTTGTTTGCCTGAAACATCCTAACCACTTAGTAGTGTTGATCATGCTGGGAAAGGGTTAGCCTTACACAGTGAGGCAGGTGGCTTTATGGAGGTGGGAGTGGTTCTCTCTAGAGAGTCAATCTGGAATGGGGACTGAGCAACTAAGTGCATAGCAGTAGCCAAGCTTAAAAAGGACTGAATAAACTATTTGTAATTTGACTGTTAATTTCTCTGAAAATAAAAATAAAGCCAAATGCCAGGAAGATGGTACATTTTTTACTTTACACAAAATGTGTAGCTTTTTTTTAATAGCAAGTTATAAAACACATCTTCTCAGAGCCAGTAGTAATGGTCCACAGATAAATGCCAAATTAAAAAAAAGAGAAAAATCCAATATTTTTAGAAAACAGATTTTTTCCATTAAATAATTTAAATACAAACCAATAATTCTTTCTCCATATTTTTCAAAGATTGGGAATCTTTTTCAAAACTCTCAAGCTCCTCTACGATGGTGAAATGAAATTTGTCCAGCTGCTTGATCCTACCAAAACAGAAATAAACTGAAAATAAAAAAGCATTTATGTCATTCAAATAAGTTTTTGAATGAGTATTGTGCTACAGACCTGCATTCATGCAACTGACAACTCACTGTTGTCAAATGCTGCTGAGCTGTTTTCAAGGATTGCTTGGTAAAGTGGTCCATTCTTCTTGAGCGGCTCTAGAAACATATGCATTAAGATTACTTTCAGTTTAATTGACTAACTGAGAAGAGAATGATAAAATACTGTATTATAAAACATAACCATAGTAATTACTTGTATAAGATCATAGGTTACAGTGGACAAAAGTCAACATTAACCTTCATATCAGGGACATTCCTTTTGCTTTCCCTTGAAAATGCACCAAAATTTAGTTGAATTATAAAAATCTCTGAAAAATCACTGTTTGCATATACTTATTAGAGGTTAGTTAGAGGCTGATAGCAAAATTCTACAAGTGTTCTGTCTTCATTGAGCATGCTCCACCTCCAGAGAGCTCACTGAGCATGGTCTTTTCTTCTGTTTGTTCATGTCAGGGGCTGCTGCATACCAGACTTGAGAGTAGGGAGACTCTCTCTCTCCTATGCTCTCAATGCTCCCCTGCAGTGCCCAAGTGAGTAGAAAAGGAGGAAGTAGCAGGACTTGAATGAAAAGAAGGCACTACAGGGCAGGAGAAGGTTGGAATTGGAGAAGGAGGAACCCGGACAGGCTGGGAGGGGACAAGAGCAGAGAGGGACAGACACATGGGACACAAGCTGGAGGAAGACATACTAGGCGACACAGGGACTAAAGGGTCTAACCACTGGAACATACCCCCCTCTAGAACCCAGAATGGAAGTCAGGATTCAGTCTGAACATTCCTCTGTTGTCAACAAACATTGTGAAATTCACTGGCAAAGTGTCTCTCATTTCCCTCTAGTAAGTATCAACTACTCCATAATTCACAGAGGTCTTTGCTGTGGATTTAAAGGTTCCAACTCTGTGGATGGACCCATATCTAGGGTAAATACAGTTCTGCATAATGGAATTTGTTTTTTCATTTTGTGTTTTTAAAAAGCTAGGAAATTACATTGAAAAAAAAACCTATGTAACTTGAACATTGTTTTATCAAAGTCAAGCCATGCCAGAATTGAGATTTCCTGATGAACCTTAATTTGTCTGTCCTATGCATATATATTATGATATAGTCTTTATTACATGATCTCACATAATTTTTTCCACAGGACCCATGCTTCATTCAATGCACAGGATGAACAGAACTCAGGCAGTGAAACTCAGGCCAGGTGTATTGTGAAGATAAATGCATGAATGTTTCTGAAGCACTCAGATGCAACAGTAATGAGTGCCAAAAAAAACAGATCCAGAAGAAATTAATAATTCTGTATGCTGGGCAGGGTTTGAATGGTATGTAGTAAATGTAACATGGGGCCACCACCGAAGGATAAAAAGAAATATTGAAGAGTTGCCTCCTTGAGCAGTGTCCATCCTGTGCATTGAATGAGGAAGAGGTCCTGAAGAATGATTATGTAATTAAAAGAATGTATCATAATGCATATGCAAAAAGGGTGCCATATAAAGGTTGCACAGACAACCTTTATTCTGGAATTTACTAACTTCTCAGTCTTTGACATAACGACCTTAACATTTTTTTCATATTTATTCTTGTATGCAATAATATATAAGGTAGCTCTCTTAATGATGTTTCCAGTTACGAGTATCATATATGAGAATGAAAGAAAGAAAGAAAGTATATTTTTTCTATACACACACATATATGCCTTACCTGAATTTTCCTGGTAAATTCCTTATGGAGCTTCTGACCTATCCCTATACTTGAACAACCAGGGTCGCAGACCTCTCCATCCAAGAGAGACAATTCATTTACAGACACAGTAGAGATGCTCTCGGACACTGAAAATTTGTAAAAGTTCATATGTAAAGTTAGCAAAGTAGGAACATATTAATATATCATCTGTACAGTATAAGTTATTGCAGTTCTGATGGCTGGGTTTATAAATCTTAAGACTAGGGCTCATATCAATTTCAATTGCATCCAGTTTAATTTCAAATACTAAACTCCTGACCTTCTATATATTTTATTAACCACTTTCTGTCTTTAACAGATTTCGTTTGTACGTTTGATCTTTTTCTTTCTAATTTTTTTTAAACATGTTACATGTTTTGCATGAGACATTTACCAGACATTTGAAATCTATAATTATTAAATATACTATTTAGAAATTTGGTGAAAAGCCCATTATCCACCCAGTCACTAAAATATCTCAAGATTTATCAAGTACACGTGTATTACATACATACTCTCTCTCCCCCACCTCTTCAATTTACAGGGGCAACACCACTCTAAATACTAAATGACATTATTCAAAACCTTAAAAAGTTGAGCATGAAAAAAAGCAGGCCAATATTAGACCTTTTGAAAATCTGCCCAAAAACATGGCACACACAAATTTGGCATGTCATTGCATACTTAATATTTGAAAATTAGGACCCAAAGGGGTAGATCTCTCAAAAGGTAAAATGTTATGTCGAAAGGAGATAGCCTGCATAAGGACTTCTTCAGGATATGACCCAACCATACCTTGAATTTGCATACCATCCTTACTATAAAGGATTTCAAAATGCTTTAAAAGACATTGTTCTTTCCATCAAAGAGATTGCAACGACTTCTTGAATGAAATGCAGCTACTATTATATCCCACACAACAATTTAACATATGGCAATTTAGTAAAGAAAGTGATGACAGAAGATTTCTTACCAGTTATTTCGTTTGTTGCACCCCACTTCTTCCCATTTCTGGAAAAGGAATGAGTCCTTGCACACTGCATTATGGATTTATCTAGCAGAAAGCAAGGACACAACAAATTCTATGAGCCAGCGGAGGTTTAAAAGTGCCCTCCCCAAGTCTAAGTCTTCTTTGCCTCTACTCTCATTGCAAGCATTGAATCCATGCTTCAGCTAATTCCCCTAATTTTGCATCTTCTTCTTCAAGTCTGATGAAAGATGGTAAGGAGGAAGAAAGAAGAAGAGACAAGAAAAAGCAAGAAAGGAGAACAAGCAGAAAAAGAGGGACAAAGGATCTAGAGTGTCATCCAGCTCTAGTTCCCAGATTCAGGACCTTCAGTTGCGTGTCTCTACAGTCCTTTGGGATGGGAGTGAGACCCCTTAGGAATGTGGTCGTCTACCAGAGTATCTTATGTCCATGGGCTTGACCCCAAGGTATTCTCTCTCAATGTTAACTCCTCCTCTTCTAGGAGCCCTAGGGGAAGCTCATGGTCAGCCCTACTGTCCCAGGCCACCAGTTTCACTGTTGTACTACTGAGCATGATGGAGCCTTTTATCTTCTACTACTTGTTTTTCCTTCCAGTTAGTGCTCCTCTCCCTATCCCCAGCAAGTCTCATGCCAAGGAACTGGTTGAGGGAAGTACATAGAGTAGGCGGCACTCGTTTATCTGATATACCTGCAGTGACTCCGAATTATTTGCCTCTTTACTTCCTAATAGGTAGAGACATAACACAGTCTATGGAGAATGTGTTCCTGTTTCAGTAAGAGGAAGAAGTGATCTCAGACAACACCTTATCTAACTGGTAAACTACACCTCTATCCCGATATAACGTGACCTGATATAACACAAATTCGGATTTAACATGGTAAAGCAGAGCTCCGGGGAGGGGGGAGCAAGGCTGCGCACTCCGGTGGATCAAAGCAAGTTCGATATAACGCAGTTTCACCTATAACGCAGTAAGATTTTTTGGCTCCCGAGGACAGCGTTATATCGGGGTAGAGGTGTATTACAAATTTAGGTAGGCAAAATATAAACATTCAGATTCCAATTTGGAGAGAATACTGGGATGCATCTCTTGTGAAACATGCAATTAGCTCTTTATTGACCATAAGTGATCAAACTTCTTTTTGTTTATTCATCTGAATGATAAGAAGTCGACTGCTGTGTTTCTTGAACATTTATGTTATTAGTTAAGGAAAGAAAATTTTCCACAGCATTCTGTATCAATGTCTCAGAGAAGAGCAGGTAATGCTCTTTTCTTAAATGTCTGCAATAAAAATGGAGCTTATTAAGATGCCCTAAAGTAGGGTGACCAGATAGCAAGTGTGAAAAATCAGGACTGGGGGTGGGGGAGGCGGGTAATAGGCACTTATTTAAGAAAAAGCCTCAAATATCAGGACTGTCTGTATAAAATTGGGACATCTGGTCACCCTATCCTAAGGGTTTTAATTAGAATTGTAATGTTATTGTTCATGATTAATACTTTAAGCAGTTTTCTGGTTTACACTTATTGTATGACTATAGCTCCAGCTAACCTTTATACACAGTATCATCATCTGCTTTAAATAATTTTCTAGGGAGAAGCTTTGTTTTTCTCTCTTCTTCTTCCTTCCTCATTTCCACTTCATCAGAATCACTTTCTGCATCACTGTGGTACATTCGTTTGAGATTCACTTGAACTGTAGGCCCTTTAAAGTATGACAAACGTATTTAATTTCAGAGCTATAGAGAAATCAATGAATGTTGCATTTGCAAGAGGACTTGTGCACAGTCCTGGATGTTTGGTGCATGTCAATATAAGGGGCTGTTGCCACAATCACCTTCAGTGTCTTTAGGCCATATACCATGCAAGGACTCCAATGAAGCAGAAAAGGATGGATGATACAGTTAGTATGGGTCTGCTGACATAATATACTTGGAGAACATCTGTTAAAACAAGTATGCTTCCTTTCTCCACTGGGAATTGCTTCTGCAGATTCCTTACTCCTGACAGACTAATGGGCAGAAAAACCCTCTGGAGAACGGTCGACTACTTAATTTAATCAAGATGAAGGGACTATTCTCACAAAAAGCATTAAATCTGGCTCCTAAATTAAGTGTGGCAATGGGGTTCCAAGGGATATAATAGCCTCCATGGCAGAATTGTGGATCCATAGGTATAACCACACACCTCTACCCAACCACATTCTCCAAATGGGCCAATTTAGTCTCTTACCTGTAAATTTGTCTTTTCACATACCCAGTCCAGCAATCCTGGGAGTGCTAAAAAGTTCCACTTACCATTATTTTCATGAAGGCAGACCTCTAGAGGCTTTTTTGAGTTAAATTCTCAGTTTATATAGGCAGGGGGTGCCTAAACAGACTCCCAATTGATGCTTCTAAAGCTTAAGTGAAAAACATTCACATAGCTTCCTATCAATAACAACAAAGATTAACACTAACTTTAGGAACAGAATAAACTGAGAATATATGAAAAGACAAATACACTGGTAAAAAATACTAAAAGTTTATAGGAGTTCCATTTCCACATGTAGGGCTTGAAGAATCAGGCCATATTTTTGTATCTAAGACAAGTTTTTCATTAACTATTTACAGATATCCAAAGAAAGTGCTTTTGCATAAGAGACACTTACATACCGGATTCATGTATGGTGCCACAGGGATATTCACACCATGACTGTTCTCTGCTTCCACTGGAAGTGCATAATTGAGATGGAGGTACAGATTCCTAAACAAAATAAAATGATATATTAACAACCTCCAGGACTGTGAACCCATTTAGATAGTCTTCATCATAAATGAACATTTACGTGTTTATTAAAAACTAGAAATATAAATATCAAAATACTAAGGTACAGTTACAAACAAATCAGTCTGCACATGCCAGTTTTGTCAAAGTGGCAAAAATTTTAATAATTATTAATTCTCCAGGACTTATATTAATAGCCTAAGGCTAAAAGTACCTACCTAACTACCTAATTTTATTTTTTAAGTTTCTGCATGCAGAAGTGACAAGTCATTTTCTTCTTGAAATTTTTTTCCATTTAAAAAAAATTCAAGGCAAAAGCAAAGATATGTTTTGTGTTCTTTGTTAAAATACAAATGATCAGTGCTATTGCTGGGATGAGAGATTATTTCCTTACAGTCATAACACAGGCAAAGTCTAAATTAAGATATTTTCCAACAATGACATCCCAGACAACACTGTTTTTAATACTAAACTGAAATATGCAGGCAAGATTACAAGAAAACGTTTGAAAATAATGTTAAAAATGTAAAGCAATATACATATATTTTTCCCTAATGCCACCAATTGTAAAATAAACAAACATACAAAGCTACAGCTTTTCAAATGGGATAGACTGTCTCTATCATACCTCTCCTTTATTTTGCATATTTTTAGTAAGATCTTTCAGTTCTGCGGTAATGGAGAGTTTGTCTGAAAGGTAATTCGTAACATTCACTGCCTCACTAATATCACATATTTCCACCTCAGGTTCAGTAACCTCTGTGTCTTTTCCACTCGTGACAGCTTTGTCCATAGTTACTGGAGTCAGAGTAGGCTATACAAAAGAAAATAATAAAGTTATTGAAAATAGATATTCAAATGTATAATTTTATAGCCCTTGTGTACTCCGTGCATCGGTATGGACCAGAAGTAGCCAAACTTGACTTGCTGCTGTCCAACTAAACCCTGCAATGTGATGCATCGCTGGAACCCTCAAGTCGACCCCAACACCTTGGCTGCGAGTGCTGTTGCACATTGCTCCCTCACACATTTGCTGTGATGCCACAACCCTTTGGGAATTCCAGAGAATCATGGAAAATGAACATCTTCCTTCCACCAGGACCTTAACAATGTCCCTCACCGCTGCTTGAAGTCAGGTAAGCCCTTTTGGACCCACACATTTAACCTTCAACAATGCAACTTCAACCCTGATGAAGCATGGAAAGCCGAATGGAGTTCACAAGAAGTCACAAACACCACATGAAAGACCCAATGCAGAAGATCCCTGGCTTCGATCTCCCATGAAGCTCATGGACAACCCTAAACCATATCCACACAAACCATGGCAGATGCGGATACTTGTTGCACAAATGGAAAATTAAAGACTCTCCAGTGTGTGACTGGTCACCCAGAACAGGCATCACAGCAATACACTCTGCTACTCCAGATGCAATTATCTGGCTTAACCATCTAAATGTAAAAGTATAGTTGTTGCTCTACATTTACACCAGCCATATGGAGAAGATGATTTTATCAGTTTGTAGGAAATCTAAACAGAAGTTTAAAAAATATCTCAGCACATACCAGGATGCATAATTAAAATAAAAATGACTGTAAACATGTTCATAATCCTCTGAAAGTGTAAGATAAAGATGAGCTAGTTGTCTTTACTTTTCTAATTAAGGGACAGATCATAACCTAAGTGTCTACAAATGAAGAGGACAGAGATCCAAATCAGAGAGTCAGACTTGAGATGGGGACATAGAAGAAGAAAGTGCCTACTCTGTGATATTCCCATCTCCTCACCCCTCTGACAGTGTACTCCAGGAACTGAAATCTTTCACAAGAGAGCACACTTTCCACAGAGTTCACCGCTTCAATCATGCAGGAATCCTCTGATTGAGTTAATGCCATAGTCTATTAATTTAAATGTGTTCTCCCTTCATGATCTGAAATCCCTAAAGCAGGACTTGGAGAAAGTGGCTAGAGTGGGGTACCAGTGGGAACATGGAACTCTCAGCTTTGCTGCCATGAGGATGGGAGGACAGCCAAGGAGTGGGAGGCAGTTTGAAGGCATTTTAAGATTGTCCTGGCCTCCACTGATCAAACATCCACATGGAATTTAATGTATTCATGGATTAAGTGGGCCCAACCTACTGCCAAGTAAACAGGACTTCCAAAAGCTCCATGAGTGAAAACATAGAGTTGTCATGCTCCCACATGAGTGTAACACACACTCGTGAGACTCTAGACTGAGCAATTTGGAATGTGTCTGTGGGTTAGGGAAAACCTCAAATTCAGTCCCCAGCTGGAGATAAAGAAAAGGAGGATATTTTCATTGGCACCTCTTTACTGAAATGGACTTGTACAACTGAATGATAACTCTGATTAATACAAATGTATATAAATACATTGTGGAAGATATTCAGTTTTATTTCTCTTGGGGAAATCAGTGTTTGTTTCTACTGACCAAAGAATAAACAGAGATGTGAGGGAGAAGAAAGGATGGTCTGGTGGGTCAGGCACTGGCCTGGGTCTCAGGAGTTCTGAGTGCAGGTCCCAACTCTGCCACAGACTTCCTGTACGACCTTGAGCAACTCACTTAATTTCTCACTGCCTCAGTTCCTCATCTGTAAAATGGGAATAATTTATTTTCTCCCATCCTTTGTCTTGTCTATTTAGATGACAAGTTCTTTGAAGCAGGGACTACTTCTTACTATGTATACATAAAGCAGCTAAAATAAGGGGGCCAGCCCCAATCTTGGTTGGGACCTCTTAGCAATACTATTTGTATTATTGTAAATTTCCTCCCATGATTATTACACTAGTATTCCTGATTAGAACAGCCTATTTCACTACTTGATTTTCTTGATTATGCATCTGTCCTAATCATGACACCAAGTAAAAAAAGAGACAATACAACAAATCTTAAAGTTAAATACTCAAACTGCATAAATATAAAATAATATGAATTATATTTATCATATCTGTGCTTTAATGTTCCATCTTTTAAATCTCTTTTTGGATACTTCTGTTCTGAAAAAGAGCATGGAATTTTGCACTTACAAAAGCACCTGGTTGAATACAATGTAACCACCTTCTACAGGCCTGCTTTCTTGTTAGAATGGCATACTAATTCTATTCCTATTAAACAGAAGTAATTCTCATTTACTATAAATAGACTAAATCAGTTCCCCTGAAAACATCCAAATGAAGAAACTGTTCTGATTAATTAATGAATACTGTATACTTTACTTAAGATAATGCAGACATTGAAATAATTGTAAAGAGTAACTTTAAATTCTTACCAAAGAAAGTGGACTTAAAACTGGTGATAAACTTTCATTTCCAAATACCAACTTTTTGACATTTTCAGGGGATTGTTTTAGATGTATACTTTGCTTATTCTTTTTTGTTGTATAAAGCTTGTTAGCTGAAATTCCTTTCACAATGCGTAAGGACTCCCTCTTTTCTGGTGTTGAGTCCTGAAGATATGATGATGATGATGATGATCTTTTCAAGGAAACCTGTTCCTGGGTAAATGCTTCCTCTGGTACTTTTTCAGCACCTTTTAAGTATAAACACTTAATTGAGGATATTATGCCTTAACACCTTTTTCTTTTATACCTCATATCACAAGTCTTCTCTGTGTACAGAATTCCCACTGATGTCATTGAGAGTTCCATGGAAGGATGTCCAGAAAGTCATGTTGCTGGCTTTCAAGGGGTTGTCTTCAATGTCTTTGAGAACCTGCAACTCCAGTTACCTTGAACAGGAGTTGTGGGTGCTCAACGGTCCAGATTTGACCTAAGAACTATAATACTTTTTAGAAAATACAGTCAATAGTGTTAGAAAAAAAGAATTGCAAACTGAATGGACTGGGATTTCCCCATGAAAATCCTATCCTTTAATAAGGTATACCTTCATATTAAAAACTGCCTTTGAAACTGAATAAGCAGTCAAGTAAAATACATACTGGAACTTCGAGTGTTGACCATATTAAAAAAAAAACATGTATTTGCCCATGACCATATAATATTTGGATTTTGTAATAAAATGCTATACCTTTCATATGGCACAGATGGATATTTAGAAATATATTTTCATATCACAATTGAGTTACTTTTATGCAAGTGCTTTGTCCTTAAAGTCTACACAACAGGAAATAAATTGCTTTTACTTAGCATTGCTCATCATTATACTAAATTTTAATAGAAAGTAAATTACCAACTGTTCTTTTCACTGATACATTGTATTTCTATTACACTCGGTATGAAATATCAACCATAATATCTATAACAATGATGACAGTACACCTATGTATTTTCTGCATTTTAACATATAATGTTGTACATTAAATGGACGTAAAGAGAATATAGTACATATATTTTTAAAGCAATTATTTGAAATGAATTGATATTACAGAGAGACATTAATTAATTCCTATCCAAAACTGGAGCTGACAACTTTAAAAATTAAAATACAAAATAATACACACATCTCATCGTCTCAACAGATGCTGGGCTTTCAGGTGAGGCTACTGATGACATTTCTAGTTTTCTTTGTTTTATAGGGTCTTTTGATTTAGCAAATATTTGCTGTTGATTTCTTGATATTCCCTTTTTTGGCTCTGTAGAAACATTGTTCTGTAGTTCCTTGTGTTGACTCACAGCTTTGTTTTGGCCATTTTTGTGCTCTTGCTAGAGGTACACAAATCTACATAAGCATTACATTTAAACACACTAGAGATTACACATGTGTATATATAGATAAGTATACAGTACAATATATCTATTTGTCCAGTCAGACACATGATCTAATCTGGAGAGGTGCCGAGTTCTTCCTTTAGTACTAAGGTATTTAGGTGCCTAAAGATGCAGATAAGCGCGTTTGAAAATCCCACTAGGTGCCTAGGTGTCTTCAACTCCCATGGACTTCACTGGGATTTGAGCATATTTGTCATGTTGCAGAAATTGTTTAATCCAGTATATAAATTTTACTTGATATAATATTAAAATTATATTTAAAAAAAAAAGAGCGAAACATCTCTTTTTCAGTTTGTCAGTACTTAATTGCTTAATTGATCCCAAACTGATTTAGGCATTCAACAAATGTATTAATGTATGCTTCTTTATAGGGCTGTCAAGAGATTAAAAAAAATTAACTGTGATTAATCGTACTGTTAAACAATCATAAAATACGATTTATTTCAATATTTTTGGATGTCTTCTACATTTTCAAATATATTGATTTCAATTATAACACAGAATACAAAGTGTACAGTGATCACATTATATTTATTTTTTATTACAAATATTTGCTCTGTAAAAAAAAGAAATAGTATTTTTCAATTCATCTAATACAAGTACTGTAGTGCAATCCCTTTATCGTGAAAGTTGAACTTACAAATGTAGAATTATGTACAAAAAACCTGCATTCTAAAATAAAACAATGTAAAATTTTAGAGCCTGCAAGTCCACTCAGTCCTACTTCTTGTTTAGCCAATTGCTCAGACAAACAAGCTTGTTTACATTTGCAGGAGATAATGCTGCCCACTTCATGTTTACAAGGTCGCCTGAAAGTGAGAACAGGCGTTCACATGGCACTGTGGTAGCCGGTGTCACAAGATATTTACATGCCAGATGCGCTAAAGACTCATATGTCTCTTCATGCTTCAACCACCATTCCAGAGGCCATGCGTCAATGCCGATGATGGGTTCTGCTTGATAACAATCCAAAGCAGCAGATGCCAACAGCAGAAGATTGATTTTCTTTTTTGGTGATTCTGTAGTTTCGGCATCGGAATGTTGTTCTTTTAAGACTTCTGAAAGCATGCTCCACACCTCGCCCCTGTCAGATTTCGGAAGGCACTTCAGATTCTTAAACCTTGGGTCGAGTGCTGTAGCTATCTTTAGAAATCTCACATTGGTACCTTCTTTGAATTTTGTCAAATCTGCAGTGAAAGTGTTCTTAAAATGAACAACATGTGCTGGGTCACCATCCGAGACTGCTATAACATGAAATATATGGCAGAATGCGGGTAAAACAGAGCAGGGGACATACAATTCTCGCTCAAGGAGTTCAGTCACAAATTTAATTAACGCATTATTTTTTTTAACGAGCATCATCAGCATGGAAGCATGTCCTCTGGAATGGTGGCTGTAGCATGAAAGAGCATACCAATGTTTAGCATATATGGCATGTAAATACCTTGTAATGCCGGCAACAAAAGTGCCATGCAAATGCCTGTTCTCACTTTCTGGTGACATTGTAAATAAGAAGCGGGCAGCATTATCTCCTGTAAATGTAAACAAACTTGTTTGTCTCAGAGATTGGCTGAACAAGAAGTAGGACTGAGTGGACGGACTTGTAGGTGCTGAAGTTTTACATTGTTTTGTTTTTGAGTGCAGTTATGTAACAACAACAAAAATCTACATTTGTACTTTGCACTTTCAGACGAAGATTGCACTACAGTTCTTGTACGAGGGGAACTGAAAAATACTATTTATTTTGTTTATCATTTTTACAGAGCAAATATTTGTAATAAAAAATAATATACACTTTGATTTCAATTACAACACAGAATACAATATATATGAAAATGTAGAAAAACATCAAAAATATTTAATAAATTTCAATTGGTATTTTATTGTTTAACAGTGCAATTAAAACTGCGATTAATCGCGACTAATTTTTTTTTAGTTAAATTGCCTGAGTTAACTGCGATTAATCGACAGCCCTACTTCAAATTTCAAAAAAGTGTATAAGTCATCTAAAAGAGCCTACTTAGGGACTTTTAGGCTCCTATGCAGCTTAGGTGCTTTTAAAAGAAAATAAAAAAACCCACTAAAACATATGTTTTTGGAGTACAGAAGATTCTGTATGTATAAATCAATGTACTACTTTAGAGTAGGGAAAAAAGAAATAGGGAGTAATTTCCAGAGGGTCTGAGCACCAACAATTTCAGTTGAAGTCAATGGAAAGTACAGGGGCTTCAGAAAATCAAGCTCAAGCATGGGCGGTGGGTGAACCCCTGCTTTGGAGAGGCTAGCCCCCCCGCACGCCAAAGCCCACCCCATAAAAGGAGAAGTCCTGACTGTGAGGCGCCCCTGTGACCGGAGGAGCCCCGTCCCACCCGTCCCAACTACATTGGGCTGAGCCACAGCTGCGGCCCTCCCCACCCCGCCCGAATGCAAGGCTGAGCCACCGGCCCCCCCACGCCTGATGGCCCCCCGGCTAGAGTCAGGCCAGCCCCAGTGCTGGGCCAAGCTGCCGGCCTCCTGCAGCGCCGGGCTGCTGGCTTCCCTGAGCGCTGGGCTAAGCCTCCAGCCTCCCCCAGCTCCAGGCCAACCCAAGCTGTTGGCCCCCCCCCAGCCCTGACGTCCCCGTCCCCCCCGACAAAGTCAGGCCGTCCCCAGTGCTGGGCCAAGCTGCTGTCCCCCCTGGCCTCCAAGTGGCTGCCGGGCTGAGCCGCTGTCCACCCTGCTGGTTGGGCCAAGCCGAGCCGCCGTCCCCCTTGCGCCAGCTCCTTAGCCCCCTGCCAAGCTGCTGGCCCCAACACCCAGCCAAGCCTCCTTAGTCTGCTGGCTCTCCACGTCCCTCCTCACTGCCCCGTCCAGAGGGGGAGGGACGCAGTGAGCAGCAAGGACCTGGGGTGGTGGTGTGTGGAGTGGTGGAGGTGGTCTTAGGGAAGGGCTGAGGCCACTGCGGCCCAGGTGTCCGGTGTCCGGTTGGCAGCAGTGCCTATTATACCTGCTGCCCATGAGCTCAAGGTTCTCCAACTTGGGCACTCAAAATTTGAGGCACCTAAAATCAGTGGCCACTTGAAAATTAGGGCCTTAGTTTCATAAAGATGCTGCAGAAGATCAATAATACTGTTTACCTGTACTCTGAATTTTTCTTTCCTACGTAAGCACTGTGAAGATTCCTGTTCACTCTCTGACTCTGAATTTGAGTAATCCTTATAACTTTTTTTTGCTAATGCTGCTCTTCGAGGCCATTTTGGTCTGGTTGTCTGTTTTATTCTCTCATCAGCTTTTGTATTTTGTTTTTTACTAACTGGTACCTTTGGAAGAAATAATGTTGATGTAAGCTGAAGAATCTAATGACAAGAACTATGGAAAAGAACGAATTGTACAGCACCATGTTGTATGTACCAGGAACTAGCTACAGTATTTTGAAAAAAGGAAGCACATATTAGCCTTAGAATTTTACGTTTATTGTACAGAACATTGGGGCAATAATACCTCTGATGTAGCTCCACTGACTTCAGGAGGGATGAATTTAGCAAGTAATCTTTAATGGTAGTTTAGCACTGGCCAAGACAAAACTTGAAAGATTAACAAGCTAAAGAATAATTACTCACTGAAAAGGTTCCCTCTTCCCCATTCTCCTTGATAGAGAAGGATCAGAATATACTTATTAAACTGGACAACCTAGAAGTTCCATGGACTTCTAAATGGAACAGATGAAAATGTAAGTTGTGATAATTGAAGGGTAATGATCTACTGCTAAGTGTTATAGACAAGTAAAAAGAAGAGCCAAGAGAAACAGAAGACTTCAGGATGGGGGTAGAGTGAATGTTTCTCCATCCTCCTTCCTAGTTATGACATGGAATATAGTTTCTATAGGCCTGATACTCCTGTCCTGATCTATATCAAAAGGACTGAAGCTTATGATTGAGATAAAATAGCCATAAAATACAAAGTCTCCATTTAATTTTGTATTATTAAATGCACACACTGAGCTATCACATTATTTTCTATTTGTCACACTTTATAAACTATTTAGAAGCACATACTTAATATAAAGCCTTAATAATTAATAGAGGTTTTAATAACCGGTTTAAATCAATTGTTATAAAGTCTAGCAGGTCAATAGATTGCTTTGAACTATGGCTTACAAACATCTATAATGTTGTCCACTAATATGGTTATAACCATCTATACTCATGTCTAACATATTTATAACATCTTGTAATAATTTATTCATGATTTATGAACGATTTATAAATGTAACTTCAAGTATGACTTTTTCCATTTTATAGCTTTTATACTTAGGTTTATCATTTTTCTAAATAATCTTACAAACAATTCAGGAGGTATTATAATGCAGTGAATAATTCAGAGGCAAAAAGCTACATTAACTAATCCAATCACTGAAAGAGTGAATGATTAAATACAATGGTTTGTCTTGCCATTAATCAGTAACTAGTTAGTACTAAAAAATTATACAACATCTTAGAAAACAAAATGCAAGCATCAAAATGCTATAATCATTCCAACTCTCAGCTAGTAGTATTAGGGAATAGGAATTGTAACTGGCTCTGTTGTATTATTAAAGCAGTCAGAACCATTTTAATTGGCTGTGAATTTGAAAGGATTTTGTTGAAAGTTAAGAGTGCATTAATACAAATATTTAAAAAAAATCCTATGGTCAATTAAAATAGATTAAAAATATCTATTAAAATTAAGTTGCAATTTTACTTTACCTTTTTATTTTTTGTTTTTTTCCCTTCAGATATATCCATCAGACATGCAGGGTCACAGAACGTATCTGCTGTTAAAATCAATAGCATTTAGAAAACTAGCCTAATATCCAAAAAATGTTGACCATCTACAATTTTAATTGTCAGAACAAGGTATCATGTATATACCCACAGATCTTTATCAATGCATTAAACTGCTTTCAGATTACTATTCGGACAGTAATACAGTTTTGCTAAAAAGAATTCTTTTTGTCCTAAATAACACTTTTTTACAAAATTCACCTTCACAAATACTGAGGATAAGTACATTTCAAAGTCCATAGCTTATGGAAGGTAGCAGAACAAAAACGTACTGTAAACTGTGTGATAGATATGGCAATTTCCTGCCATATCTTCAGGAGAAGTTTAAATGTGTGTGAAGTCTATTGTATTTCATGCATTATTGTGGGCTAGAACTATATGTAACCTCTCAAGTTGGGAGAGATGACAGATGTGAGATTCGGAGGTTCAAAGGATTATCTTAAACAAGGTGCCAGACAAGAACGGACTTCTGGAACAAAAAATGTTAAGTGGTTTTTCTGGAGGAATTTAAGGGGAGGTGAATGCAAACTATCCACCTCCAGTTATGCAAAAAAACAAACAAACAAAAAAAAAAGCCTTTTGAAGCTACACCCTGAGGAGTGAGCCATCATCTGCTGATCACGTTACTTGAGGCCAAGGTCAAAAGCCAAAGCTGTAGAAAGGAATGACAGAACTATTCATGATTGTTCTGGTTCTGAATCTGAGACAAATTATGTACTTATAATCACAGGAAAACACTGTTGTGGATTTTAAGGACTGGCACCTACCAGAGCCCAAGGTTGGAGTTGGGTAATCTCTAGTAAGTTTTTTAGCATGTGTGTATTTCTTTTATTGTTTTTAAATATGTTCAAATATCTGTAATGCTTTCACCTGAAGAATGAATGTGCTTGCTTATAAAGAGCTGTGTGGTAACTTATAACTACAGGCAAAACACTAGGCAGAGACTATAGAGAGAAAGCATAGTGCAGACGCTGGCTTTTCAGGTAGGCTGGACTGCTGGAATATCACAGTGTAGGCTGGGAACTGTGCAGTCTTTAAAGATCCCTTGGTCAGGAAGGAGAAACTGTCGGTCTTTGCCCAAGAGAGGTGACGGCTGAGGAGCTGGGAACCTAGACTGATTGCCCTCACGGGACCACAGGTGCAGTTACCATAAACTGAGACACACTGCACACAACATATATTATGCATAGCAAATATAATTAAATAATTTAAAAACTATTTACAGGTAAGTGAAATGCAGTCCCTAAACGTTCAACAATTAGTTTCTTACTTGCTTCTATACTTTTAGATTTCTTCAGATTTTTAGTTCTGCTGTAGTCTATTAGTTGGGGTTTAGGTTTTCTGCTAGACTCTCGTAGCCAACTGATATCTGTCTTGCTGTCATCACCTCTGTATTCTGTGTCAGTGTCACTAAAGAGATGCTTCTTATTTTTATTAGTTCTATTCTATAAAACAAACAAAAATGGTTAAAGGTCATTTATTTCTGTTTAGATTTATAATACAATTTTTACCTAAAAGTATGTGGTATTTCTAGAGATAAGAAGCATTTGAGCTACAAAAGTCAAATCTAAAGGCCTATCTTTACAAGAGTTTGCACAGTATTAAATTCAATAACTTCGGGCTGCTTTAAATTATGTCAAGGGGCAGTTGCACCTCCATTCAAGTAAAGGACCATGTGAGTGGAAAGATGGCTTACAGATTTTATAATTCTTTGTATAATTTTAAGGAAAAAGAATGGTTATTTTCCATACTGAAAATCTGGTCTTTTTAATATCAGTTTCCCTGAGTTTAAGAAACTTACTTTATTATCTACTTTTTTCTGGATGGTACTTTTGCTTTCATCAGGATTCCTTAAACAAAGATATTTACATTAATAAATACATCCATAGCTGAAGACATCTGCTGGGTTTATTGTCATCTTTCTGCTATTGGTATGTATGTGTCTGGGAGGGGAATTATGAGGCACATGCACTTGATCTCTTTTTGGCAAGTTTGGAGACCACAGTTCACTTTCAAATCTAACATGGCAGCCTCTTAGTTTCAGGCAAACAGGGACACCCAACAACAACTAGACATACTGCAACCATTAGGTTGCCTCCCCAGAGTGCTCCATGAGGAAGCTCTCTTCATTAGTAAATACCACACATTAAACTAATCTGATGAAAATGAAAGGATTAGGGAGAAATTTGCCAAAGGAAAACAGTTAAACAAACAACCAAAAAACAACCAAAAACAAAATGCAGCTGAGGAAGCTATTGGAGCTGCCTTTACTTGCCGAAAAAAGGAAAATAAATGATGAAGTTATGCCAGCCCACTTTACAGGGAAAGTGAGACAACAGTGTTTTTTTCCGGTTTATATCTATTGGAAGGACTTGCACCTGCTATCTTGATTGGCATAGGGGGATGTTGGAGAATGCAAACAAAACTATTCATTAATACCATCCTTAAGGAAAACATATTTTTTTTAGATTATAAAAATAATACAATGCAACATTCTTACTTTTTTCCTGTCAGATTTGTACTAGCCTTCAGGTTAGTAACATGTAATTCTTGGCCCTAAAATGTAAGTACAAATAAATGAGAAATAATTGCAAAATGTATCTTCCATGATATATATACACAATACATTAGTTATTCATGCAAAGAGTAACACTAAGCCTTTTTTACTCCAAATACAAAATTTCTTGTTTGCAATAATTTAGAATGGTCAATTTACACATTAAAGAATATTTCACATCTTCTCTTTGAATATTTTAATGCAAACTTCCCAGATTTCACATAAATAATGTTACTATTTTTATATGCATATTTTAAACTTTTTCTTAAGAGTTATAAATTGGCCCGTATTCTCCAATTGGTACTTAGAAAAGTATGCAACTACATCATCGTTTCTGGTAAAGACAGAGCTGGTAGCAGAGTGGAAAAGCTAGAGGATGGATCTGCCAGATTTCATGGCACCGAGAGCTAGTTTCCATGAATTTCCACTCTTCTCCCTTTCAAAAGGCTTAGAGCATGTCTAAACCCATAAAATATATACAGAGGAGGAGGTGGTGCTCCCCCTTATAACTTTCAGCCCATTGTTTAAAAAGCATTCACCCGTGATGTGGGAGACCTAGGTTCAATTTCCTACATTTGCCTAATGTGGAGCAAAGACTTGAACCCATGTCTTCCACTTTCTATGTGAGTGCCCTAACCACTGTGCTATTAGGTATTCTGGGGTGAGTCTCTCTCAGGACTTGTCTACATTGCCCTACAATTGGGACTACAAGGATGTGAACAGCAGTGCACGCCACAGTGCTGTGCTGTAACTCCCGTGTGTGAATGCTGCGGGCACGAACGAAAAGGTTCCTAGTTTGCATTAATGTAGTCTACTGGAATCTTACTCCAAGCTTTATCGTAGGTTCATCAAATCCACTTAAGTTAAAATTGTAAACATCATCCCTGTCAAAACAGATACAAATAAAGCTTTAGTTAGTGAATCAAGGAATATTCTTAATATAATTGGATATTAAAACATTTTCAAACAAAATTACTAGATACTTACACAATATGTCCTGTAGTCATATTAAGCACAGCTCTAGTTTTTACGTTTCTACAGCTTCTATTCTGAACTTTTTCCTATATATACAAGAAGAGTTACACAGGTCTAATATTCAAAATATGTTCATCTATAGTCATCAATACATCAGCAAGTTCTTTAACAGAAGCATGGGTGATAAATTAGTTGCTTTTGACTCTAAATCTCGCTTAACTTACAATATTCAAATATGGTATTAGGCGTCAAGGTTGCTGGAGGTGAAATATTTTTAGATGTAAAATCATCATCTGTGGCCCTTAAAAATCTCATGGTACTTATTCCAAAAATAACAGTGTTGGTTTCTGTACCAAGCACAAATTCCATTTGAGTAATGTGTTTTCCTACTTATTCTCATATATTTTGATCTGGATAAAGTATTCTTAAATGTATCTTTTAAAATGCTGTATAGTGTTGCTATGCATATCGTGGAAGAATGAACTTCAGTCATAAATTAAATGATCCTGTTATATGCTATGTGGTAAGGGCTTGTCTACATGAACATTTAGTTCACATCAAGAAGGGTGTGAATCTACCCCACACTAGCCCGCTGCATACTAACTGTCCATGAAGACCCTACTGATGCACGCTAATCATTCCTTAGTGAGCTTTGATCACTCCCTTTTCAAAACAGGTAGATCAAAAGGATGTGAACATCAAAAGGTAGATCAAAGCACACTAAGGGAAAAAATGGTTACTCACCTTCTCGTAACTGTTGTTCTTTGTCCATTCCAATCAGGTGTGTGCCCACGCATGTGCCCGGGAGCCGGAAGATTTTCCCATAGCCACATCTGTTGGGTTGGTCTGGTCTGGAGTCGCGCCTTCATGGCGCTCAATATAGAGCCCTATCGACCCGCCACCCCCTCAGTTCCTTCTTGTCGGCTACTCCAACAGAGGGGAAGGAGGATGGGTATTGGAAGAACAACAGTTATGAGAAGGTGAGTAACCGTTTTTCTTCTTCAAGTGCTTGTTCAAGTCAACTCCAATCAGGTGAATCACAAGCCCAAGTTTAGGTGGTGAGGTCGGAGTCTTCCACTGATTGAAGCACTGCTTGTCCAAAGACCGCATCGTCTCTGGCCTGCTGGGTAATCGCATAGTGTGTGGCGAAAGTATGGATGGAGGATCACATCGCCGCCCTGCAGATTTCCTGAGTGGGAACCTGAGCGAGGAACGCTGTCAATGAAGCCTGAGCCCTGGTGGAGTGCATAGTGATTGGAGGTGCAGGAACACCTGCCAGATTGTAGCACTCATGAATACAGGATGCTATCCATGACGAGATGCATTGTGACGACACAGGCTGACCTTTCATTCTGTCCGCCACTGACACGAATAACTGGACCGATTTTCTGAACGGTTTCGTTTTCTCAATGTAAAAAGCTAGTACCCTGTGGACCTCCAGAGAGTAGAGCCTCCACTCCCTGCCACTGGAATGAGGCTTAGGGTAGAATGTTGGGAGAAAGATGTCCTGGTTGATGTGAAATGCGACATAACCTTCGGGAGGAAAGCTGGATGAGGCCTGAGCTGAAGCTTGTCCTTATAGAACATGGTGTAGGGAGGCTCTGATGTTAGGGCCCTGAGCTCAGACACTCTCTTGGCCAAGGTTATTGTTACCAGGAACATTACCTTGTAAGAGAGGTAGAGCAGGAAGCATGTTGCTGATGGTTGAAAGGGAGGTCCCATGAGCCTAGAAAGGACCAGGTTGAGGTCCCAGGCAGGGACACACTGACGGACGTTGGAGTATAGCCTGTCGAGCCCTTTTAAGAACCAGCTGACCATAAGGTTAGCAGGTATTATAAGAATACCTGGTGATGATGGCCTGCTGGTTCAAAATATAGACCTGAAGACCCCCTGTAGAGTAGATCTAAAGGTATTAATGGATCTAAAGGCAAAAGAAGCCTGGGATTACTTTAAGTTAAAGATGCATGAGCTGTCAGAGGCCTGTATCCCCAAAAAGGGAAAAAGATTACTAAGCAAGAGATTTAGACCGAGCTGGATGAGCGACCGACTCAAAGGGGCAATTAGGAAAAAACAGAAAGCGTACAAAGAGTGGAAGAGGGGAGGGATCAGTAAGGAAACTTACCTTAGTGAAGTCAGAGAATGTAGAGATAGAGTGAGAAAGGCCCAAGGCCGTGTAGAGTTGGACCTAGCGAGGGGAATTAAAAGCAATAGTAAAAGGTTTTACAGCCATATAAATAGGAAGAAAGCAAAGAAAGAAGAAGTGGGACCGCTGAAGACTATAGCCGGAGAGGAGATTAAAGATAATCTAGGCATGGCGCAATATCTCAATGAATATTTTGCATCGGTGTTTAATGAGGCCAATGAAGGTATTAGGGATACTAGCACCATTACAGAGGGGCATACAGGATGGGGGATTACCGTATCCGAGGTAAAAACAAAACTTGAACACCTTAATGGGACTAAGTCGGGAAGACCGGACGATCTTCATCCGAGAATATTGAAGGAATTGGCACGGGAAATAGCAGGCCCATTAGCGATAATATTTAATGAATCTGTAAACTCGGGGGTGGTCCCATTAGACTGGAGAATAGCTAACGTGGTTCCTATTTTCAAGAAAGGGAAAAAAAGTGATCCGGGTAACTACAGGCCTGTTAGTTTAACATCTGTAGTGTGCAAGGTGCTGGAGAAAATTCTGAAAGAGAAACTAGTTGAGGACCTTGAGGTTAATGGCAAGTGCGATAAATTACAACATGGTTTTACAAAGGGCAGATCGTGCCAAACGAATCTGATCTCCTTCTTTGAGAAAGTAACGGACTTATTAGATAAGGGAAATGCGGTGGACCTAATATACCTGGATTTCAGTAAAGCGTTTGATACTGTACCCCATGAGGAATTATTGGTTAAACTGGAAAACATGGGGATCGATATGAAAATCCAGAGGTGGATAAGGAATTGGTTAATGGGGAGAATGCAGCGGGTCGTATTAAAGGGTGAACTGTCAGGTTGGAGGGAGGTTACTAGTGGAGTGCCTCAAGGTTCGGTTTTGGGACCCATTTTATTTAATCTATTTATAACTGACCTCGGAACCGATTGCAGGAGTGGGCTGATAAAGTTTGCGGATGATACGAAGGTGGGAGGCGTTGCAAATTCAGAGGAGGATAGGGATATTCTGCAGGGAGACTTGAATGAGCTTGTGAATTGGAGTATCAGAAATAGGATGAAATTTAATAGTGAAAAGTGTAAGGTGATGCACTTGGGGATGACTAATAACAATTTTAGTTACAAGATGGGGACGCATTGGTTAGAAGTAACGGAAGAGGAGAAGGACCTAGGGGTCCTTGTAGACCGCAGGATGACTATGAGTCGACAATGTGACGTGGCGGTAAAAAAAGCCAATGCGGTCTTGGGATGCATTAGGCGAGGGATATCTAGTAGGGATAAGGAGGTCCTGCTTCCATTGTATAAGGCGCTGGTGAGACCTCATTTGGAGTACTGTGTGCAGTTCTGGTCTCCCATGTTTAAAAAAGATGAACTCAAACTGGAACGGGTGCAGAGAAGGGTGACTAGGATGATCAGAGGAATGGAAAACCTGTCATATGAAAGGAGACTTGGGTTGTTTAGTCTGACAAAGCAAAGGCTGAGGGGGGATATGATTGGTATCTTTAAATATATCAGAGGGATAAATACAAGGGAGGGAGAGGAACTATTCCAGCTTAGTACTAATGTGGACACGAGAACGAATGGATATAAACTGGCCGTGGGGAAGTTCAGGCTTGAAATTAGACGAAGGTTTCTGACCGTCAGAGGGGTGAAATATTGGAACAGCCTTCCGAGGGAAACGGTGGGGGCGACGGACCTGTCTGGTTTTAAGATTAAGTTAGATAAGTTTATGGAGGGAATGGTTTAATGGTAAAACATAGTAGCCAAGGAAAACCAAGCAATGGTACGTAAATAGTATAATGGCCAACAGGGGTCAGACTAGAGACTCTTGCCTACATGCTCGGGGTCTTACTGATCGCCATATTTGGGGTCGGGAAGGAATTTTCCTCCAGGGTAAATTGGCTGAGCCTCTGGAGGTTTTTCGCCTTCCTCTGCAGCATGGGGCAGGGATCACTAGCAGGAGGGTCTCTGCCGACTGAAGTCACTAAAACACAGGATTGGGGACTTCAACGGCAGAGTCCAGGGAAGGGTTTTGAGGCCTGCAGCATGCAGGGGGTCAGACCAGATGATCATAATGGTCCCTTCTGACCTTAAAGTCTATGAGTCTATGAGTTGCTTAGCCTCCCTGTTTTTAAGGGAGGGCTCCTAGAAACCCTGCCACTCACGCTGATTAGCAGCGTCCACAACAAGAGAGTCGGGAGGTGGGAGGAGGAAAAAAGTTTGTACCCCTTGGAGGGCACGAAAAAACGTCTCTCGCTGCGCTTGGCAGTGGGTGGCAAGGAAGCTGGGGGTCTACCACAAGGTCTTGGTGATATCCACAATAGTCTTAAGTGGTAGGGCAATACGAGAAGGACCCGAAGGGGCAAGGATAGCCACCATGGGATCAGCCTCCTCGACCACCTCTTCAGTCTTAATGCCCAAATCTTAAGCAGCCCTTCGCAGCAACTGATGTAGCACCCTTTTGTCCTCAAGTGCTGGGGCTATGGCTATGCCTGCCAATGCCTCGTCTGCAGACGAGGAGGAGGAAGCCCCTATAAGCAGCGGATGCTCCCTGCCATCAGCTCCCAAAGGGTCCTGCGACTCTTGGGGGGGGGGGGGGGTCTCGAGAAAACGTTGGTGCTGATGGAGCACCCGTTGATGTCAGGGCTGTCAATGCCGAACTCAGTGTTGGAACGGGCACTGGAGAAACTGATGGTACCGCTGGTGGAGCTGGTGCTGAACCAGCTGCCTGAGCCGACAAAGGTGGCCAGGCCGTTGTCCGTGCCGCGGTCGGTGCCGAGGTCGAAAGAGTCACCAGTGCCGGTGATGGTGCTGCAGCCAATGGCATTAGCGTCTGGATAGGCGCCGAGGCAAGCTGGTCTATCTCGCCTTGAACTCGATAGTCAGCTCCTACTTCTCCAAAAGCGGTAGAAGTCAGACTCTGACTCTGAGGTCTCCAAGATTGAAGACCATGGAGGAGCTGAGCTTTGGTGCCTTCAGCATCAAGAGTTTGGGGAGCGACTAGGCTCTCTTTCCGAGTGGACTGGTGCCGAAGGTTGTGGAGAGGGGGAATACCTGGACATCATGGCCGGCTTCCCTCTTGACTGCACTTGGGGGTCAGTAGGGCTCTAAATTGAGCGCCACGAAGGTGCGACTCCAGGGGGTGCCCGGACCGACCTGAAGGATGGGGCTATGGGAAAAATCTTCTGGCTACCATGCGCGTGTATGCGCGCGCACACACACAACTGATTGGAATCGACATGAACAAGCACTTGAAGAACTTTTAGTGCACATCTGCAGGGACACAGACAATTAGTGTGCAGCAGACTACCGTGGGATAGATTCACACCTCAGTTTGCCACGAAATTAGTTTGTAATTTTGAGAATTCCAGCTGATAGGTGTTATATATGCATCAGTCACTATTATTATAGGTCAGGTGTGGGCAAACTTTTTGCCCAGAGGGCCACATCGGGATTGCGAAACGGTATGGGAGGGCAGAGTAGGGAAGGCTGTGCCCCCACAGCCTGCCCGCCACCCCCCGATTGCCCCTCTCAGAACCCCTGACCCATCAACCCTCCCCCGCTCCTTGTCACCTGACGACCCCCTCCAGGGAACCCCGCCCCTAACTACCCCCCGGAACCCTATTCCCTATCCAACCCCCGCTGCTCCCTGTCTCCTGACCGCCCCCTCCTGGGACCCCCTGCCCCAACTGCTCCCCTGGGACCCTCCTCATTCACCTCCCCCTCCCAGCCCCTGTGGCCCTGCGAACATGGGCGGAGGACTCAGGAGGAGCAGGGGCAGCCACGCAGCTGGAGAGAAGCAGCGGTTTCCCCTTCAAAGCGCCGCTTCTCTCCAGCCAGCTGCGCAGCCACCCAGTGCTCCTCCTGAGTCCTCTGCCTGCGTTCCCACCACCCGCACCGCCCACCTGCTCCCCTGCCCCCGCAGTGCAGCCCCGCCCCCCTGCAGGGGGTGCGCCGGTGCTGAGCTGCCTGAGTGCCCGGCCCTGGGTCCCCCTGTTGATGGGGGGCCCGTCCTAGGGCACCCTGTGTTCATTGGCAAATCTGCCCCTGAGCCGCGCCGCCCGGCCAGAGCCAGCCATGCTACCGGCACAGCGAGCTGAGGGGGAGGGGGAACAGCAGGGAAGGGACCGGGGCCAGCCAGGAGCGCAGGGGCTGGCCAGGATGGCCCCGTGGGCCGGATGTGGCCCGTGGGCCATAGTTTGCCCACCTCTGTTATAGGTGGTACTATTAAGGAATCATATTAAGCGTTATTGAATAGCTATAAAAACACACCAACACATGAACTGACACTTCTGTGAAGAAATAAGGTGTGTAGGTGCTGCAATGTACCAGTTTTGGATGTGATGTTAAAATTATCGTCCCATAAGCCTGTCACTCTTGGATATACAGATGGAGATGCAAATTAAACAGTCCATTATCATTTTTAAAAATGACTGGGAATAAACCCTGTGACTTGGCAAACAGTCCTTTTTAAAGAAGAGAGATTTCATATTCAGGAATGCTAGTGAACTATTGCGGAGCAACTACCAACTGCCATATTTTTATATCATTTTATACCTCATTGCTTTCTAAAGTACATTGGGATATTTCAAGTCTGAAAAGTGCTATGATGAACAAGTTTTTATCGTAGATTCTAGTAGATTACATCAACTTTCAGATGAAATTTCTATGTAAAAAAACAACAGTAAACATACCTTATTGACTTTGAAACCAGACTTATTTAAACATGACCTAAAAAAAAAAAAATCATCAAATACCATCAAATGCATACCAAAAACGTACTTTACTAATATAAACGAAAACCATAACGAGAAGAAAATATTTGCTTGTATAGTGTATCAGAGTTCTTCAATAACAGATTCTAAGATAACATGTGACTTTATATAGTAAAAATATATCTTAAAATTCTAGTAATTTAGAACGTAGTCTACAGATAAACTGCACAATTATAAGCCAAATCCAAGCAACTTCAATTTTTTTTCCAATAGGCCCAAATTCTCATTACTGCACAAAGCTCAAAAGGTAAAATTATGAAAAGAGTCTAAGTGACTTAAGCCTAAGTCTCATTTTCAAAAGTGAATTAGACCATAAGAGTTAAAGTCCCATTGACTTCCAATGCTTTGGATGAAATTTTTAAACTAAGTGATTTAGGAGCCTAAGAGTGACATTTACATGGAGCCTAAGTGTGAGATTTTTAAAGGTATTTCAGTGCCTAGATATACATAGGGGCCTAGAGGGATTTTCAGACACAGCTAGGTGCCAGACTCCCATTGATTTCAGTGTATTAGGCTCTTAAAAACTTTACCCCAAGTCACTGCTCTTTGTGTAGGTTTGCTGCACTAGAAACAAAGGGCCCAGTTCTCTGCAAGTGTAAACGGATACAGTAGTGGGGAGCTACACCCATTTACACTGGTGAAAAATTTGTCCCAGAATTCTTCATCCCCAGGCAGCAACATCTGCACCCCTAACATACTGGGATAGCTAGTGCTGAAAATCTGCCCATTCCAACCCCCAGAATTCCTTCCACTTTTATTGGAGCCTCTAGCATTCTCCATTTCTGCATAGCAGAAGAGAACTAATTCCAGGGAGAGCAGGGCAGGAACTGCCTGCAAACAAATAGTACTTAGAATGAACTAAGTTACAAACCCATAACTGCCAAATATCATGAGTTATGATATAAGCATAACCTCAAGTTATTTTGTTTTACTGTTTTCATTTTTCAAAATAATTTTCATAACCAATTTTACAACATATATTGATGCATTTGTTCACAATTAGATAAATATAAAAATTATTTAAATTGTGATTTATGACCTGATTCTCAAAGGTGCTGAGCAACAACTGCTCCCACTAAGTCAATCGAAGATGCAGGGATTAAGCATCTCTAAAGATCACACCTTTATGTGATTAAGTTTACATACAAACAAATTACTGTAGTCTTCCTCTGCTAGTGCTCTAAAAATAAAAGTACAGGCAGCACTTTAAAGTTGTAGCTTAGGCTGGAGCTCAGGCTCAGTCTATACAGCTATTTTTAGAGCCCTAAAGCGAGCCCAAGTCTATCAACCTGGGCTGGGAGACTCGCTTCAAAATCCTTACTCAAACTGGGAGTAGCAGCCTAGCTGAGCTTTTCCTCCACCTTCTCACACAGATTTATGATCTGGATAAACCCAACTAGGCTGCATAGGGGCTTTATGTGTTCTTTCTTCTTTGCAAGTGCACAAGGAAGTAAGTCACAATCAAGCTGTTCAAAGTATTATAAGAAAACAATTTATACCATACCTGTTATTAGCTAAAAATTCTCTTGCTTTTCTTGCCTGTTCGATATCATCCTTTTGTTTATATCTTTCACTGATTTTACTTATTATTGATTCTATTGGTTCAGCCATTTCTTTAGATTTTGCTTTCTGTAACAACAGACTTTGTAAATAACCTGTTAACTTTGACAGTAAACTTTGTATAATAAAAGGGCAGAGCTGAAGTTTGCGTACAAAGACTCCATGTAGTTGGCACTTGACACCATGGATCCCTCAGGATTCATCAGGCTTGAGGGCAGCTTTTCCACAGGAAGAAAATCACACCCCTCTACTTGAACAATGTAAGGAAACCTTCACAGAAATTTCCCCACAAAATGACCACACCTTTCGATGCAAGTGGCAACAATCTGGACATTTTTATCAGTAAGCCAGCTACATCTAATGGACAGAGTTTAAAATCCTGTCTCTGACCCAATATTTATTTAAATAGGGTTGGGCTTGCACTGGGATGTTTCATCAGGGATCTTGATTTAAATTGTAACAGTCACAAGTGCCACCAGAACAAAGGACTGGTTCATATTTTTAAACAAAAGGAACCCCCTGAAATAAAAATAGATTAATATTTTAAATTTTCAGCACAAAACATATACAAATGAGTTACATTTGAAAATATGGTAGAACCCTTATTCATCTGCATTAGTGTAAACCAAATGATGAACAAATTTAGAAATAAGTAGAATTAAAAATATGCTATTGAGGCTATATTAAAATATTGAAAATATGGTAGAGAGAACACTGAAACTATACCATTCCCTTTACTGCTAAGTCAGAGGAACCAAGATGAGAGTCTATCACCGTCTCAGATTTTTTGTGATTTGTAGTCCCTTTTCTAAGAGAAACATCAACTTCTTCCTTAGAATTTCTGGCCAACACTAATTTCGTTGAATATCCCAGAGATTTTTCAGTCATTTTAGTTGGATAAACTGAATTAAAAGATGTTTCGGGTGTGGTGGGAACTTCTTTTGCCTCTGTACTTAGTATTTTCTGTTCTAAATGGTTAGAACGGTTTAGCATTTGTCCTCTGTGTCTTATGCAGTTTTCTTCTGGTTTTTCGGTTTCATTTTGTTGCTTCTTTGATATTTTTCTACTCTGAGCTTGTTGTTTTGGAGAAGTACTTTCAAAGATTGAATAGAAAGCTTTTTGTTTGGCAGCTCTTTCACTGAGACCAGGAACTAATGCAAACAAAAAATAAAATCTTTTTAAGATAAAAACTTGTAAAAAAAAGTTTGAATATAAAAAACTTGATTTGCCATTCATAAATACTTATTACTAACAGGGCATAAGCTTAACCTTGTTGGAATGTATGTCCTGACGATGTACTTCTCTTCTGCTTGTCACACTTTGTTATCAGCTTCTCAGGTACAGAGCATGCCTGTTTTTTCCAGATTTTATTTTCATCAGCAGAACTTTCCAAAAGACCAGGCAATCTACAAAAATAATTCTATTTTATTTACACTAAATTGCAGAAATTTGGTCATTATTGCTAAATGTAACAGGTTTACAAATAAAAACACTGCTGATTAATTAATGTTAATATAAAAATGTAGAGCTGGAAGAGATCTCTGGAGATCATTATCAAAATCTCAGAAACACTCTGGCAATACTTGCACATATAGCTTTCAAAAGATTTTTTTTTTTTTTTTTTAAGATAAAACAAATAATTATTTAGGATTTTTTTTAATACTTACAAAGGTTTGTCATTTCTGCCTACTGGCTGAGAATCAGGAACAATATCTAATAGTTCATCTAAATGAAACATATTAAATTTGATATTAAAAATTAATTTTCTCCATTTCTTTTGTAAAAATATGAAAACAGAATGATTTAAAAATAGTATTGTCAAAATTTGCAGAAATACTTACGTAGTGTTTGTTTTTGGCTGGTCTCACTGTCTGCCTCATTTTGTATCATTTCCAAAACTTTTTCGGCTGACATATGCTGCTGAAAAATTACAAAGAATATATTGGTGTGGAGATATACATTGTTACATACAAAATACATTTTATTTAGAATAGAAGTTTTTTTTTAATGTTAGAAAATAATGACTCCCAAAACCTTTTCAGATAGTTTTGCCTCATTTCTGATTCTTGTTTTGCTGGTATTCTGCTGAGTCTCACAAAATACATTGTCTAGTACAGAGCCATCTCTACCCTAAAAAGCAGAAGTCAGTAACGTTAAGTAAGGAAGTAATTTTACTATTAAAGAATAAGTTTTGGAAAACTATTTTTCTGACTCTTACAAAATGTTTTTCAGTCAGTGTGGTTCTACCCTGAAAAATTATTTTGGAATCCCAAAATATCATTTTTACATATTCATTGTGTCTCAGGAATTTCTATATGACATTTGCTCAAACTGAAGTAACAAGATGTTTTTTCACCTCCAAGCCCCACAAACTCAACATGGTTCTGACAGTCAGTCAAACTGAGATATTTTCATCTCACACCAGTAAAAGAGATTCTTTAGGGCAAATTATACCTGTAGCTACACCAGTGAAAAACCAGTGTCTTCAGGTTAAATACTCAGTTACATCTGTGCAACCCCATTAACCTTTAGTTTGAGGGTCTGATCCAAAGCACAATGAAATAAACAGGAGTGCTTCCATTGACTTCAATGGGCTTTGGGTCAGGCCATCAGTTTGCAGAAATGTCAATGATACCATATGAAGACAATGGCATTTCACAGATGTAGATGATGCTATTGTTTGTTCCTTAAAATATTTCATAATGACAGTGGAGTTTTAATAAAGTTGAACAGTTCAAGGGATGGTTTTCCAGAGAATTAGGTGCACAACTAAATTAATGCACAAAATATGCTCATGCAAACTCAGGGATTGTGTATAGAAACAAGCCTAATCCATTTGATCGTGCAACTACCTGATTTGCCCAAACATCTGTAGTAATTGTGTTCACAAAGTAGAAACACAATCGGACAATTAAACGGTCTAAAAATTTGGCACTAAAAATCTTTGGTTGTTGTGTTTTGATAGCATTGCAGAGGTAGAGGCTGGATATAAATAGGCCACATCTTGATCTTCTCCATTTCTTTAGATTTGCATTGTCCTTTAAACTTTGCAGTAAAAATGTGATCACTTCAAAGAAAGTCTGTTTTGCAATTTAAAAATTAATGCATGTAAATATTTTCTGTATTAAATGTCAATAATGTAAAACTATCCTATTAGTCCAAAAAAGCTCATTAACCCTTGAACACTATAGCATATGGGGACTATTACACTGAGTGAACTGGAGATTCCAATGGATAAAAAAATTGACAGATCGTGTATGAGGATGGGACAGGAAAAAGCAAGTTTGCCAGAGGGTGAGAGTAGGTATGGTCAGCCTTAAGGGATAAAATGCAGATCTTAGAATAATTTTACAGATGCAAGGTGGGTGAGGTATTACCTCACACATCTTGTTTCTCTAATATCCTGGGACCAATACAGATAAAACTGCAAACATAATTGTATAGGTATCCTTGTTTGCCAGTAGGAGTACTGCTCAGTTTTAGCCAGCTGAAAGCTTGAATCTGAAACAAGGCAGGATTTAGAGGAAAAAAAGGATTTAGCAGAAAAAAAATAATGGAGCTCTACAAGACCACTTTTGTATCAGCAAAAAACTGGATGAGACTAATAAGTATTATGAAGAAAAGAAAAGATGAAAATGGATTATTCTTTTCTAAAAAAAACCTTACTTTTTCTGCAGCAACATTACGCCTTTTAAGAGAGTCAGCTATAGAAGATATATGTGGTCCAGTATGCTCTAGATCTAAATTATTTATTCCACTCTCAGTTATTCTGGTAATGTTATTTTTTTCAGAAGAGCTCATCATTTGCAAAGGCAGTTTAAAGCGGGCCTTTCGGGGAGTTGCTGAAAACAAACCAGAGACTTGTTAATTTTACTTTTGTCCATTAAAATTATTGCAATCCCAGTGGCATCGCAACATTTAAAGGCTGTTTCTCATCACTATATTCATTTAATAAAGTTTTAAACAATTTTAGCCTAATTCTGATATCACACAAGTGAAAATCAAAAATACTGCCAGTGAAATTAAGGAAGCTACACTACTGGATAAGAAGATAGGGATTTTGTGTACTGAAAGAGGCATGAGTCCTGTGAAAGAGAGTATGTGATCATGTAATTAAAGTCTGTATCATAATGCTTATGCACAGATGAGTCAACCAAAGGTAGCATAGGCATTTAATTCTGGCATTTCCTAATTTTTGAAAGCTTGGCTTTGCAACTTCATTATTCTTTTAACTTAGCTTTGTATGTTATACATAGTATGAGGATACTGTACATTTGAGGGGATTCTGTGAGAAAGCTAAGTCAATAAATGTTCCTTAATCACCAGTTCCTCTCCTGTCACATTTGAGCTCTTACTGACCTTTCTCCTACGCAGCTTCTGTGTAAAGGGAAAGGAGCAAGTGATGGGAGACTGCTAGTGGGTTTGCCAGTGGGAAGATGGTAGATCCTGGAGGTGAGCCAGGAGTGACAAGGGAAAGGTTCTCCCCCACTTCCTCCTCAATCAGTGATTCTCTTCTGAAGAGAATATAAGCAGTTCTAGACCTGGTTTCTTCTGCCCAGAACTACAGTGCTCCCGCACCTCATCAGTCAGCAAGACAGTCAGATTGTTCTTGAAGAGACACACAAAATGCTAGGGAAAAGGTGCTGCTGAATGACTCTCACAAAGCTGGTGATGTGCCTTGTCAAGAAGACCAGAGTAAAGTTTGGTTGATGGGTGTAAAAATGTGATTCACTGTGATTACTGTAGACATTGTACACATTGTGATTCCTGAGAATGCTGCCCAATATCTTTTATATTTGAGTTTCCTGAAAATGATACTTAATATGTCAGTGAAGGTGGAAGAGTTCCTTACAATTTTCACTTCAGAATCTCTTCAGGTCTTTGAGTAGTATGGCATAGAAACTTAAGGATTAAGCATTTGCTGGGGAGATCCCATGAATAACATTTTAGCCTTGTTTCCATCTCCACAAACATATCATAGTTCATGCCTAATTGTGGTAACATAATGCAAGTGTTAACTACCAGTACATAATGCCTCGGGTAAATAAATTACTTAAATTACAAGTAAAGTACAAAAATTATTTTAAACATATTTTTAACATTAAAAGTAAATATCAACTTACACGAATTGACAAATACCAATGGGCTCCTCAGAGGCAGTCTACCAGTACCTGGGACAATCACTGATGCTTCAGACACTTTCCTTTTAGTAGGTGTAGTAATCTTGAAATGCATAAAAAAAAACCCAATTCATTTTAATACCACAGCTTAGGACACTGGGGTTTTTTTTATATTTCTTGAAGTCAGTCAATATTTTAACTATCAGTACCTCAATTTTTGCACCCTGTGCTGATGGCAATGTTTAAAGTTTTACTTCTCAAATACTAGAGAATAATGTGACATAAAATAATGAGTTTTAATTAGCATGTAATTTGTAACGGAGATCAGGAGTTGGGATTTTATGAAGTAATTCAGCAAGGGACAAATCCTTTTCTCAATACATAGCACAAGTAACTGGATGATTACAAGGAGTTCCACTTGTGTCAGAATCCATCAAGTAGGCTATGATGCAGCAGTAGAGCCACTCAGTTGCTATATTTGTAACTTTAAGGCTGCAGAACCACTGTGTGGAATAATGACTAGTGGACCGATGTACTCACAGATTCACTGATTCTGTTCCTCCCATGGCCTAGCTTACAGTATCCCCTATGCACAGGAAGATCCACACAGGGTTGTGCTTTGCATACACAAGGGATGCAGATCCTCTTTACAGGCTTCTCACATGCTCACCTAGAGCTGCACTCTGTGTGTGGGTGTATGCATGCACAAGTGTATGTGTGAGAGAGAGAAACCTTACTCTAGTGAGAAATGTAAATATTGAAGGTTATTAACAGGCCAGCAAGGGGTTAAAATATACTTAAACTTCCATCTACCACGGGATATGCAAATATGTTAAAAAAATTAAGAAAAAATTCTAAAGATTCTTCTCAGAATTGCAAGGGACCTATTTAAAAATAACATTTTCTATTGCATTAGTTTTTAAACCAAAAAGCTAAAAATTCAGAAAGATGGTTAACCTTCAATTATATAGCTTAGTGATAATTAGTATTAAGTTAAGTACCAATGTTGGCATGAGAACAAATGAACATAAACTGGCATCAACAAGTTTAGGCTTGAAATTAAATGAAGGTTTCTAACTATCAGAGGAGTGAAGTTCTGGAACAGCCTTCAAAGGAGAGCAGTGAGGGCAAAAAACCTAACTGGTTTCGAGACTCAGCTTGATAAATTTATGGAGGGGATGGAATGATGAGGTTGCCAACAGTGGCACATAGCCATTCTGCAACTGCTAGTAGCAAATATCCCTAATGGCTGGAGATTGGACACTAGATGGGGAGGGCTCTGAGTTACTACACTGAATTCCTTCCCAGGTGTCCAGCTGGTGGGTCTTGCCAATATGCTCAGGGTCTAACTGATCACCATATTTAGGGTCGGGAAGGAATTTTCCTCCAGGTCAGATTGACAAAAACCCTGGGGTTTTATTTTGCCTTCCTCTATAGCATGGGCATGGGTCACTTGCTGGTTTAAAATAGAGTAAATGGTGGATTCTCTTTAACTTGAATCCTTTAAATCATGATTTGAGGTTTTCAGTAACTCACCCAGGGGTTATGAGTCTATTACAGGAGTGGATGGGTGAGGTTCTGTGACCTTCAAGGTGCAGGAGATCAGACTAGATTATCATTACAGTTGCTTCTAACCTTGAAGTGTATGAACTGCAGTGTAACTACAATATATTAGTCATGGCTCTATAACTAAGAATTTAATTTAATTTTTATTTATGCTAAACTCTTTTTGTTTTGATAAACTTACTTACCTTAGATTGAATATTTTTGCAGTTCTCTTGGTTAGTTTTTATATTCCAATTCCTTTGTTGTACAGGAAGTTGTTGTTTTACAGACTTACTGGATTTCCCTTCCATTCCTGATTTTTCTTTCAAGCAAGGTGACAATTGACTTTCTGGTACAAGAACCTACTCAGTATTTTGGGGAAAATGACATCACATGTAATGTTTAATATTATTTTAAAATAAATAAAAAGCACACAATTCCACAAACCCTTACTTAAATAGTAGCCCTGTTAACATCAGTTAAACTTTTCACATGCAGCATGACTAGACAAGTGGAAAAGTTTGCAAGAACAGGCCCTAATTAATACTGCGGGGTTAATCACTGTTTACAATCTTTTGTATGCGACTCTGGTCCACCACTGCAGCTTCTCTCACGACTGTATTCCTACATGCAAGGTGTGTAGGGGTTTATGTGGAATGTGGCACAAAAAAGTGAAGGGAAAAATACAGAATGAATTGAGACACTAAAAACTCTACTCTGATTGGTTTGCTTTCAAAGTTCCTGACTCAGAATGTTTTAATGACTTCCTCTACAGTTCTCCCCATCCTTACTACATCTGTATTTTTTGAAAGCTTGGCTTACAAATATAATGTATATTTTGGCCTTGTCTATACTACATTTTCCTCCTAAAATTTTCCAGTGTTGCTAACGTTGCAAACAATGCACTAGTGTATGTCAGTGGTACTCACCATATTTGCATAGGCCAGCTATAAAAGTGTTAGACAACCTAGTTGTTAAAATGCCAGCAGCTTCTTGGAGCCCCGTCTATAGCATAACTCACACCATTGCTGCCACTGGTGGGAAATTTAAGGAGTGTGGAAGACTAGTGGCTCCAATTCTGGAAAACACTTAAACATGTGCTTATGTCCATTCCTATTCAGGAAAACATCTAAGTGCTATCCTGAGTATGGATAGTTTACTGAATCGTACTCATTGTTATCATAGCCACTCAGTGTGTTTTCTTTGCATAGATTTTGTCTAAACAGCTTTATGATTTGCATGTTGCTGCAGCATTTTGAAAAAATAGATACAAGATTTCTATTTAAGAAAACAAAATAAAAAAAGTTTGTTATGTTTGTTATCTATTTTCCAACCATTTACTATCTGCCTTAAAAACCCCTCTGTTCTTACAGTGATTTATAACAACCAAACTGGCTAATAATCAAGAGAATTGCTGGCTATCGGAGAACATCAACATAAGAGAAATACCATGTTAAATGTCTTTAGGTTGGATCATGATCGCTATAACCAACAGAGAAATCCATCTAACAAAATGCACCATTTATGGCAGCTTCTCTCAACTGTGTAAGGCCCCTGAAAAGACACATGATTTGGGTCTGAAAATCCTCATGATTAAAATAATTTCCCAACCAGAACTGTGTAATGTACCTGTGATCCACTTTCATCAAAAATTATATGTACTGATGTTTTGGCAACTGATGTGGCTTGCTTCTTGGTAAATCCCTACAAAACACAAATAATTAATGTAAAATACACACTTGCTCTACCTTCTAATCTTTCTCATCTTTTTATATGAATCACAAATAAAACATTAAGTCCATAGGGTTATATAATCCTCAACTGAGGTTACTCCCACATACGGGAAAAGACTTCAACTTTGCACCAGATGAGTTTATTATGAATTCTTCCATCAGATGGCGCTTAGGGAAGAGCAGTTTGCTAATCCACACAAGTAACAGGAAGTTCTTCAAACCAGCAAATCTTAGGATATCCAGAGGCACATGACCATCTATGTGGAGTCCCACAATGGCTTTGGGTCACAGAAACTTCTGGCTTCTTGGCAGCAAATTCTCCTGGTGTGGTTGTGCTGTCAGTGATTCCTCTGGAAGCCACTGGTACTAGAATTCCCCTTATGGGAGGTTCCGCATCATGGAGGCGGGTGAGGTTCATTAATGTCCTGCTAAAGAATGCACTATTATGTTCACAGAAAGCCTGCTACTTTATGGGAGAGGTGATGTAGACAACATCTGTTGTACCATTCTTTCTCTTCCCCAACTCAAGGATCCCAAATCCTACAGAGGGACTTTTGCAAGGTTGAGAGAAAGCCACCAAAGCAGCACTGTTTCCTACTGAGTCTCCCCCCACCAGGATTTGACTGCTTTCATTCCCTCCATCTGCAGAGAAGGATGGGACAATATGGTCCAGGATTTGTATTGCAAGCATGTTGGTCCACATTCACTTGTAAGAAATGTGGTACACTGAAATACATGACAATGAAAAGAATGAGAATGAAGTTCAGAAGGAATCTCTGGAATCTTTAGAAAGGCCTTTTCTTATCTAAGAAAGAATAAAACCAAAATGGACAAAAAAATTTCACCACAGGGATTCCAAATTGTTGTATGTATTTAAATAATCTGGATAGCCTATGAAGCCGATTAGGCAAGGTTAACATGTAACTGAGATCATAGGTGCCAACAGGGAAAAAATGGTAGGTGGCAGTCCCCCTATCAACTCCCCCCAGCGCCTCCCACCCGCCAGCGGGCCTCGTGGATAAGGACCTTCCCTTCCTTCCAGCGCCTCCCGCCTGTTGCAATCAGCTGTTTCGCAGTGTGGCTTGGAGGGAGGGGGGAGGAGTGGGGATGGGGCGTAACTGGGTGGGAAGAGGCGTGGTGGGGGTGGAGCGAGGGCAGGAAGAGGTGGAGCGGGGACTTGGAGGAAGAGGTGGAGTGGGGATGGGGCCTGGGGCAGAGCCAGGGGTCGAGCACCCCCTGGCAGTTTGAAAAGTCGGTGCCTGTGATTGGGATGCTGTAAATATTAACAGCTTTGCTACTGCCTCATAAATCAGGTATTTCTGGAAATATTCCTTTCCACTGTTGCCCTGTGTGCATGAATTTAAAAAATCAATACTGAAAAATAAAGCTCCAGCTCTCCCTGGCGCAAAAAGTGGTCGATTATGTTTTTTTAATCCTGATCAATGGAGATAATGGGCATTTTGTTCATTAATAAGAAGCTCAGTTCCTCATTCATTTTTTTAGCCAGAAGTTTTGGCAGTTGGGGAGACTTTTAGAAGAGACCTACTATAAAAATTTGCTTCCAGATGGAGTACTTGTGTATTTGGTTTTAGTCTACAGCAAACTCTTATGGCCAAGCTGTAAATGCCTAGAAGTGGGGAAAGGACTGGCTGACTAAGAGAAAATATCATAACATAGGATATCAGATCTAGGGCATTAGTGACTAAAAGTAGCTAGCATCCCTTTGTTGTTTTACGTGAAATAAATTGAAGATTGTAGTGTAATTCCTAGTAGATAGGTGTCCACATAATAAAAAGATAATCATCATGATTTAGTAAAGATGACAGACTGAATGGCTTGGAGAGTGAGCTAGACTTGCACCTCCAGATCAGACTGAGCTGAGGCATACTGAATACAGAGGTTTGTATTGCTTCTGCGTGACAGAGCGCTAGGTATGAAACCCAGAGTCAGCACTCCGTTCACAGCAGCTCCAATCAGGCAAAGCAGATTGGAGTTGACAAGGCAGACCTGTGCCTAATTTGTGGATGGGGCAGGGCAGAAAGGCTAATTAAACCATTAGCCAGAGCCCACAAATAGACACAAAAAGGAAGTGAAAAGGGAAGAAAGCAAGTAGTGAAGGGAAGAAAGAGATTGCTCTCCCCCTGTTTGTAAAGGCACTAGATATGGTGGGATTCAATTATAAATAAACTGCACAAGGTGTTGAACCAGCACAAGGGTCTCTATGTGATTTGTAGACAAGAGTCAGAAGGAGGTCCTGTTACATTCTGAATTAAACTAATTATTTGGTTTAACATTAATTCAGGCCCAGATTAATAGAGTGGAAAAAGGTCCCTGTTCAAAAAGACACTACCTAGTAGCTAGTTTGCATGCAAAATTACTAGGGTTGTGCTCATAACAGTGGTAAATACACACAGTTAAGTGTCCATGTGAATGCATTCGCTGCCTTTGCATGCATCCAATTGCACATACATTTTTTCAGACACACAATACTATAAATCTTCGTCTCAACCTCTAGCATCTCCAATTAAACTCCCATTATAGCCCATTAAATTCAATTGCAGTATATTTTAAAAGATGTTAACCCTTAACAGAAAAGCTTACAATGGAAATGCTGGAGCATCTATTGTGAAAATGTTAGCAAGCATCTCAATACATAATAAGTATCAATAAAGAAACCATTTTAAAATAACAGATCCACAGTGGAATCTTTTTTTTCCAGCTGGACAGAAAATGCTGAAAGAGGAAGAAAATTTCAGTCTTACCTTACATTTATTTGCACCATAAATCTTTCTGGCCACTTCCATGATTTCCAAGACAGGATCAAAATATAGGAACATTTGCTCCCCTTCTTGATTACCCACAGTTACTGAATTTTTTAGAATTATTGTTAGTAACTTCTTTGACTCTTTTTCTGCATAAAGATGAAGCATTCATTAGGCTTCAAACACTTCTTGTTTAGCATTGAAAGAACATGAAACTCAGTTGAAATGTTGCATTCTCAATTTGCCTACCTGCTGCTCTCTAATCAAAGCTAAACCGGATTATATTTAAATGAAACAATTCAACATTCAACTGTATGAAAAATAGTTATTTTTCTAACAAATAAAGTACTTTAACCTTCAAAAATGTATTTAAAAAGATATTTACTCTGTTTTTCAGACTAATTAATAAGTACTGTAGAAAATAGGGTTTAATTCTTTACATTTTTTATAATGTTCTGGAAAAAGGGCCAGATTATTCACTGTCTTGAAGTTCGTGTAGCTGGTAACACCTGTGTAAAATGACAAATGGGTGTAAAATACTGACAATGTTATACATGAGTAGAGAATTCCAATCTGATAATATTTTGCACCCATTTTGTAAAGGTTTAAGTGACTACAAGGCACTCAAGAAATCAAGCCCAATTAATATTTATATTCACTTTCACAATAATTATAATAGCAGAACAAGTTAATTTTATTCTCCCAATAAAATCCTTGCAATACCATTATATTTTCCAAAATTTTGCAATAATTTCATAAATCAGGATTCAAAGAGTTTTATAATTTATAATGCATCACTCTTTCATGCTGTGGGCTTTTCCTTAATATGTTTATAAGTAATTTTATAACATTTATAATTATAATTAATTATGCAAAGAAATCATAATTAGCCACTTGTGGACAGTCACACAAAATATGTATGCAGCTGTGGTAACTGCACAAGCAAATTAAAAATGAATTTTGCAGAGCAACTGCGCAACTAACGACAAATCAGTACCCATATAAATGCATGGGTTTGAAGTTCTTGAAAGCAATGAGAATTTTACTCATTTAAGAACTGAGTAAGGACTTTAGGATTTGATCCAGAGTAATTCAGAATACAAAATTAATTTATAGTTAGGCAGACAGAATAATTCAGGAGTAAAAGAATACATTCATGTGTGTCAATACCTTCAAGGCTGTACATTTCTACCTCTTCTTCAGGTATGCTGACTGTTTCCCATTGATGATCCTCAAACAAAAAACAAGATGTTTTGAAAATAAAAACTCATATTAAATGATAAATTAAATGTAAATGTGCATTATTACAATTATTCTTTAACTATAACATCCTGGAACATCAAGACATTTGTGACAGTTTTTTTATTGAGATTTCAAATCCATCAATTCAGAACAAACTGGAATGGATGGAAATAATGTATTCTGAACGAAGGAGCTGAAATGCAGAAACTAAAATTCTATAAAAAGAAAGATATTTCTCACATCTGAACACTCAGACTCACCAGTACAAGAACTTATATCTGGCAACAGTGTGAGTGACATTTCCAAAGATGAAACCAGAACATTTTATGCAGACTCATTCAGCAATGAACAGCTGCAAATTAGATTCAGAAGGGAAATTCTTAGTTTTAACAGCCTTTAATTTTTACTATTCTGAAATTGTACACATCTGATGTGTACAAAAATGTAAGGGATTTAGCAAGTGAAAGAATCCCAACTGAAGTTGAACTGATGTGTTATGGCTGAACGACCAGTAATGCCACTGTCTATCTGAATGAGGACACACAAGAACAGATTTTCAAACAACTTAGGCATAGAACTGCACAGGAAATTGTGTGCATAAACATATTACAAAATGTGGGCCACAATTTCCAAGTATGTAAAAACCTTGTTGAATAATGCCGTAAATTGGTACTTGCCATTCATTTTCTGTTAATATTTATGTTTTAAGAATAAGCGAGATACCATCTATGTATTTCCACTTAGCACTTATTTTAAAATGAACTGTACTGGTTTGCAATTCACTCTCCAATTTCACAATAGTGCTGAAAACATCTCTTTTCAGGCTGATTGTTTTGTTTGGAAAAAGAAATATTTTCCATATGGTCAGGGAAAGTTAGCTTACTTCATCATCTGCTGCAACATAGAAGGATATACTTCGGCTACCAACATTAAAATCAATCCAAAATTCGTCAAGATTTTCATCCAAAGGTATCTGTAGCTAAAATATATTTTTAAAATTAACTTAGGAGGAACAAGAGGTTCTCAGAATAATGTATTATAACACAAAAGTAAGTAATTTAAACAAACCTTAAATACATACAAGATGTCTGTATAGCACTTTAAAATAATCTTTGTTTTACTCTCTATGTATTCCGAATTGTTCTCTACTTACAGAACTATACATCAGTTGTATTAAGGGAAAATCTATACAATTCACAATGAAGTTGCAACTTACCTCATATTTATCAAGGATTGCTGACAAACAAGGATATGTAAAAACTCTATAAGAAAAATATCTAGTAAATCTTTTTGCAAAATTATTTACATTACTTTATACCTAGACTAGAACAATAGAAAAATAATGGATTTGTTCCCCTCCCCTCTGCCAAAAAATTCTACTTCAGAGAAAAAGAGTTCAAAACAATCAGTGGGACAGTCCAGGAAGATTGACTATTCAAAACCTGCACTCTAAAAAAATTAAAAATTACATTTATACATGTCACAGTCCCTGGATAGGCTGCTGCTGCTGAGAACCTTTCTTTCCCTGTCCCCCAAGTGCATCTCTTTTAAGTGATAGGCTAGTGTCTCCACTTCTCTTTGGGATGGGGCCCCATGGCCCAACCACTCTCTGACAGTCTTTGGGTTACATCCTGCCTCTGTTTGATAACCATGTTACTTAGCTGGCCCAATGGGCTCGGCATCTTGAAGGGTTTTCCTCTGGCAGCCTCTGGATAACAACACTATGTAGTGACACAGAAGCAGCTTCTCCAAAACAAAGTATGATTTATTTTGCCAAAAGGTACACAATGCTTAGAGAAGTGGATTAAAGTAACAAACAGACCTATACACATATTGTCTTGTCCATGCTTGGCATTCCCCTTGAGCCCCTAGGTAGACATGACTTAGCTTTGGTGTCTCCTATTCTCATGAAGACCAAATTGTAGCCTGCTTTCTGTTTGGGGAGGGAGGGAGGTGGACTAGATGACCTCTTGAGGTCCCTTCCAGCTCTACATTTTTAAGATTCTATGACCCTGGCTCACAATCAGTCTCTGCCAGCCTGCAGCACAAACTTTCTGTGTCAACTTCATGGCATGCTGACCACGCCCCCGACCCTTGCAGTGGCACCTTTTCAACTGGTCAGGTCTTTTGATCTTCCAGGATCTTGGCCTCGACAAAACAGCCCAGTTGCCAGAGTCGGATCTGAAGATTCCCTCTTCACAGCTATAAATCTGGCTATTGCATTTGAGGAGCAGCTCCTCACTGAGGCCGTTGTTTTATCTTTCATGCCTGGTTTCCTTAACAACTCCTTTCATCTAACTATGCATTCATGCAGGCTAATATGACAAAGATGCACTGAGCGGCATATGGTAGTTATAAAAATATAACTATTTTCCAGTTTTCCACAATGCATCCTCACAATTTAAGCAAAAACAGAATTTGGCTGCAATAATTTTAAAATGAGAACTGAATAAACCCTTGACATGAGTGCTTATCACACAATCACTTAACTACCCTGCCAACTCATAAGACTAAAATGACATGTGGAGTACCCCAACATTATATTGAAATATATATATTTCTTCACTTCTGCTAGGTCTGACCTCTCCAATAGGTATCATCCTGGACTAGTGCATTATCTCAGTCTAAAGATACCCTAAATAAAGGAATCACGGGATAAATACCCATAGCCAAATTCTCAACTGATGTAAATTGGTGTAGGTCTATTGGAATCAGTGATAATCTGACCCACAGTACCTAAGAGAGCCACCTTCTTCCAGGACTAGAGAGTCTAAGGATCTTGCAGTAGAGATATGAAGAATGTGATTGCAGACAATGCATATATGACCTTGTTTCCATTCATCTTGCACCAAAGATAGAGAACTGAACACTTCTGTTACTTATTTCTTAGTTATTTTTAAAAACTGTAATACTCTTTGTATGTATTTCTCGAAATAGTTATTCCCACAACCCTAACTTGAAGTGATCTTTTTATAAACACACATTTGGGAATTTTATAAACCCAGCATCTAGTTATAAAAGATAACAACAATGAACATACACCAAACCCTTCAGCATTTCTCATTATATTTGCTATTTATTGATTCTAAAATGTTATAGTTGTGCATGGCACCTTGGCTGTTTTTGCAACAGAGCAGCATCATGTTCTTCTGCTAATATTATTGTAGCTCAGAATTCATTTAAAAAAGGGTTTTTTTCTGACATTTTCTTTCTGAATAGCCATTCGATTCCAACCCGAAAACATCTTTCCTTTAGCAATACTCATTTACCTTCTTTTGTCTCCAAGCATTCCGTTCACCTGGTTAAGAAATTTTCTGCAGTCCTATTAAGAAGCAAAGCACCTTTAAGTAATGTAACATTTTCTCTCTCTGAAAATAATTAGTGTTTTTATATGACTTACTGTTTCAAACTCAGAGTCCTTAATTCCTTTAAATGCATTGGTCACAAACTCCATAGAAAACCACTGGCGTGCCAGTTCTCCTCTTTGTTTTTCTGATGTCATTCTGCATAAAGCTTCAGTAATGGCTACTTGCAAGTCATAGTCTATAAACATACATTTTACAGAAACAGTACAATTAAATAGAATGCCAAGCTTAAAAGTTTATATAGGAAACAGATACTAATATTGTTGAATATAAGGTCTTATATAAAAAAACGAAGTTATTTCAACTTAAAAAGAAACTAAAAGTACATTTTAGATGTTCTTACATTGATATTAAATAAAATGCCACCATATAATGCAGTGACGTCCTACAAAAACGGCTATAAAGCTGCTAAAGAAACTACTAATCAAAAATAAGTATTACAGGCTAGATCCCCAGGTGCACCAGAACAGCACTCAACACACATGGAAGGTGATAGGTGGCTGTATACCAGCTTACTGTCTGCCAGAAGTCTGCTCTAACCTGTGTTGGCAGATAATGGGCCTCAAAGGTCCGCACTATTTCAATTCATTTTGGAACTTCTATGGTGGAGAAAGCCAGGAGGGACTGATAGACCTGGCTATGCATTATTTATATTATAAATAATGCCTAAAATACTCCAAATGCTTTAAAATTTCTAAATGTATATTAATCCTGCATGTGCCATTTTTAACTGCCGTTCTGAAAAATACATTTTTCAGATGACTGAATACTACTAGTCTTGTCTTTTTTTATTGCCAGTCTTTTTAATGGGTATATAACATCAAATAATTAAACAGTTTAATAATGAACCTCTTAAATGAAGTTCTGTGCTTACCTCCAGCATCTAAAATTCTCTTTCCCATATCATTCCTGTGAAATAAATAATGTAGATGATTCAATTTGACCCAAATAAAATGGCAATGTAAAAGTACATAAGAAAAGCTTATATTGGCATCAGAGAGAATAACTTTCAAAATATGGAGTGAAATCCTGGTCCCACCGAACTCATTGATAGTTTTGCTATTGACTTCAATGGGGCCAATACATCATCCATAAAACAGCAGTGTTTTTGGCTCCAGACACATTAGTAATTTTAAAATGTAGGAATTTACAGGCCAAATGTTTAGTAAGCATCCTTAATTGCATGTGAAAGACCTTTAGATGCATTTGTTTTGTTCTGAGTCTTTGGGGGTGGTAGTGAAGAACCGTAGAAATGAAATCTCCATGCCTCCTGCTTCCCGCTCCACATATGGTGTTACCCCCTGTTCTGTTTAAGAACCTGGATTGCGTAGAAGATTTAGATTTGCAATCCAAACTTCTTTCTCTGCCACTCCACTGTGGCTCTGCAAAAAAAACTTTAGAGCCAGAGTAAATCCCCAACACCATGTCCACCAGAGGAAACTGGGAAAAGTCCCACATGCTTGAGATGTTTTTAAAAAACAGAAACCAGAAGAAAACCTGTTGTTGAGGGAAGAAATGAAGGGCCACTCATTTCAAATCCACCTAGGGCAAGTGTGTTGGGGGGTGCCAGCTGATCCTATATAGCAGTATCATCCTTCCCCATGGAGACGGTCTACTCATATGAAAAAGGTGCTGGTAGCCTCCTGCTATCTTCCACATTCCACTCCTCTGAAATCACAATATTTTTTCCACATACTCCATGGATCTTTCTTCATGGATGACAGTTCCATGTTTCTGACCTGTAAGCCTGGAGATTTCTCTTTTGGCTATGCAGACCTTTCAAGACATTTCCCTGGATGAACAATCTACCTCCAACCAGTGCATTCGTAAAGACTCCTCAGAAGTGATTCCCAAGAACCAATTATTTTAGGACAATCAGGTGAGGTGGACTCAGCTATGACTGAGAGAAGGGCAGATCTGAGCATCCAAGGAAGAATTACCTGAATGGACTAAAGTGCAGTCTCCATGTGCTATGTAGTGACGAACGCAATCATGGACTGAATAGAGCCTACATTTGTACAGTTATAAATGGATCCAATAAAATAGTCAGGTGTAAAAAGTTTTCTTCGCAACTATGTAAACAATATATTCATGTAAAAAGTATATTAAAGATTAATTAATTACATGACAAGGAACATTTCCTTCGTGGAAATAATTTTTTTTCTCGCTTCTCGAGGCATGGTATCAAGCATTGAATTAAGTTTTCTTACAGCCTAAAGAGGGGAAAAAAGAATATGTTTACAAAGAAACACACTATCAAACTTTTTAAAAAAGTTTTAAAATTATTCTCTCATTACACTGTGGGCCTACACTGATGTAGGTTTACAACATATTAAGCAGAAAGGAACATGTTTAAATAACGAAGATTGTGACACAAAGCAAAATAAAAGAGTGACAGGTGCCGATCTTAGTTACACTAGTGTAAATCCAAAGTAACACAATTGGACTTCAATTCATTACATTAACATGGACACTAATATAAGAACTTAAAAGGCCAACATCCTGACTTGTTGATGTAAATCAGGGTGCCTGCAATTCATTGCTGGAGCAAAAATTACCTGCAATTTTTATGGATGCAACAAATGTGAGCAATTTGTATCCATAAAAAAGGCTGGGCTTTTGAAAATTTAGCCCTTAATGGAGAGTGTCTTTCTATAAAAGATAATGATTTTATAATAGTTTCATACCCAAGGAATGAAATCCTGGCCCTACTGAAGTCAATGGGAAAACTCCCATTGATTTCAACGGGGGCACGATTTCACCCAAGATATTTTATTGACATGAAAGCATACTATGTAAAATACTGTATACTACAGATACAATTTATTAACCATTTTATAGTAATGGACTTTAAAAAGAGATATTTCTGGCAATTGCAATATAGCATATTTTATATGCTTGTATATGATGCTTATCACTATAGTATTTGCATGACAAATAGCATATACTTTGTACTTTATTGCCTAAAATGGAATTTCTAGTCTAGGCAAGTAAACTTTTGTACATTCTTAGAGAGATGGCAGAATCATTAAAAAGTTTCTACAACTATTTTGTTCTTCCTCTTTTCACATCTGTCTAGCTAAATTACTAAGGAAATTCACAACCTTCTGTTAAATGCCTACTAATAAAAATGTTGGTTAAATTTTTTTTACCTCTTGCTGAATATAAATATTGATTCTTACATCAGCAACAAGGGTACATATTCTCAGTATAAAGCTTTCTAATGTTTGTATTTTACCTAATCAATTAAGAAAAAAGAGTTAAAAACTGAGAGGTTTTGCACACATTAGTTTTTCAACAGTATTCACAAGTCTAGCGTTATTATATATCCAATAAAAATGTTTTTATTTACAAATGAAACAATCCATATTAATAATTCCTTTCCAAAGTCACACAAGATTGCTGATATTTAGTGTACGGACATTATAAATTCCATATATTGCAGTTAAAATGCAAAAAGAACGGCTGCTTACCTTATACAAGAGGTTCTTTGGTGTCATCTGTGTGGATTCAACTATAGATATGCATGTGCCCCACAAACATGAGCTCAGAACCTTTTAAACAGTAGTGGGCCAGGCCTGCACTGTGCATTTCCTCGACCCGTGGGCATAAATGGCAGTGTGACCACAAGCCAGAATATTTTAAATACTGAATACAGTCCAGGGTCTTTGGAATAAGGGCCTTCACCATGTCAAGATTGTGTTGAGATGTCCAGATTAAATATTTTTTCCATTTACAGGAATATGTTTTCCTTGTGGAAAGCATCCTACTTTGCAGTAGGATCTTTTTTACTGGAAGTGGCATAGGAGACGAAATAGACGTGGAGAATATAACTAGCATTGTCTCAGCCAACATGGAGACATCAGGATTAGTATCATTACATCCTGCCTGATCTTATACGTCACTCGGGGAATCAAGGGGATTGGAAAGGTATACATAAGACCTTGATTTCATGGTATGAGGAAGGTTCTTTTGTTCAAGGGCTCATGCTTGCCCTAGAACAAAAGGCTGGACATTCCACATTGTCATTGCTATCAAACCGGACTATTATTGAATTGCCTCACTGGTGAAATATTGGCTTGATGGTGGAGCTCTTCAGATATCCGTTGCAGTTGATCATGGATTGTTTATTTAGAAAATCTCCTAGATTATTGTTGACTCCTGGGAGATGAAGAGTTCCTGGGTTAATCCCATGTTGTTGACATCATATGCATAATCTGATAACCTGTTGATACAGAGGTGATGAGCAGCACCTCCTTGCTTGCTTAGAGTACTCTACAGATGTGTTGTCTGTGAGAATCTGCATTGTGGAATTCCACAGGACAGGATAGAATGCCATGCAAGCTACTCTGATCACTCTTCGCTTCAGTACATGTATGTGAAGCGTCATATCCTTTTGAGAACAAGTTCCTTGTATTTAGAGGTGGCAAGATGCATGTCCCAACCGGTCTCCAATGCATCCATGATCAGTGTCTTTGTAGGAGAAAGACCCCTCTCTGAAATTTCTGGGGTCAGAGAGGGGTCTTCAGTTTAGAGATGACAGACTGCGTGATGAAACAACGATCTGCATGCACATTTGATGTCTCATAGGGCAATACTCCAACCTTAGCCAGGCTTGTAATGGATGATGGTAAAGCCTGGCAAGCATCATCAAGTACAGGCTGACAGGTGACCTAAAGTCTGAGATAGTTCTGTACTATCATTGCTGGATTCAATTTGATACTGGGGTGATTATCAACTAAAGAGACAAATCTTTCTTCAGAAACATATGACTTTGCCATTTTTGGAGTTGCATACAGCTCCTATGAATTCCATTGTCTGTGAGGGAATGAGAGATGATTTCTTATAGTTAGCTATGAGGCACAGCTGCCTGAATGACTGAAGGACATAGTTCAAGGCTGCAGCACCTCCTAATGGGATCTGCCTTTGATCAGACAGGAGAAACTTAGAAAATCTGGGGGTGGAGGGTTGGGGTTGTTCTGTTTTTTTATCTGAATCAGAAAAACAAAGCAATAAAGGAGAAGTATTTAGGGAAATTTAACTGTAAGTAGATAACTACTGGTAGAAGAGAAATCTTCTAAAGGGTAGCAGGCACACGCCACTAGTTCCCTCTCGCTGCCATGGACGGTAAGAGGAAACAGAAAAGTTGCAGTCACTCTGCCCTTCATGATCTTGGGTGGGGAGGCACGAGGACATGCATGGCACTGGTGTGGCCCAATGGACACTTATTTGAAAGATGCTGACTTTGCCCACATAGTGTGAGATCCTCATGGACACATACTTGAAAAAGAATGTGCTTATTAGTTGCTACAGCAATTTAACAAACGTCACACTTGTTTGGCAAAACACAATTCTGTATGCACATGGTTCAGTCATGACCACATAGGAGAACTGCTTCAACATACTGTGGGAACACTTTCTGCTACCTTCACACTAATATCTGCAAGTGAGGAGCTTTAATTTCTCAAGGACTTAAAAGCTCATTTGTTTGAGCTCTTGTGTTTCTAGGTGGCTCCACAAATGCTTGTTTGTTTGGGTTTCCATACTAGATCAAATATCCATGACCTTCCAGAATACACATGGTTCCAAAGGTCATAGATTTTAACTAGATCAGATCCTTTGCCAGTAATATAAAGAAGCTATTTCAGTAGTGATCAATCAAAAAGTGGATATGATTAGCAAAACAACAGTAACTTAAATACTGATTTTTGTACATACCTTCACTGTTGGTATCATGTACAAGCTATAATAAAATGAGAATATGAATACATTTTAAACACTTTACATATTAACATGCAGAATAATTTACTCTGTGTCCATGGACCTAAAAATATTTGGTCAATGTTCAGATTTTACAGTTCTCTCCCACAACTAAAACATGTATATTATTTTAATCTATCTGTCATAAGAACGACCATACTGGGTCAAAGGTCCATCTAGCCAGTATCTGTCTTCTGACAGTAGCCAATGCCAGGTGCTTCATAGGGAATGAACAGAACAGGTAATCATGAAGTGATCCATCCCCTGTCGCTCATTCCCAGCTTCTGGCACACATCCCTGCCCATCCTGGCTAATAGCCAGAGGTGGACCTATCCTCCATAAATTTATCTACCGGTAGTTCTTTTTTGAACCCTGTTATAGTCTTGGCCTCCACAATATCCTCTGGCAGAGTTCCACTGGTTGACTGTGCATTGTGTGAAGAAATAATTTCTTTTGTTTGTTTTATATCTGCTGCCCATTAATTTCATTTGGTGACTCCTAGTTCTTGTGTTATGAGGAGTAAATAACACTTCCTTGTTTATTTTCTCCACACCAGTCATGATTTTATAGACCTCTATTATATCCCCCCCCTTGGTTGTCTCTTTTCCAAGCTGAAAAGTCTCAGTCTTATTAATCTCTCATATGGAAGCTGTCCCATACCCCTAATCATTTTTGTTGCCCTTTTCTGAACCTTTCCTACTGCTGATTTCTACCCATCAAAGTGATCACTTCTGTAACTGCGTACCCTACCATATGATTTCTGAACCTTTTCCAATTCCAATATAGAATATATGTGTCAATAATTAAACCTCTAATGGTGCAAATATTTATGCACACACTTAATTTTATGAACAGGAGTAGTGCCAATGACGGCATAAAGTTATATGGAGTGATGTTGTAGCTGTGTCAGTCCTTAGAGACAAGATGCGTAAGGTAATATCTTTTACTGAACCAACTTCTGTTGCCAAGAGACAAGCTTTTAAACTACAAAGAGCTTTTCTTTAGGTCTGGGAAAAGATACTCAGTGTCACAGCTTGAATGTGCACTAATTAGTTATGCAAAATGATCGGTTTGATCTTGTATTTAGCTGTGACATTCCAAGTACCTTTCCCTGACCCGAAGAAGAGCTCTGTATAGCTCGAAAGCTTGTCTCTCTCACCAACAGAAGTTGGTCCAATAAAAGATATTACCTCACCTACCTTGTCTCTCTGCATAAATTTAAGCATGTATGTAAACTGATTTGCATGACCAGGGCCTCGGAGGCTTAATAGACATGCACTGCTACTACCTTTTGGATAAAATAATAGGATAAATTGAGAAATTTGTGCACTAAGCACTTGCATGGTCAGGTCTTTTATTAGTAGGCAGTATTTAAGTCCGAATGCAAGTATAGTATTTTTTTAACAAAATGAGCTGGTAATCTATTTTTGTCAAAAACCACATCAATGCAACATTAGCTGAAAAAGAAAATTAAGTAGGAAAAGAATGTTTGAAAATATCTTTTGCTGTTAAATCACTGTTTTTACAAATACATGCGTAATATTTTATAAAATGGTTTATGAAATATTTTTACCATCAAAACATCGAAGAAATCTTCAACTAGACTTGTAAGTGCTTCATTTTTTTCATTTCTTCTAAATATCAGAATTTCTTTTGCCTTTTCAAACCAACTAACCATGTAAAGGGTAAAAACATTACTTTTATTATTAAACATGAAGCAAAAAAGCAACATTTTGTATTATACATTTCCAGATTATTCTTTTCTATTATTTTTAAAAGTGTCCAGATTTCTTTGAGTAGATTACAACCGCAGCCTCCAATTTTGCACATATACTCAAGAAAATGCAGCTCAAAGTGATCACTTCTGTAACTACATATCCTACTGCATGATTTGTACTCACAATAACTATGTGCCCAGTTTTGTTACTGCTATTGTTTACACAAAAAAGTGGGAGAGGGTACAAGGCTGGCTGAAAATCTGCCTATAAATGTGAATAGAGTCATGCCATTATCACCCATCTTGTCATTTTTCTCTTTTTTCTGAAAGCAACTGAGAAACAAGCCAGCAGCAAACATTTTCTAAGTCTACCACCATTAATTCTATTCAGTGAAACAGATACTTTATGTAAGTTGGAAGTGGTCTATATTAGATCAGTATGAATATACAAGTTTGAGTCATGGATTGGTGCACACATTGTACAGGTTGATCTGGTAGTAATTAATTGAAATTGTATGTTAACCCCTTGAAGGTGCTAGATCTAAGGCTCCTATTGCTAGCTCTAATGCAAAATTTATTAACACATTGCACCAGGAAATTCCAGCTTTTGGCACTAATGCAGTATTTTATGAAAACCTAAAACAGAACTTCTTTTCTCTTCTCTCTCCTTTTTCAAAAATACAAAGGGTTCCTAATTTAGCCAGGAACAAAGCTTACATGAAATATCTATCATTGTTATTCCAATAATTACTAGAATATCTAAATTAATTATACCTTTCATTATGTATGAAGACTTCACTGTGCTGTATCAACATCTCTTTACAAGATATAATTTATTGTATAATATTTAGAACTGATTAATCAGTTATTTTGTCTTCAATTATTTCTGAATTAACAAAATTTCTAACAATCTTGAAAAAAATGTTTGCTTATTGAACTACCCATAGCATTATATATGCTTTATAGTGCAATACGTATGATTTTAGTTATACTTATCTTTTCAACAAGACCATATTTGATCATTGCTTGAAAACCATCTCCACCTGGTATGATGATATTTTTACCATATTTCTGAAGAGAATTTAGCAAAGTTGAAACATTCTTGACTTCTTGTTTGTCAAGTTCCTAAAATTGAAATACCAGTAGAAGCTTCAGTGTATAGTATAAAGCAATCTGTACTTCATTTAGCAAAATAAATGTTTTTGTGTCCTCATAAATTATTACATATGCTTGGATAATATTTCTCTTTCAAGCAGTTGGAGAGAAAGAGAAAAAAAATTGCTGTTAAATGTTGGACCGGTGCCCCAATGATTCAGTTGTAATCTGTATCTTTTCATTACTACTCTTTACCACTGGAGGTCACTAGAGATATCTAATTTTAGTGTCAGAGAAAGTAAAACCAAATAAAATCTAAGGCTTGCATTCAAAACTACATATTTTCAAGCAGTTATTCTTGAAAAATTAGAGGTAACTAATCTTAATTTATGCATATATGAAAAAGTTTTTCTTCCTGGGGAGAGAATCACCTTACCTCAGGAACAAATGAACAATCTCAAGATGAACAAGTAAGCAAGTAAACCTTTCAAAAATAAAAATGCATTTGTTTAAAAAAGAAAAAAAAAAGTCACAATAATTGTTAAAACACTTCAAGACAGTCTTCTAAATATCCTGTAACTCAATTAGGAAAAGTAAGATTATAATCACATTTCATTATGTTTAAATTTGTATAATTAACATACATTAAAATGAGATGTGTTTTTTCAAAATTAGTATTTCTAACACAGGACTATTGAATAACTGTACATGTGGAGTATTGATATTAAAGAGATACATACAAGCAAGCACTGCAATGCCATTGTAAACTCCTCTGAATGTAACCTGATTTCTAGAGTCTTGAATGTAACACTAAAAGATATGACTGCTATGGAATTTATTTGGTGCTTTAGAATGGTCAAGTAAGAAGTAGGTTACCATTACAGAGGAAAAGTAATATAATGTAGTGTGATCGATTCAAATATCCAAAAGTATACTGTGGTCATAAAGGAAGATCTTTTTAAAGAAAAAACGCTAGTAGCATGCACCAGACATTTTTTGCTAGGTTGCTGGCTATATACAAGCATAGCATTGCAGCTAAAAACTCTGCTATGTTCTTGTAGCAATACAGATCGTATAGGCAATATAATTGTGAAATTTCTTCTCAGTGGCTCAGACAAACATAAAACGTTTGTATAAATTACCTGAAAGGTTAATTAGTAGCCTTAGAACCAGCAGACCTCTACTGTTGTAATTAATCAGAGTTAAATTGTGGCATTAAGCAAGCACATGTTGGGGACAATGTGGAATCATACTGCCCTTGAGGGAGGTCAGGGAAATGCAATACCTCCTGGAGCTCAGAGGAGGGCAGACACTGCATCATCCTTAAAGAAGGTGAACCATGTGTTCCTTTCTGCACCACACTCTGCCTCAACCTCCTCTCATATATCTCTGTAGACTAGAGGCTGGAGCCAACAGAAGCACTAGCCCAGTAAGAGTGCAAGAGTTCTCATTGTGCCTGGCCTCTATATAGGGATTATGATGGAGGAGAAACTCTCAACAACCTCTCTTTGTACATGCACACTGAGTTTTGGATGCAGTGGGCAGAGATCACTTAACTATAAGGGGCCAAATGTTTAAAAGAACTCACCAAACAACAGCTCCCATTTAGGCACCTAAATAACTGGACAGATTATTCAAAAATACTTCGCACCAAGCAGCTCCCATTGAATAAGTATATTCTCAGTGGGAGCTTCTGGGTGTTGAGCTCTTCTGGAAGATGGTCCCATCTATGAAAGCAGAAGACTTTTCAAAATCTGACCCATGGTTCTTTGTTGAAAGGAAGTGAAAAGGGAACAGAATGATCTCTGTGGGAACTTTGGGTGCACAAGGAAGGTGCCCTTAGATAAGTTGAGATGATGGAAGAGTATTAAGAAAATTAGTACAGATAGAAAAGTGACACTTACCAGCCAAATGTGAAAAATGACAAAGCCACCTAAGGTCAGTGTATTGAAATAACAGAAATTTGAACAGTAGATAATAGTAGATATTTAATAACGAATATTTCATTCTCTGAAGGAAATACTACTATCAAACCCTGAGTTTTGATGTCTTTATTATTTTTCAGCTCTCCAGTGAATTGCTGATGTAATCCAGACCATCCCACATAATGTTTTTTGCAATATTCCACAAGCAATAATAGCCTGAAACTTTTTGAAATAAAAAGCAAATTACCCGGCATATAAGTTTGTCAAATTTGTTGAAAAACTGTTTGCTGCACTTATGAGAAATGTTATCACATCCTTCTGTTTGCAGAAATTGTTCTAATAACTGGAAGTTATTTTTTCTTGTGGCATCATCTATGCATTTTTCCAACTGCCAAAGAAAACAAAAAAATAACTACATTACTATATGTTGAGATTTTATGAGATTTATTTGGGCATAAGCTTTCGTGAGTAAAAACCTCACTTCTTCGGATGCATCCGAAGAAGTGAGGTTTTTACTCACGAAAGCTTATGCCCAAATAAATCTGTTAGTCTTTAAGGTGCCACCAGACTCCTTGTTGTTTTTGTAGATACAGACTAACACGGCTACCCCCTGATACTTGAGATTTTATATTACTTTAACAAGGTTTGATACAAAAATTTTTAACACACTCCTCTTCAGGATCTTAGCTAATAATGTGGTGCTTTTCCATATTAATATGATAATATTGAAAGTATGTGGAAAAGTGCATTATAGAACACTATCACTTTGCAAGATCAGATGTCTAAGTGATGAGAAAAAGACAACAGTTGATAGACACTAGTCATTGTTACTTATTAGCCTGACATCAACTAAAATCAAGCAAAAACTATTATTATTATTATTATTTAAATAAGCAACGGCCTGCTCCTTGTCCAATTGAAGTCAATAGCAAACTTCCACTGATTTCAGTTGCAGCAAGACTGGGGCCCACACTGTCCTACTTCCTTACAGTTATTCTTTGAAAATAAAATCTAAAATTATAAGTGTTAAACACAATTAACCTTAACTGTTAGTAACAGTCATGCAGTACAATGTTAGCACTTCAGCTTCTTGGACAGTGCTAAAAAGCTACCTCTCAGCATTATGTCATAGAACTAATGATGCAGTATCTTTAATATCAAATATAGGGCCCAATCCTGCTAACACCAGAACACATGAGCAATTTTACACTTGTGAGTAATCTCATTGAGTTCTACCATACCATTGTTTAAAAGAAAAGCTGAACATGTAAAGAAAAAAGCATTTTTCCTAGTATTCCAAAACCACATAGAATTCACTTCACTACTCATATGAAAAGTTATTCATGTACTTAAGTGTCTGCAGGATCAGGCCTGTAGAATCAGTTGACTGTATAAATAAGACATTCTATCATTAATATTATTTACTTCGTACCATCAAAATTCTGTTTACTGTACAGCAATATATGACATGCCAAAACACATGATGGTTCTGAATTTAAAATAGTGATTTCACAAAAAAATTGTTTCAAGCTGAAAATAAAATTCCCCAAAAGTTTGCTAAAATAATACAATTTTTAAAAATATTGTATACAATGTTATTGTAACTGTGTTGATCCCGGGACATTAGAGAGACAAGGAGGGTGAGGTAATATCTTTTATTGAACCAACTTCTGTTAGTGAGAGAGACAATCTACACAAAGCTCTTCCTCAGGAAACCTTGTCTCTCACCCACCTCATCTTTTTTTTAAAACATTGACATTACAGCACCTTATTCATTTCAAAGTGTATACCTGTCCCTTAAAAAAAAAAAAAAGTTTGGAATAAATATATTTTATTTCTGTGGTATTTTCTTAATTTTCTAATTTACCTAATAATTAGAGCCCTGCAAATCCCTGGATATTTGCTTTACAGCTGCAGATATCCGCATCCGCAGACCATTTTTGCAGATTGTGGATGGATGCGGATCCAAATTTCATATCTAAAGCCCTGCAAATCTGCAGATATCTGCTTTATATTGGTCGATCATTTTTCGTGGACCAGATGTGCATACAAATTTTGTATCCATGCAGGGCGATACTAATAATACAGGTTGTATTCTTTGACCCGTTCCTAGGGTCACTCAGAGATTGGGTAGTCTGTCTAGCATTTCATAGCTTTTTTATTAGGAAGATGAAAAGCTATCATTTGAAAAGGAACAAGAATGATATATAGTGATGCAAACTTTCTTCAACATCTCAGATGTCTATGAATACCTGATTTTCTTACATTCTTCAATTTTCCAAACTGTTTTTTCTAATTTGTCACATTATAAAATCCTTGGGGAAAGGAACTAGAGTTCTTGACCTAGTATTCCTATATTTTTCTACATCAATAAGCACACAATGGTGCTCAATTGTTAAATAATATATTTAAATCTTTACTTATAACTAGGGACTAGAAAAGGTAGTAAATTAATTAATTTAAACTAACAACTAACTAATACACAGTAAACACAGTTTTCCTACCTTACAAATACATACCTGCACCTCACGTTTAGCTGGCATTTTGGCAACTTCACATAATCAGCTGTACAACAAAGGAACAAAATGTCATAGAAAAAATACAAATGACTAAAATGGATTTTCCAGTAGAGTTTACAATTGATTTGACAAGCATGGTTTAATTTTTAGTCAGTAAGAAAGTACATTAGAATTTCTAAAAATTTGAGTGGGGCACTACAAGAAGTATTATGTTTTGTTCAGAGACCAACCATGCACCCTAGATTATTTTTAGTATTCAAGCAATTCTTTTCTTTATCTTAATGAATTTTCAATTAGTTTCAACAGTTCCATTTTACTTTTAGAAATCTTACACTCAATAAGAGGTCTTTATTAGCATGCGATAATTCCATGCTTGTGAAAAGGAGCCAATCTATTTGACAATGGGTATGGGTCGGTGAAGCCCAACAAAAAACCAAAGATCCACCCCCTTAGGTGGCAGAGGGGTCACTAGTCCAGATATCAGCAGCTATGAGTAGACAAAACATTAAAAAAAGGGGCAGGTTTGTAGGTGAGAGGATCAAAACAAGTGATCCAGAGAAGACACCAAGCAGAGAATTCCACAACAATGTGCTAAACTCCAAGGAATATTTTGGCAATTTAAGCCCTTCCTCTCTTTTTGTTCACCCAAACAGCAGACAGCACGAACACAATGTTCTCTGTACTGCCCTGCTAATATGCCTCAAACATGCCCTCTCCAAGGTGTCAAACGCCTTCTGCAGATGGGTTCTGCAACCACTGCTGTATGGTTTTGAAGCAATGACACACCATTGCGTTGAAATGATCCTGCTCATTTCAATCCTTCAACTCCCTGCTGAGATTGTCAAAAATGGTGGCAATTGGAGGGCCCACAACCCATTTATTTTTGCCTAGGAAGCACCTTCTGTGTTACCACCATAGTGAGCCTGAGGATGGAGACGTGCTAGAGGAGGGGTGGGAGAGTTCAAGCCCTCAGGGCTTCATGACAGATGGACTGAGGCCTATGGACTCTAAAAGGCATCGCCCCCCCCTTGCTCTCCATGCCTACCTACTGAAAGGGCCCCCTGCCTCTAGTCACTGCGGGGTTATGTCTATTCCCTGGGACCACCTCCAGACCCCGTCAGCGAGGAGAGGGGCTTTGCCCCCCACCCCACCCCACCCACTGAGGCGAGAAATCCGATTCCTAGCCCCGTGGCCCACTCCTTAAGCGACCTTTCCCCGCAGACGCCTACAGTGACTGAAAATGTGCCCCTCCCCGTCAGCTGGCCCGTCGCCCGCGCCGGGGAGGCTCTGAAGGCACGGGCGGTGGACGCAGCACGGTACGTGTCCTCTTCTGGACTCACACAAAGGCGTCACCCCCACCTCGCCGCCACCAGAGCAAAAAGGGCGCCAGAGCCTCTCAGCCAATCACCTTCTCGTACTGAGGGGAAGGGCTCCTAGCCAATCGCCGCCCGCGAGCGCAGCGCGGCGTCTTGCCAGCCAATCACCTTCTGAGCGCTGTGTTTGCGCTGTCCTCCGGTGTGCCGCGACTCCGCCTTTTAGCCAATCAGCTGCTGTCGAGGAGGCGGGTGTTCCTCGTTGACCGTTGGGGTGGAAACCCCCACAGACTACCCCGTGTTCCCATAACCCCAGCCTGTCCCTGCACAGGCTTCCCCCGAGACGCCAGTGCTGCCCCCCTTTGGTTCCTTCTGCCCTCGTAGAAGCCTGTCCGTGAACCCCAGACTCTGCATGGCCTAAGCTCCCAACTGCCAGTAGCTGGGAGCAGTCTCTTGGTCCTGCCCTCTGAAGTATCTGGCACCCCCCTCTCTCAGAGACAGGATGCTGGGCTAGACAAGTGATTGGTCTGACCCAGTATGGCCATTCTTTATGTTCTTAACCCTCCCCCCCATTACATCCCTCTTCGTGCCTCCTCCTCCCCTCACTCCTTTTGTGCCCCCATGACACCCCTTCTCGTGTGATGCCCCACCATGAACCCCCTGTACCCCCTAAGATGGCATCCCCCCTCCACAACACCCTTTCCTCATGTGACCCCACTATGACTCCCCCTCCATCACTTCCACATCACTGGTTTCTCCTCATCTCTGAATCTAAAGGGATTAATACTTGTTTTGCAGGTGCCACTCCCCAAACTGCCAATCTATGCACCGATCTTGTTGCCCAACCCAAGACACTAGCAAGCACCTGTATGTAGAATACCAGCCTTCCCTCCCAGCATTTTGACACTGTCTGCCAGTACAGTGCACCCTTTACCTTACTGAAATATGTTTCTGCCTGATGTGAGTGAAAGGTCAGATTAAGGTGGTGTTCTGTGTAGCATGGATTAAGTGTGAGAATAAGTAGCATTTGTAGGCTATTTCAGCAGTACTCAAACTGGCTTGTAAGAAGCTGGCTGGTCTCATGGTGCTGACTCATTTCCCTTGTTTTCAGGTGTTAATTATCAATAAAGACTGCTAAAATATATTAAATATTTCCCTAGTGTTTTCTATATAAATAGCTGCTGTAATTGCTTCAGCAATGTTATGTGATTGTGAATGGGAAGAGAGGTGATCTACATGATAGCAAAGGAGAGGGAAAGTGCTCCATGGGATGATTTTATTAATATTGCAGGTCAGAAAGCAGTAAGACATACAAGAAATTTAAAAATAAAGTGATGACACACTTTCAGGCTTGTAGATTATATAAAAATTTGAAGGATGATGATAAGATCAAAAAAATTGTGAAAAAAGTTTGACTATTTGACTGTATAACAGAAAAGCCTTTGCAAAACAGATCCTTATGCAAGTCCCCAAAATAAAATTGAGTTCCAAGTATAATACTGTAGAAAAAAGGATTTGTAGAGTTTGTTCTTCCTGCTCTAGTATTTCATGATCTTAAATATTCTAATGAGGAGTCCGCTCAACTGATGTAGGAAAACCTTATGAAGAGTCAAAGGTGTTTATGCCAAAAAGCTCCAGTATCAGGTGTCATATTGGATTACCTTAACAGAAATAGTTGTGAGTCTGAGATCATAGGCAGAAGAGCTAATCAGGGAAGAAGCTGTTTCTAACATTAGACTTGTGTTGACAAGTTTAGCCTTGCCCTTTTTTGACTTTGTTATTAACAAGTGAAGCTGGAAAGTATGTATAGTAAGATAAGAGACCTGAGACACTGATTATGCTCTAAAATAAGTATAGATATAACTGACACTATAACTTATTACTAAAAGCTAACAATTTTATTTCTCTTGTAAAGAAAAAAAGACAAATAAAAACAACAGGGGTTGGTAATATAAATGTGAAAGAATAACAGAAATATGTTTAAAACTATCACTGAAATAAAGCAGAAGGCTCAATTTTCACTTTATTGAAACATGAAGTCAGCGACTTAGAAAAACAGCTAATCTTAATGTTCTTGATACCTTTATAGCTCATTCACTGGAGCTATAAAACAATGAGGCAACATAAATAGCAGGGATCACTTTTCCAGTAAAAATAGAGCACTAATGGCTGCAAAGGGATTACAATCAATTAGCATTTACATTGACCTTTCAGAACCAAAGTACAGAAGTAGATAGCTTCTCTCTTCTTAGACAGATATTGTCATTTTATCAGCAAAGCTGTGCTATTATTTTATCACTCCTTAACCGTATGATGATCTAAGCAACAAAATTAATTAAACTTATGACTGATTTTACCATTGCTTATTATTTCTGCAAAGTACTAGGATCCATGTGAAAAGTGCTATATGAAATCTATGGACACAAATCTGTTGTCTGGAATCACTTCATGGACTTTAATGGCATTACTTTCGATTTACACTAGTGTAACAGTGCAGAAATTGGCATATGTATAAAAACTATGGGTGATATATGTCTGTGCAACCACCACATTCACTCCCATCTCATCCAATAGATTTGCAGTACACACATAATTTAAAGGAGACAAGAAGAGGGAAAGGGGTAAAGTCCATTCTGGTTTAATGTGAGCACTAAATAATGAGCTGTTCATGGGGCAGTAGCATAGGAAAAGGGGAAGAGGAGAGTCATACAGACAGCATTATGACACTATGTATTTCTAAAAGCACCCTAATTTACATCCCCCCCTTCAATGCAAATTTTTATATTACAAAGTGAAACTGCAAAGTGAAACTGACATTCTTAAGCAAACTAGAGTAATGTAAATACTATCATTTATTTAGTCTGTCATTTGCAATATTTTCTTCTCCGAATAAATTTAACAATGCAATGTCAGAGTTATTAATGCTGATTAAAATGTATATTGATGATATACATCACAATTAATTACAGGTTGTTCTTTTGCATTACAAGAAGCCCTGCAGTTGATGCCTCAAATATTTAATTGTATCTACATACACATGACATATCTGAAATAAGTGTTTGCTCAGTGTTGAGGGAAAGGCATTTCAGATAGAGGATAAATCTAAATTTGCATTTTGTAATTATTACAGTTTTAAAGTAATCACTGTGCATACTAAGAGTATCTTAACATACCCTAGGTGGATAGATATTGAAGAACCATGTGACAGAAAACAATATGCTATGAGAAATATTGCAATAGTATAGATTGGGAAAAGTACAGAGGGAAGATTAGAAGGAAAGAGGAGACACAGGTAGGGGCAAAACTGCAAGGAGTTAGAATGTGATCCAGTAAAAGCTAGGGAGACAATAAAGTTGGATGCTCATGGTTGGGGGGAAAGCTGCACGGAATATATTTTCAATATAACCGGGGTAAAGTTTTTAAGGGTCTCAGGCAAATTTGAACCCTCACCTGACCTTAAAAGATAAAAAAGCTAGTATACTAACCCTCCCAAAATATTTGTTTAAAATATAGTATAACTTCATAAAACTTATGCAAAATGTATGCAATTTACATGGGCCAAATTCTGTTCTCATTAACGTCTGTTGCAAAACTCTCACTGGCTTCAGTGGGACAGGGAGTTGGCTCACTACATCTTGTTTCTATTATTTTGCTGTTCTGCATTATCACAATGTTTATTAGTGTAGAAACAAGATTTCTCCATCTGTGTAAATTCATATTCACAAACACTACATCAAATAATATTTAAGGCCTGGAATATAAACTAACATATCATGGAAATTGTTAACGGCAGAATATCCTCTGATAGCTAGGCACAAAGAGTACACCAAGAGATAAATATTACACAAAAAATAATTTACATGCCTCCCCATTGTGTATAGGTTTACGAGAATATTATTGTGCAATTCTCCCATAATATAGTGCAATTCTTCCTTAACTGAAATTAACATCATTAGTATGTGTAATACAAACAGAACTTGAGTAGATGTCTAGTAAGGTAAAGCAGTTTAAGAAACAGTAGTGCCACATTGAAATAAAAAAGATGTAGGCATATCCCAGATATTTCCTAGCATCTATTTATCTTTTTTCTCATTGGCACCAATTACCAACATAAATAGGCTGTATATGTGATGAAGAAGAGTGAGTTCTTGTCTACTTCCATAGACATTAAGACTAGTCCTACAGCTGCTCTGTGTATGGAACTCTCAATTGTTTTTTTGTGAGAAAGGGCTGACCTGTCTCAGGCACCCAACTCCGAGAGGGGTTCTTGGCTGTGAATCCCAAGTGAAAATAGGTGCCTCCCTCCAGCACACTTAGGACCCTAACTCCCTTTGAGAGGTAGGGCTTAGACACCAACCCTCTCCTACTGGCTAGCTTAGGCAGCTCCTCACTCAGCTTGCCGGCTTCTTTGAATCCCCTGGTTAGGAGCCTAACTCCCCTCATGCATTGAAAAGAGATCCTGAAAATCTAACTCAGAACTGAAGATTCAGCAGGATGCTTAAAATGAGGCATTGCTATGTTGAGCCTAAGTCCCCTTTGTGGATCTTGCCCGCTGTGACTGAAATTTCCATCTTTATTTGAATTGGTTGTATCTTATTTATTTTCTGAGTAACCTGAGTCTCTCATTCTTTTAATAACAACATAGTGCTAACTGCATATTGAGATTTCCAAACACTGTGTATTTGCATACAACAAAAGTATCATTGACCACCAACAACATAAAACAGTGAAAAGGGAATGCTTTATAATCACAATTTTTATAGTAAAATTATAAATTTCAAATTATTTATTTTAAACGGATAGAGCATTTTACATAATATGTGCTATACACAAAACATTATTACATATACCAAAGCAAAAGTATTTTTGTTTTAGTGCAGTGGTAAATTTGTGATCCATTTTATTTTGTACAGTATTATGAGACATTTTACTGATAATGACAATGCCTTTATTCTCTTCTCACTGACACATATTCCACATTTAATTTAAAAAATGAATTTGAAACATCCTTGCAAGATGTAAACTAACAGACATTCAGTTACTATGTGAACATTTTAAATACACAGTAATTTGATTTTTTTTTAAGTGCATTATGTGGCAATCTGTCTGTGAAGAATTCACTCTTACAAAATTTGTACTATGAGATGGGAAACACTGAATTTGAAGATACCACATGTAAACAAGTTTAGTTGCCCTGTGAATTTACAAAAATGGTCACAAGTTTGCCTTCACAATGCAACAAGAGGTGCTATGTACCCATCACGTACAGATCTTGGACTGGATAGCTCAAAACCAGCTGATGATCAGAATATGTGTAAGGAAAAATTATACAAGTAGGAGTATGTCATATATCATATGCAGTGATAGAAACTATTAGTAGTGTGTGAATATTTATCCACTTAGAAGCACCTCAAAGAAAAGCCACTTCATACATCAAATTAAAGCAAGACTGCTCTCAGTTCTACTTCATCCTGGGCCAACTCAACCCACATAGTCAGCAGTGTTATACAGATAATTTAATAAGAGTTACTTTTAGCTTTTATTTATCCAGCAGTGCAAACTATGTAAACTAATAGGCAAAATTGGACTTGCATATTAGTGGGCAAATACTGAGGTTTTGCATGTGTAAATTCCTTCAGTGCTGTGGAAGGGAGGAGACATAAAACTACCGTATGTTGAAAGCCCATACAACTTCAGTTCTACCCTCTCCTCTAGACATTGCAATATATATGACGTAACCTTTAAACTGAGAGCCTCAACTTTGCATAATCTGGCAGCATTATTACTGTGCACTGCCTGCACTCACACTAAGGTTTTTTTAAACATTTGCTAACACTTAGCAGAATTTCTATCAGTGGAAGCCATCAGTGTATTTCTACCATAAACCAATGGTAAACTTTGGGATTTAGTAGCATCCATGATAAACTGGTGTTTAGTTCAATACTCAAAAAAGGAAGATTTCTAGTGATTTACCTAAAGGCAATTCAGTGCGTCTTACAAATGGAAGAAAAGCAGTTATGATCAGAAAAAATGACTATGTAAAAGTGGCACTTCCTTGCTCAATGTAAGTGCTTCCTGAGTGTATTCCATTTCATCTGCTTACTTTTCTGACAAAAAATAAAGGCCCAGTTGAATAGTTCTTACTCACGCTGGAAAACACTTACATGAGTAGTCCCAATTACTTGAATGAGACTACTCAAGTGAGAAAGTGTTTTGCATCGTAAGGGGTACGCAGTTGGACTGAAAGGGAGCAGATGTAATCTGGAGCCACTGAGAGACAATATGTTTTAGGATTAGATTGTGCTCAGCCTTATGTGGATACCCCCAGAGCCCTCCACTCTTCCTGGCATCCCTGCACCAGGGCTATACACAATCCATCCTTATACTTGCAGAACACAAGAGCTGTCACAGATTGTGTTAATACCCCACTATTCTGACCTGTACCTGGAGGACAGGGAAAGTGGGTGGGAAGCATGCTGTACCCTTTCAAAGTGCAATCCCAGGAGCACTGTGCTTGCCTCTCAGATCCCGGCAGTGTGCCTTAAAGACACAATTTATATCTAAACTTGGAACCTCACAGTGGCATTTTTGCAGATCATTTTCCCAAGTATTACTGCATTTCATTTTCTTCTAATACTGTACAGGACCTTTAAGGCTATAATAAAGACTAATATAGAAATTATAATTAAGGCTATGATTCTGTCATGGAGCTCACAGATTCTGTGACTTTCTAGAACCTCCATGACTTCTTCTGGGGCAGAGATGGAGCAGCTGTCAGCTCTGGGGCTGCTGGAGCAGCAGCCACTGGAACAGTTGCCTATTGGCCAGCCCCGAGGTCACCGGAACAGCCGATCAGTGGACAGCCCCTGGACGCTGGAACAATGGCTGGGGTTGGGTCATCCCCCCTTGGACCAGAGCAGCAGCAGTCAGCACCTGCCGAAGGAGAAGTGGCAGGGCTAGAGCAGCTGCAAGCCCCGGCAGCACTCTATTTCCCCCTCTTCCCTCCACAGGGTATTTTTAGTAGAAGTCAGGGACAGGTTGTGGGCTTCCATGAATTTTTGTTTACTGAAAATACAAATGACAGAATCTTAACCTTAATTATGTTTTTTTACAATGGGAAGCTTGGTAGTTTAACTCAGCATCCTTGTAATTGGAAATAATTTACATACACAATTTGTAGAAAACATTGCTAGTAGCTTGAAGTCATTTATAATAAAGATCTACACTCAGGGCTGGCCTGACATTCAGACGTGATGAGTAATTACAACTCCAGCTGAATTCAGTGGGAGGACAGATGCTTGGCACCTCTGATAGTCAGACAGACTCTCATTGTATAAAGTGCATATTGTACTGAATAATACAGTACATTAGCAGAAACAGTAAGTCATATTACTCAAGTCTTAGATTTTTGTTTTTCTTTGTTTAAAAGAACAAAAGGCACACAAGCAGAGACTTAAGTAGTAGCATTTGCCAAAGCAAACTATCTGAGAAGCAAATTCAAATTATAGTATGAAATGCAATACAGGCAGCAAATTTTGATGAATGATTGTTTTCAAAGAAATCCCTCTCTCTTCCCTACCAAAACAATTTGTAAGCATTCAATATGGGAATTTTAACTACCCTGTAAGCTTTCCTAAACACCACAATGTTAAATTCCATGAGGCTAACACTGATTTTAGAAGTGTGAATTTTGTTTTGAAATTCAGATTGATTTTACAGCTATGTACATAGGATTGTAGGTTGCAACACTCAAACATTTTGCAATTCAAAATATAAAGAACAACACAGTCAAATACATAGGTCCAATTTAATTTGCAATCGGTGGGTTCTATCCTGCAAAGTGATAAACACAGTCAATTCCCATTAGCTTAAACTGGAGTTGAGTTTTCTCAGCACTTTGCAAAAGGTGCTCAACAACTTACAGGAGTGGTCTCCATGACTTTTTGGCTGTGATTTTCTACAGAACCTGGACACTTGATTCCCTTACACTCCTTTGAAAATCCTAGTTTTAGTTGTTGAATGGTTTATTATGAGGACTGCCCCCCTGCTAATTCTAAATTATTTGACCAGTTTTAGCCTATCATGATGATTATGTTACCACTGTATATCAAGGTATAAGACATGTTATATACAAATAAAGAATCCAGAAATGTACACCTGTTTATATAACAATATAGTTTCTGGGTTTGTGTCAAAAACAAAAGCTATGTTAGCCAAGCTTGAATTGTTTGTTGTTATTACATGACATCTACAATGAAAATACTGACAAATGTACAACTAGCTGTATATTATTAATAATAGATGGCTATTTTTACAAAATTCCTTAAACTTTTCTAGTTTTTTTTTTCTTCAGCTGCTATGCAAAAGCCTTTCCCCTTTCAGTTTTACATTTTATCCTGCCAGTCTAGGCTTTCAATAGCACTTACTAGCAGCTGCATAGGCTTTTAACTTTCAGTTCTTGTAAAAAATAGGTTTGAGACTAAGTTTAGATATAATTTATTTTCCCCTGAGGGTTTCTCATGTTCCATCTCTAGCTTTATTTATTTTTTAACCAGCTGGACACATACCAGGCCCAACAATGTTTCAGTTCTTGACTCTGCAAAGGTTAACTGGCATACTTGGAGGCTCTGTCTTGTCAAATCTGAAATTTGGCCAGAAGACTGAGGCAAATCTCCACTTTTACCAACCACCAGGTAATCTCTAATGTCTAGAAGCAGCCAGGACTTCAGTTTTGAAGGCTGTATTCAAAAGCCCTACATACATTAAACTATGCAGTACTTAATAAAACTGCCTCATATAGAAGGTTGAATCAACCCTCTACTTCCAACTCTGTAGTTCCAGGTGGTTCAGAGCTTTCAACCCTTTAGCTTAAGCTTGTAGGCCATTCCTTCTAGCACGACAGCACACTGCATTACTAGAATATACCACTGAACCAGCCCTGGCAATTTTTTAAAAATAGAAAATGAAAGATAAAAGCTGGTGCAGTTCAAAAGACACTGAGCAGTGTGGATGTCTGATTGATTTTAAAAGTTTTGCATACTTTGCCATTGCAGAGCTAGGAAAATCAAAATGAGCAAAAGAGTTTAGGTTAGTTTTGAAAGCCCTTGGCCTGTTAACACCCTGTCAAATAAAAAACAGCAACTGTGTGCAAACTTTTATCATTTTCAGTTGTTAGCTGTCAGCTGAGAAATTGTTGATTTAAAAAAAAAATTACATATATTAGGACAGCGGATTCCAAGGGATTCTCAATTACCGCAAGTCCCTTTCAACACAGATGTAGCAATGCAAAGGGGCCTTAAAGAGAGCAGAAAATCCCTCCTTCCTATAGGGCCTACTCAGTCAATGAAGAGTTGTCGTAACAGCTCTACTCTGGCCCTCCTCCCAGACCTAGTAGGGGTAGTGCTGGGTGAGTAGCCAAAGTGCACTATGGCTGTTCTCTGCTTTTCAGGACCCATAGGAGCAGGGCCCCAGCAATACCGAAAATACAGATAGTTCAAAGGCGGCCTAAAGGCACGTTTGCCACCTTATCTCATTTCTGCTATGGAGTAACTGAGAATCAGACACCCTAAGGCTATGCTACCGTATTATAAACTGGGGGGAAACATTTCATTAAAGAAATATGCTTTAACATGTTTCCCCAATTGATCAGAATATAATTTCATGGAAGAAAAATTGTCTATTAGTTCTGACTTGTGCAGTAATACTAGATATATGATGGTTTCAAGTTTGTCAGCCAATTAAATATATTAACTTTAATAATCAATCAAGTCATATTGAAATGATATACATTCTGTATGTGTTCTTATTATAGATTATAATGCAGTTACTGTAGAGAGCACCTTCTATACAAGGATATCAAAACCATTATAAAAAGTGGGTATTATTCCCACTTTACATAAGAGAAACAGATCATGGAGAGGTTGAATGACTTGCCCAAAATCATACAGAAAACTGTAGAAGAGTGGGGAACAGAACCCAGATTTTCAGATTGCCACTCTCTGGTCTTTCCACCAGTCAAATCTGCCTCCTAATGGTATTAATTGGGATAGTTCCCCCTATAGGATTTTTATATTTTAACATGTATTGAATATTTGGCAACCAGCAGAGGAGAATGGGAAATGTCCCTTGTCAATTTCAGCTGGTGGTTGACAGCTGAAACTTGAAAATGCGAAATTCTGAGAGTTACCTAGAGACTTTAGGTACCAGACAGTACATTTAAAAGAGCAGTTTTTAAGCTCTTTAGGTCAATACAGCAAGTTTTAGAGGCCATTGTCCACTTTGTTAAAATCAATGTTAGGACAGGATGTTAAAAGTGCTTAATTAAAAAAACAAAACTGATTAAGGTTAGAATGACATTTCCAGTCCAATTATTTCATGTATGCACTTTTTAAAAAGTAATTGTTTCTTATTTCTTAAATGAACTTTTTTTAAAAAAAGCATTAACATTTTAAGTTGCACAGTAGTTGGATACCAATCACTTCTTAGGCGGTTAATGACATAAGGCTGCACTGGAATAACACAGGTGTGTGCATATCTGTACTAGTATACACCTGGCTGTGTGTGTTGCTTATGGCCTTAATTTTCAGAAGTGATTAATGATTTTGGTGCTTGAATTTTTCATATCCAACTTGAGACACCTTAAAGGGGCCCTGATTTTCAGAAAGTGCTGAGCACCTGCCTTCTGAAAATCAGTCCCCTTTAAGGTGCCTTTAGCTGAGCACTCCAAATTCAGGCACCCAAGATCATGAGTCACTTTTTAATATTTAGGCTGTATTAACAAGCTATCTGAGAAGTTTTTCACATATTTTCATAACTGTAGATGTCATTTACTTTCCAAACTGAACCCTGCATATATCACAAAAATTTTATAGGATCAAATCCTCTCCAACAAAGAGGCAAAGCAACAGGCTAAGTACTGAGAAGGCCATTCTCTCCAAGTGGTTGCTGTGTTCCCACTCCCACAGAGGGGAGACTTCTGCCTGTGGATCCAAGCAGACATGGATTTACCAGCCATGCCACTGTCCCTCCCTGAAGACCCCACTTTTTGCTAAAGAGGAGGGAGCCTCCTTCTTGTTCCACTGGTCAAAAAAGATCAGAACTAGCTAATTTTAGGATTCAAAATACTATGGTAATAGTTAGGGTATTGGAATGGAGGGCTAGGAATCACAACTCCTGAGCTCTGTTCCATGGTTCTGTAACTGATTCACTGTGTGCCCCTGGCACTCAACCTCTTGTGTCTGTTTCCATTTGTAAATAGGCACGATTACCTGTCTCACGCACAGGGGCAGTGAGGCTTTTTTCATTAACATTTGTATTGGGCTTTGAGATCCTCTGGTGGAAGATGCAATTAAAAGTGCAAAACTGCTCTGGTTTTGTTTAGTGAAAATAGTTATGCAAGAAAAGAACAAGTTTATATTTTAAAACTTTATCCAGAGAACTGCTTGAACCTCACCTTGAAAATATCAGGCCTTCCCCAAGGAGGCCAGCCTTATGGCTTAAGAAACACATCTTAGCAAGAATCACTCTGACTGTATCAATGGCAAGCACTGGAGATTAAAAATAATAAGAGAAAGAAAAAGAATCAGGTTAAAACCTTATTTATGGGGACCCCATCAGGTAGTTTCAGATCAATAGTTAGATTTTGTTAAATAATTATAAAACCAAATATCAATAGAAATATTTTTATGTGTTTAAATAGGAATACAAATAATTTGGATATAAACATTGCCCTGCAGTGTTTGCACCCCAGTGTTTGCGGCACTGGAATTATGCCCAAGAACCAGTGTAATACTACAAACAAATCTATAACAAAAAAAGTAAAGCTAACCTATTTTCCAGTTAGTTAAGTGCAAAAAATTAAACAGTATAAAATGGTGACAAATAAGTTGGAATTTTAAACTTTTTTGTTTATGTAAAGTATTATTAGTAACACATAATTTTCCCTTTGATATATTTAGCCTGACAGTGTTCCTTTGAGCCAGTTCTGCCCTGATTTCTGTCTATGAAATCTCGTTGAATCCCATGAAGTCTCCTGGGATGTAAATCCATGCAGATTTTGGCCCTTTATCCTTTCTCAAGCTCTTACAAAAATGTTTTGTACAGATCACTTGTTACTCTCATTTTGAAACATTTTTGCCTCTTGAAGGATTTCTGTGGTGTCAAAGAAGCAGAGAGGAACACCAAGGAAGAAAAGGCCACTGCAGCCATTCCATATCCATATATCTTCTTCTTGCTCAGATGAAGTGGATCCAGCTCTCCTCACATTCCCTAGGCATCTTGAGAAGGTGACTCCTGCAGGTGAAGCTGTAGTTCTTACCTTGGTTGTTATCCCAGTACTCCTGCCCATTGACACAATATCTCACTGCAAACTGGACTACAGAGCACAGCTGCAGGAGGAAAGGAGGCATGGGGAGAAAGAAAGTGAAGACATCAGCTTGGCCCTTCCCATCCTCCTGAGGATTGCTGCTGTGCCAATGAGCACACACTTCATGCACGCTCTTCCACTGGTTGAAGGTGTAGCGCACAGACACCTGCTTCTCGAAGGCCACATTGAGAACTTGGATAGTGCCACTGAGCCCTAGGTCTGAGCTGGTCACACATTCTAGACACACCAGCTGCTGATGAAGGCGGGTGGAGAAGTCCACACAGTCCACAGGCTGCTGGAAGTCAGGCACCAAGCACTGCATGGTGATCTCCATATCCAGCTGGTTGCAGCAAAGGTCCGAGTTGATGGAAAGCCTGGAGAGGACATGCAAGGGGATGGATGGGTCCTCCCCAACTTGAAAGACTTTCACTTCAGCCAGCTCCAAGCCCAATGCATCCGCAAATCTCACCCGGTTTATGCGGCTTCTCTTGCACACAGGAACACGGCATTGTGCTGCCGTATTCTTCAACCTCTCAGGGGAAGTGGGCAAAGACCTGGCTCGTCGGCGTATGATAGGCTGCAGGTGTGGGTCACAGCTGATAGTTGTGCTGCTCTGAAGATGACTTGGTTGTGGCTCCCTCTTGGGTGGGGTGCTCAGACTGGAGCTGCCACGCAATGGCTGGTGCTCCGGCTGCCACCGTCCTGGACCCAATGTTTCTTCAGCCCTTAGCATGTTCTCATACAGACCAGAGAGGTAACTGGGGCTCCTCCGAGGGACACGTACCTCCATTGTTTCCTGAAGGCAAGGTGACAAATTTGATGCCGCAGCTACTGAAAACTGTCTCTTTTGTGACAGGGAGGGGGCTCCGAGATGACAGCAGTCACAGAGGCAGTGACTGAGTATTTGAGATTATTGCACTGGATGGTGTAACTAGCGTTGGCTGAAGTGGTACAGGCTGTTGCAATGAATGACAGGAATCTGGAAGCTATTGCACTAGCCTGAAGAGAATTTGAAGCTAATGCACCGGATGGAAGGATATACGTCGTCTCACTGAGTAGAGAATTCAAGGCTAAAAGGCTATTACGCTGAATGGTGGAGCACGAGCACTCAAAGATGTTGCACAGGCTTAGGTGGGATCAAGGCGGTCAAACTGGATGCTGGTGGACTTGAGGCTATCAGGAAAGCTAGAGACAGTTGTGCTGGACGCTGGCGGATTCAAGGCTGTTGCACCCGTTGAAGGCGGACTGCAAGCTGCTGTGGTGGGCACTATGGGGTTCGAGGTTGTTGCACAGACTCAAGAGGGATTGAAGGCTGTTATGATGGATCCAAGAGGCTTGCCCTGTCTGGAGCAGGATTTGAGGCGGTCCCACTTGATGCTGGATGATTCAAGACTCCTGCACAGGCTGGAGGGGTCTTGGAGGTCACTGGGCTGCAAGGAGGCAGAACAGAGGCTGTTGCACAGGCTGGAGGAGGTTGGAGGCTGTCAGGATGCCTGGTGGAGGAATCGATGCTGTGTCACTGGCGGGAGAAGGAGGAATCCAGGTCGGGGGGGGGGGGGAAGAGGCAGCGCTGCAGCCCACCTCTAACCCCGCTCCTCCCACTACTCTCCTACGGCGCCTGTCTGCTCTGGGGTGGTAGCCAAGACTCAGCCCCACCGCAGGCCGAGTGCTGGAAGCCGCCCAGCAGCCAGGTCCCAGGGCGCTCAGGGCTCCAGCCGCCCTGTGCATCAGCTGACAGATTGGTTTGCAACTGGGGCATGCAGGCCACACCCCCTCCGACGCTCTGGTGCAACGCCCCCGTCTCCCCCCAGCATGGTAGCGCCTCCTGCCATGCGCCTTCCCTCAGTGACAAATCGTACAGCCCAGCCACCGCCCCTAGGCACATGCGCATTAGCGGAAATGAAGCTGCTGCCACTGAGGCGGCCCCGCTCGGTTTGCCCTTAGGTGTTGGCTGGATCTGCTTGCAAGAGCAGAAAGAAGCTGTGTGGGGAGGGGGACGCGGGACAAGGGGGGAGAGAAGGAGGCAAAAAGGCGGGAGAATAGTTGTAAGCAGTGCATTAATGTGTTTTTGTTTGCACTGTGGCCATACCAGTAGGGTTACCATATTTCCACAATCAAAAAAGAGGACACTGGGGGGGGAGCCCCGCCCCCACCCCTGCCCCCACTCCCTCCCACTTCCCACCCCCTGACTGCCCCCCTCAGAACCCACAACCCTCCCTGCTCCTTGTCCCCTGACTGGCCCCTCCTGGGACCCCTGCCACTAACTGCCCCCTAGGACCCCACCCACTATCTAAGCCTCCCTGCTTCTTGTCCCCTGACTGCCCCCTCCTGAGAACCCCCCCACCATAATTGCCCCCTTAGGACCCTACCTGTCCCCTGACTGCCCCAACCCTTATCCACACTCCCACCCCATATTCACACCCCCGCTCCCAGACAGACCCCCGGGACTCCCGACCCATCCAATCCCCTCTGATCCTTGCCTACCTCGACCCCTCTCCACACCCCCACCCCATATACACACCCCCTCCCCCAGACAGACCCCAGGAACTCCCATGCCCTATCCAACCGCTCCCCACCCCCTGACAGGACCGCCATAACTCCCCAACCCATCCAACCCCCTCTGCTCCCTGCCTGCCTCGACCCCTCTCCACACCCCCTCCCCCAGACAGACCCCTGGGACTCCCACGCCCTATCCAACCCCTTCCCGCCCCGACAGGACCCCCAGAACTCCCGACCCATCCAACCCCCTCTGCTCCCTGCCTGCCTCGATCGCTCTCCATACCCTGCCCTGACAGCCCCGCCCCCAGAACCCCTGCCCCATCCAATCCCCCCTACTCTCAGTCCCTTGACTGTCCCCTCCAGAAACCCCCTGCCCCTTCTCCAGCCCCCTGGCCCCCTTATGATGTTCTGAGCGGCAGGGTGTCAGGCTCCGCGTGGAGCCCGACACGTGGCTGCGCTCCCCAGCGCAACACACAACCCGGTCCCTGCCCCGCACAGTGCTGCCGGAGCAGGGCACTGGGAAGCAGGGGAGGAGGAGGAGCTGCCGAGGCCCGATGATGCGAAGGGCCCCGCCAGCCAGCTATCTGAGAATGCAGGGAGGGAGGGGAAGGGAGTAGCTCTAGGGCAGCTCTCTGTGGGGGAGAACCCCATGCGAGCGGCTGAATTTCCTGCAGCCCAGCCACGCTCTGCATGGGGGGGCGGGGGGGAATCCCGGACATTTGTAGCTATTTACAAATTCCCCCCGACGCTATTTTTAACCCAAAAAAACGGACATGTCCGGGAAAATCTGGACGAATGGTAACCCTACGTACTGGGTTTATAATGGTGCCACAGGAGCCCGGGCCACATTCGGGAAGGCCCCACCCCAGGCTTCCCCGCCCTGCTTCCCCCTCTTTGTCCCCTCCCCACGGCTTCCCCTGGGCTCTCCTCCCAGGGGTCTGGCCAGTCCCCAGCGCGGCTCCGGCTCTGATACACCGGCTCCTGGGGGCCCCTGCCCACTTCCCCGGTCTCGGCCCCTACCGCGGGAGGCTTGGCCGGGCTGATTGTGCTTCTCCCAGCGGGCTGCAGCCATCCCTCACTGGTCCCGTGTAATGACACAAACAGCTCCTGCTCCCAATTCCCTACTTTGGGTGCACTGAGCATGCTCACCCGAATTGAGCATGCCCAGTAACCTTCGCTGTTGCCACTGCCCTCTCTCTGCCTTTACTGCTGCTTACTGCCTGCTCTTTGGAGGGGGTTAACAGGATTAAGGGGGACAAATCGCAGTGGGGGGGCTGTCAGGGGGCAGAAATTTACTGGCCCAGGGGGATCAAGCTACTGTAGGTAGCAGCAGAAGAGGGGCTGAAGGGGGAAAATCGGGGGGGGGGGGGGGAGATGCTGCCAGCCCCTGTGCGGGGACAAAACCCCTGTTTAGGGAGGGGAAGAGGGGGGAACAGTGACCCCGTGGGATGAGCCACCTGCTGTGCTGGCTAATCTAGGGGTGTAGGGGGTGCAGAGGCTGTTTTCCTTCTGCTCACAGGACGCTGCATGTCAGCCCTGGAGCAGAGGGCGGGTTCCTGGGGCTGAGGTCTTAAAGGCACAGGCAGCCCAATTCCTAGACTGTCAAAGCTAGACACCGCAGCTCCTCTCTATCATATACAAGTGTTGGAGGGCCAGGGCCACCCGGGGGGCGGGGGAGATAGGCAAGTGGGGCAATTTGCCCCAGGCCCCCACGAGTATGTCAGAAGCTCCCCCTGCCTCCATCTTCCCCCATCCCCGGTGTCTCAGCGCGCCGCGTCCAGGAGCGGCCCTGGCGCACTGCAGCGTTATGGCTCCAACGCTGTCCGGGGCCGCTCCTGGACGCAGTGCACTGAGGCTCCGGGAGAGGGGGTAAGTGACATGGTAAGGGGTCGGGACTGGGCACCCCCCCCGGCCCCATCCCCCCCACAGCCCAGACCCCCAGCTCCGAGCCCAGCCCCTCTGAGCCGGGCATCCCCCCCACAGCCCAGCCCCCCAGCTCTGAGCCCAGCCCCTCTGAGCCGGACACCTCCTGACTCCATCCCCCCCACAGCCCAGACCCGCAGCTCCGAGCCCAACCCCTCTGAGCTGGACCCCCTCCTACCCCATCCCCCCCCACAGCCCAGACCTCCAGCTCTGAGCCCAGCCCCTCTGAGCCGAGCACCCCCCGGCCCCAATCCCCCCACAGCCCAGACCCCCAGCTCCGAGCCCAGCCCCTCTGAGCCGAACATCCCCCTGACCCCATCCCCCCCCCACAGCCCAGACCCCCAGCTCCGAGTCCAGCCCCTCTGAGCCGGACATCCCTGACCCCATCTCCCCACATCCCTGAGCCCAGCCCCTGTGAGCCGGGCACCCCCCAACCCAGAGCCCAGCTCCCCACCGAGCCCTGGGCAACAGCAGCACCACCCCCAGGCAGCGACAGCCCACTGGCACCAACCATCACCATCACCCAGCGACAGCCCATTATGTAATTGCAAATGTATACTTACCATTAAAGCATTTAATGTTTTTAAATAATGAATTTAGTGTATTTTCAAATTATTACAAATTAATTTTTGAATATATTTCACTGGTTATTTTTTACATTTCCAAATACACGTTACTAGAGTATTGCAACTTTTTTTTATGGAAGGTGCCCCCGAAATTGCTTTGCCTCAGGCCCCCTGAATCCTCTGGGCAGCCCTGTGCAGGGCTACGTTACTGCTCCAGCCAGGAGACTGAATGCTGTGAAATACTGTACAGACACCGCCCCCCTCCTCCCTCCCTCAAACTCTGCATCTCACATTTTGAATATGTAAAAGTGTCTTCTATCAGTTTCTATGTCTATATGAAATCACTGCAGCTCCTTTCTCTTATATAACGTGCTGAGTTGCTAACTCCCTCCCAGAGCCCACATGTCTGCACCCCCTCCTGTACCCCAATCCCCTGCCCCAGGTCAGAGCCTGCACCCCTCACTCAAACTCCCCGTAGCCTGCAACCCAACTCGATCCCAGAGTCTGCACCCCAAAAAGGGCCAGATTAACCTTTTGTGGGCCTGGTGGGAGGGGGTCAAATCTCTAACAGCTAGAAGGTTAAATGCACACTGGGACTCAGAGGGGTGTATGGGGAGGGAGCTGAATGCTAAACTGTCACATCTGCAGACTTAGAAGTCTTTATACTATTCTATAGTTTGTCAGCCTTCTAAAATAAATTAGGGCTGTCAAGCGATTAAAAAGATTAATCATGCAATTAAAAAATAATCGAATACCATTTAAATATTTCTGGATGTTTTCTACATTTTCAAATATATTGATTTCAATTACAACACAATACAAACTGTACAGTGCTCACTCTATATTTATTTTTGATTACAAATATTTGCACTGGAAAACAAAATCTTTTTCAATTCATCTAATACAAGTACTGTAGTGCAATCTCTTCATCATGAAAGCTGAACTTACAAGTGTAGAATTATGTACAAAAAAGACTGCATTCAAAAATAAAATAATGTAAAATTTTAGAGCCTGCAAGTCTACTCAGTCCTACTTCTTGTTCAGCCAATCGCTCAGACAAACAAATTTGTTTACATTTGCAGGAAATAATGCTGCCCGCTTCTTGTTTACAATGTCACCTGAAAGTGAGAACAGGCATTTTCATGACACTGTTGTAGCCAGCGTCACAAGATATTTACGTGCCAGATGCGCTAAGGAATCGTATGTCCCTTCATGTTTGAACCACCATTCCAGCGGACACGCGTCCATGCTGATGATGGGTTTTTCTCGATAACAATCCAAAGTAGCGTGGGCCGATGCCTGTTCATTTTCATTATCTGAGTCAGATGCCACCAGCAGAAGGTTGATTTTCTTTTTTGGTGGCTCAGGTCCTGTAGTTTCTGCATCAGAGTGTTGCTCTGAAAGCATGCTCCACACCTCATCTCTCTCAGATTTTGGAAGGCACTTCAGATTCTTAAACCTTGGGTTGAGTGCTGTAGCTATCTTTAGAAATCTCGCATTAGTACTTTCTTTGCATTTTGTGAAATCTGCAGTGAAAGTGTTCTGAAAATGAACAATGTGCTGGGTCATCATCCGAGACTGCTACAACATGAAATATACTGCAGAATGTGGGTAAAACAGAGCAGGGGACATATAATTCCCTCCCAAGAGTTCAGTCACAATTTAATTAACACAGTATTTTTTTTTAATGGTGATTAATTTTTTTGAGTTAATTGTGTGAGTTACCTGCGATTAATCAACAGCCCTAAAATAAACTGATGCAGTGTTAGTAATTAAGTGTATAATGCTCCAGTCAAAAGTGTGTGTCTGTGTGTAGGAGAGACCTTAATCTAAATATTAAGTCAAGATATGAAATTTTCAATAAAAAGAAAAATAAACCTTTCATATCTATCCCTCAACACACCATGATAGAAAGGGCTAAGTAATAATGTCAGTGCAGTTAAGCAAGGTTAATTCTTTTCTGGTAATACTCATATGTGATAGGGTTTGTATTTGTGGGAAAACTACAATGGGTGATCCCTGAAACTTAATTTATTACAATGCAAATGCTCAGGGCGAGAGTAGGAGTGTAGGGGGTGAGGGCTCTGGCTGGGGCTGGGACTGAGGTGTTTGGGGTGCTGGAGGGGCTCAGGGCTCAGGCAGAGGATTGAGGGTGTGGTGGGGGGGTGAAAGCTCTGACTGGGGGTGTGGGCTCTGGGGTGGGGCAGGGCTGGGGATGAGTTTGGGGTGCAGGCAGGCTGCTCTGGGACAGGGGCCAGAGAGGAGGACTCCCCCCAGCCCTTTCCCTGCTGGCAGCAGCAAGCTCTGGGAGAGAAGTCCCCCTTTCCTGCCCCCCCAGCAGCACACTCACCCCCACCACTGTCACTGCATGTGCTCCTAGGCAGTGGCGTAGCCAGCTTCTCAGTGCAGGGGGAGCAACCATAACAAAGGCGCCCCCCCCCTTGGCTCCTCCTCTGGCCACGCCCCTCCTTGGCTCCTCCTCCAACTGCTCCACTCCCCCCCTCCTTGGCTCCTCTGGCCATGCTGCGGCCATGCTGCATCTCCCCTCGGAGGGGCTCAGTGGGGGGGGCGGGGGAAGGGGGGGTGGGTGGGCGCTGCTCGCTTCCCCCTGAACCCCCCTAGCTACGCTACTGCTCCTAGGGTCCCTCTCAGGTCCAGGAATCACCCTCGCCTCCCCCATGGTGGGTGCCGGAGGGTACTGCGTGTGCCTTCTCCCTTGCTGTTGCCCCTGACTGTAGCCTCACTGGGGATGAGGGATGGGGCTGCCTCCTTGCCCAGCATGGGGCAGGAGCGGTGACTGTGGGCGGGGGGGAAGGAGGGTTGTGCTGCTGGAGGTCCCATTGGAAAATGAAAGGGTCTGAGGGGGAAGGGCAGGCTCAGAGTCAGTCTGCCCTGGCAGTTGAGATGGGGGGCGCTAGGATCCTGCGGCAGCAGTTGCTGCAGGGGAGAGACAGGGACTCTCTTCTCTTTTTTTTTTTTCCTCCACCATTTTCTGCGCCCCCTCCCCCTCCTGGCTTTGTGTGCCCGAGGCAAGTGCCTCACTCGCCTGGCCCTTGTTATGGCACTGATGGGTTCTTTCACGTATGGCAGATGTACTTGTTAGACAAGCGAGACTAGTATGAATAATGATGCTGTAAATAAAATGTATTACAGTTTTTCATATTTTAAAATGTTCTAAAACGTTTTAAATCTTCCCCAGTTTCATACAAAAAAAAAATAATTCAAGCCTTGGTAGGGAAGGGTGAGATAGCGTGAAGTTTCCCTTTTAGTGGGAGCAGCACGTGGCTGGTGTTTTGGCCAGCTTTGGCTTTTGTTAGCTGTTTTTACCTACTGTGTTTTATTTTGTATTTTTCTTTTATGTAACCCTTCTGCCCATCTAAGTTGGCAGCAACAAGGGCCGGGTTCTGTATCTAGGGGTTCCGCCACAGCCTTCACCACGAGCCAGTCCCTTCCTGCCATCCCACAAACTGCTCCGCTCACCGACCTGTGAGCTACTCCAGCCATCCCCGCAAACAGCTCCGCTCGCCGTTCCTTGGGCCACTCCAACCGGCCCCGCAAGGCTCCGCACCGCTCGTTGCTCCTCCAGTCATCCCCACAAATTGCTCCGCCAGCTGCTTAGCAATATAGCTACAGGCTTCCCCACTAGTTAATACAGCACTCAGTGATCTCAGCTCTTTATAACTTTAGCTCTTTTGTGATTTCAGCTCTTAGCAATGTCAGCTCATAGTAGGGGAGCCCCAGTGCTAGTGCACCATTGGCCCAAAGTGAATTCAGCTCAGCAGCCTGTAACTAGACTCCTAATAGAATCAAAATTAGCTCTGACATTCAGCAGTGGAAAGAGGCAGTAGTGCAATTGGTGGTTTCAAACCCTCAGAAGGGGCCATGCCATCCCATACAAACACCTGTCCCCATCCTCTCTCAATTCACTGGGTTTTGTTCACATGCCCCTTGTCAAGCAAGTGCTACTCAGGTAATGGTGAAGGACTCACTCAGTCCTTCTGTCATACAACAGTTCCACTGGCCTTGATTCACAGAATCAGGGGAACAACACTTTATTCTTCCTGCCCCAATAACAGAGAAAACTGGGGATCCCACACCAGCTAAAGTAACCACTTGCAGTTGCTGTTGTTTCATGCCAGGCAAGTGGGTGTGCCTATGCAAACAAGATCAGCCCCTGGAGTTCTTTTCCACACTCACCATAATTCACCACCAGATGCCAGGGTAGAGTTCATCCTGACTCTGCTTACATCTATAATGTATTTTATGTGCACTTGTGTGTGTTCTTTTTGTCCTAAGGCTACCATTGCTGGTACCCCAGTGGGAGCCACCTCCATCTGCAACTTAAACTTTTAAATAAAAGCTGTGCAGTTGTGCGCTGTGTCAAAGACAACTCCTGTGTCAACTGCCTGTCTTTTACAATTGTTCCTTATGGGGACCCACAAATATGTTTGGCGCCAAGCCGACAAAAAGTTAATGCGGCCCTGCACTGTGGTAGCACCTGGGAGCTGCAGTCCTGGACCATTGTGCAAGGCAGTCTATAAACAGAGCAAAAGGGCTGGCCTTGCCCTGCCTCTGAGAGTTTAGCATTTGTTCATTGATAGATTTTTCCAATAACAATTTCAAAGCTAGTAGAGGAACTTGGATGTTGCTTTGCAGCCATTTTTAAGTTAGGTACCTTCCCCTCACTGATTTAATAAATAATGGCAGGATCTCCAGATCATCAATAGGTTCTGCTGGTGTCCAAAGGCTCCAATTAAATTTGGGATGCTTTTTTTTTAGATGCTGCACAAATACAAAGTAATTCATAGTCCCTGCTATGTATTTAACACTTAAAAGCTGTGTATACATTTACTCTCACAAATGAAAACAATAAAAGATTGCAAACAAAAACATAACTTATTATTTGTATTAAGAGGACAGGTGTGCAAGGATCTTCACGTGGTTTCTGCCCTGAAGCACTTACAGTTTAGAAGTTTAAAATGACAACAAAGGCGGGAGAGAACAAATTATAGCAAAAGGAGAGGAAATGGACAAGTTTAAATACACATGATCATGTAACTCAGTTCAGTTTTAAGTTTACATTTCTTATAGTTCACCTCTTACAGGCTTTGTGGCAAAAGTGAATTTTTGGGAGAGCTAAACCAAGTTTTTCAAAAGCGACTTGATTTTCCATGGCTCAGTTTTTGGGGGCCAACTTATGACTGATTTTCAGAGGTGAGATTTCAGCACTTTCTTAAAATCAGGCCCCTTTAAGGTGTCTCAAGTTGGGCATTCAAAAAATGAAGCACCCCAAATCACTAGCCACTTGGGCAAATTTGCCCATGTTGACTTGAAAAATAGGTTGTAGGAGAGCATTCCAGGCATATTTGTAGAGATGGTGGGTGCAGAGGTGTTTGTGTGTGCAGATTAAAGGATGTTGACGATGTCACTGGCAGAGCAGAAGGGGTAGAGGGAATGTGACTGACTAGTTAAGGACATTATTGACTGCCAACATAATTGGCATGAATTAACAAGGGGATGAACATCCACAGTTACCATTGCTACACCGGCCTGATGCCACTGGAAATTCTGTATTATACTAGGAGAATCCCTAGCTGGCCACTTAGATCAGCTTGAAGGCTGCTTTGTTGGCTGGAACGTCAAAAAGTAATTTTACTGGGAGCAAGAATCTGGTCCTAATTTTTTTGTAATGAGAGTAATTCAGTTTTTCTGGTGGGACAGCTATGGGAAAGAGACAGACACAGACAGAAATCAGGCTAGGAATATTACTTTTAACTGAGCAGTCCTTCCCAACAGAATGCTCATCATTATACCTTTATAGAGTACCATTAAAAAAATTATTCCCCTCTGGAATACAATTAGAATTGAGACATTCCAAGTAAAATGTAATATTTAGTAAAGTAACAAAAAAAGTCATCACTTTTAAAGCAAAGAAGTGATGCAAAATTCTCTGAAGGGTGAGACTTGTCAAAATTTGCTCCCGGGGGGGGGGGGGGGGAAATAGGGCCAAGAATAGATAGAGGATGCAAAATCTGAGATGTTTCGCTTTATCAGAAATCGCATCCCTAGGCAGGGCGGAAGACAAGTGGTTGAAGCAATTGCGGAAGGATGGCAGAGAAACATATCAGAAATCACATCCACCATGTGTCCTCTCTCCTGGTCCAAGGGATGAGATTTCTAATGGAGAAGAGTGAAATGTTTAAGAAACTGCATTTTGCTACATCAGAACCAACGACAGGTGAGGGGATGGGATTTTGGAATTGGTTGTTTGTCATCTTCTGGAAATTACATCACCCCCCTCTCTTTATCCCTAGTCCAGAGAATGCAATTTCAAGGGGATAAGAGAGAGCAGCCCATAGACTGCTCTCGTCCAGGAATTTTCGATATACAATTCAGATTTAAAATTGCAATTTTGGAAGGAGGAGCAAAAATGAAACGGATGTAGTGTTAAAATTTGCCAGTGCCTACAAATATATACACAACAGGGGTCGGCAATCTTTCAGAAGTGTGTGCCGAGTCTTCATTTATTCACTCTAATTTAAGGTTTTGCGTACCAGTAATACATTTGAACGTTTTTAGAAGGTCTCTTTCTATAAATCTATTCTATAATATATAACTAAACGATTGTTATATGTAAAGTAAATAAGGTTTTTAAAATGTTTAAGAAGCTCCACTTAAAATTAAATTAAAATGCAGAGCCCCCCGTACTGGTGGCCAGGACCCGGGCAGTGAGTGTCACTGAAAATCAGCTCGTGTGCTGCCTTCGGCATGTGTGCCATAGGTTGCCTACCCCTGATATACAAGGTCTATGAATTTATTTATTTTTTGACAAAAGGGCAGCTCAAAGGGAAAGCACAGGTGCCTGATCACCTGTTCTTGTTATTGTAAAAGTTGAGATACCCACATAGGGTGACCAGATGTCCCGATTTTATAGGGACAGTCCCAATTTTTGGGTCTTTTTCTTATATAGGCTCCTATTATCCCCCACCCCGTCCCGATTTTTCACACTTGCTATCTGGTCACCCTATACCCACACCCATTGGCAAATGCGACTCAGCTCCACCCAATGCTTCTGTGCAAGAGGAAGTTAAATCACCATGGAGTGTACGAAGGGTCACTGTGCCAGTGCTGCTGTGCATTTAAATGCAGCCCTCTGCTTTTACAAGTGATCGTGCCGAGCCATGTTTGTCAACAGATTCCCAGGGGTCCTCATGCTTTGGGATGGTCCTGGCGCAGCCGCCCCTAATCCAGGGTATGCTAGTCAGGAGTGACTGGCAGGCTGTGCCTGATAAATATAGCAGCAGCAGCCGCCGAGCTTCCCATAGAAAAGTATGCGTATCTCCCTGCTGTCCTTGACCCACAATGCTTTGCAATTCTAATGGCCAACCTATTCCTCAGGGAGGAAGGGGGTGGGGGCACTGTGCTGCTCTCCATTCAATAACCCCGGTAATGACAGCTCCACAAAGATCAGCAATCCGAAGATGAATAATGCAGTTGCTCCTTCCGCAAGCTTTGGGGGAGGGAAATCTTGTTTTCCAGTACAGCTGGCTGGCTGAGTATTTTTATCCTACGGTTATGAAAGATTATATCACGTGTTTTATGAGGGGAGTGCATGGTGTTTGTTTACTGCATCCATAGGATGTGGTGATATTTGATTCCACTGCACTCTGCCTTATACGCAGAAAAGGTTGGAGTCCTTTGTTTAAGATTGTGAAAAAATGATGTAAAAAAAGAAAAAGGTGTAACTTGCAAGTACTCTTTAAAAGGAATAATAATGGGACCGGGCATTCAAGATTATCCCTTACTACCGCAACGAGGGACAATGAAAAAGGACAGCCAAATCCATGAAACCCACAAAGGAATGGTAATGTAAGGAAATTATTTTCTATCTCTTTGCTAGGGAAATATGTAGTTATTGCAGATTAGTATCTAACTGATTGTGTGACTCAGTGGGCTAGCCAGGTTGTCATTTATTTCCTTTTCATTTACCTATTTGTTTATTCACAACGAAACAGATGATCAAATAATTTATGTGCAGGTCACAAAGTTAGAGGTGATTGTTTCCATGCTGGAGGGACTGGGACTTGCTTTCATTATTTTATAACCCATTAAAGTGGCAAAACATCATTTTCCCAGACAAAACGCATGGTACTGACTCCAACTAAAAATGAGTACTATGTATTGACAGAAGTGAATTTTACTACAATCCATCTGAAAGCAGACGTGGAGGTAAAATATGATTGCTGTTTTGAAGTGACATGTTCAAGCATTCTTTTTTTAAAATAAGGTATAGTGCTCCTGTGCAATGCAAATACAACTTTTCTTATTCTTAGAGAATGCATTATTTTAATATGTTAAATTTTTTTTGGGGGGGGGGTTCTTAATGTGGCCCCAGAGAGAGTCTGATTTATTTAAGGGAATACTCTCTGGTATATAATATCAAATTGTCCAGGTCAGTAATGCATATCATTCATTTTGAATGTGTGGGGGATTTTTTGCTCCTGATTTAAGCACCAACCTGTAATCACGCAAAACTGTGAATTTTGCTTTGTGCCACTGTTGTTAAATAGCTTCTATTAATATTGTAACAGACTGCATATTCTGAGCCAAATTCTGATTACATCCTCATGAGTAATCCCTGGAGCATCACTGGCACTATGCACATAAAAAAGGCAAGCAAGATTTGGCTTGCTATATTCTTAATACTGCATATTATTATCATTACTTTAGTTGTATTGTGGAACCACCTAGTCTGAGTCATGACCCAGGTCCTCATTGTACTATGCACTGTGCAAAACAATAGCAATATGGTTAATTACTGATGTTTGTAAATTGCTTTGAGATCCTTGGATAGAAGGTTCTATAAAAGTGTGAAGTATTACTGTTGAATTATCTATTTGTGAGTTAAGCACTTGTGGCATGTACATTAAAAGGGACCACCAAATATGCATGAAAAAGTTTTAGTGAAGCATAAATGAGAAATCCCTTAAATCTAAGGAACACTTAAGTATAATTGTGACCATCTCTTTCTCGCCCCCTTTTTTAAAAAAATCTGCATTAAAAATCTGTACTGAAGCTGTGATTGTAATTAAATAACAATATACTTGACAATACCCTGTTTATTTATTGCTAGTTCCAGTGGTGGAAAGGGACATCCAAGTACCAAAGGACTAGAGAAACCACTTTCCCCTGTGAGACCTTCTCCCAGCAGATTAAGCAAAAGTATTTTAAATACCACCAAAAAGGTAAATCAATTCAAATCCTTTGCATATATAAAAATGTGCTTACATTTTATGTCAGATTTTTCTTTATTACAGTTTTAGGTACACATATTTACATTTGTTTTCTAGACTTTCCGTTGCACCCAGGATGATAGTCAACCAAGTTTTCTTTACAAGGAAAGAAACAGGCTAGATGAGGCTCATCAGCAAAACAGGTAACGTGTTTTATATTGTCTATCTGATGTCCATGGATTTTTCGAAGCTGCACATAAGTCTTCAGGTGAAATACTGGCTTTGAAGTCAATAGAAGTTTTGCCTTTGACTTAACTGGGGCCATGATATCACCCTTCATGTTCAGTTATTAGGAACACAGATTTAAGTTAAGTTATTGGAATCTTGTTATCCTACCTCAAAGAGCTTTATAGTCAAAATCAGATTTGAATGAAATGGGAGACAGTGAGGGAAAAAAAAAAAAAAAGTCAGTTGTATGTGTTTATAAAGACATTATTTCCCAACAGGAACCACACGCTTACCACCATTATTTCCTGTTCTAAGCATAATTAAAAACTGATCTCTCCCGTTCACCTCATTGTACCCATGGGCAAATGGTGGCTAATGTCTGTATTTACTGGTTTAGGAGCTAAGAGCAGAAGTTTTCTGGTTTTTAACCATTTAACCACACAGAGGGCTAGCTCCTCAGCTGGTATAAATTGGCAACGCTCAGTTGAAGTCAAGGGGGCTACATCAGTTTACATGAGTTGGTGATAGGGCCCGGAAAGCCTAGCTATTTTATTTGCTATTTTATTTCTGTCTCAGATCTCAACTGACCCTTCTTGCAAGAGCCTGCCTTTTCCTGCAGATCCAAATTTGCTTCCATATATTCTACACTTTACATATAAACACATTGTAAGTGATGTGCATCAAAATGGTCAAACCATTAAATGGGAACTTAGGCAAGTTTATTTCTGCAAGTTAAATATTAATGTCATCTCATTCATAGATTCTCAAGTCATACCAATTCTCTTAGCTTTTATTTTCAGTCTTTCACTCATCTTGTGGACACAACTGGGGCTCCAGAGGTTGTGGAGTTAGCAAGCCCTAGTTGGAGTTCCAAAAGGGGTTAAATGATCTAACTGTAAATGCTCTTTCTTTTCATGTAGAATGATGAGTGTTTGCACATCACTGTACAAAGTACGAGGGGCAAAGAAGGACCTCACAGAAAGAAAGCAAAGTGAATCTGGACTACACAGAATCCCTTCCAATTTGAAGGGGAATTCACAAGGTGGCTCCAGTAGGGCAGAAGATGTTCTGATGCAAAGATTTTATTCTAATCAAAAAGGAGAATCTCAAAGAAGTCTTGGAGAGCATGTGACTGAAGCTGTCTGTTGCACTTCTAAATATCCAGGGACCTCTGTGAATGAGATGTTTCTTGACTTTCAATCAGTGAGAATTATTCAAGAGGATGCTGCTGAGGACAGTGCCAGTGACCTTTCTGACTCAGAAAGAATTCCCATTCCTCCTTCCCCCTGCACACTGCCAGAACTCAACCTCAGAGCTGAAGAAATTGACCCAGAATGTTTTGAACACCTCTTTGATGCAGGGTATAAAGAATCAATGTATTATTATCCTGACTTCCTCCCACCTCCTTTCAACTCCTGGGACCTGCAGCAGCTGGCAATGTTTGTTAACACGGAGTGTAAATCGGAATCTCGACCACAACCAGCAGGATTTATTGAGAAATATATCGATCGGCTTTTGCAGCTGGAGTGGCTGCAGGTACAAACTATACAGCACGAGAAAGGAAAGACAGCCAAAGCTAGGCCTCAGACGGCTCCTAGTATCGTTCGGACCCTAAAAAGCCCTGGCAAAGGCAAATCATTGCATAGCCCTTCGCCTAACAAGCCGTTAACTCCCAAAGAAAGTGTGATAAAGCTCCGCACCAGCCTTTCAGGTCACAGAAGAGATGTACACTGTGAAGAAAATAGCCAGTTAAATGCATATCCAAGTCACTCAAAAGTTGCTGAGGTTATGGGTGGCACGTCATCCCCACAGAAACATGCCTGTGAAACGAGGAATGAGATGAAAAAGAGGTCAGCCACCAAGCCGCAACTTCTCAATATGCAGCCCTGTGCAAGCAGCTCTAAGATTCAGGATGTTGGTATTCAGGATATTGGTAACATTAGACCCCTCAAACAATGTCCCAAGTTCCATAGTTCAGCTGTCCCCACCCAGGGGCAAAAAACACAGGCATGTTCAAATCTGAAGAAGAATGGAAATGCTAATAATTATGTTCCTTCCAAGAAACCAACAGGGGACAGGAAGTTAAAAACAAATGGTGTGAAGCAAACATCATGTACATTTAAATAATGAAGAAGAATTAATTAGTAATTTGGCAATGCAATGCTGACTGCTGGAGTGTGGAGGGGCCATGGTTTTTCCATCAGGAAATCCTGTAGAAAATTGTTCTTGCTGCAAATTTCTGCACATTGGACCTTAAACTAGCAGGGCCAACAGGGAATATTTTTCTCTGAAGACAAATGTCTTCCACTGGTCTTTACTCAAAAGGTAGACACTTGCTTATATAAGAAGATTCTAGCTAATAAAGTTAGGAAAACATAAAATGTCTGATTTCTTCTCATGCTGACACCCATGTAACTTCATTGACTTCAGTGGAGTTACTCCTGATTTACACTGGTGTATGTGAGAGGAGAATCAAATCCATACACTCTCCATTGAGCAGACACACGCGTATGCCATATAGGGTGAGACAGATTTGCTTTTCTTTCTGGTGGAGAAGAGTTTAGTTGATTTTATAAGAGAATGGAACTAGCCAGGCTCATCTATGCAAAGTTAAAGTCTCTGATTCTTGAGGGAAGAGCACAAAATCGGACTGTTTGGGGAGCAGAGAATGTTTTGAAGTAATCTTCTGAGTCAGAAGAGATTCTACTAGTTAAAATCATACCACTGCTAAAGGACTGACATCTGCTTATCTGGTGATAGGCCAAGGATATGGTCTGAATATTTTTATACAGCTACCTTTGTTGTAGTCTTAGACCATTTTCCTTAAAGTCCACCTTGTAGGTCTTGCTGCTTTATGTCATTTAGAAGGTGACCCTCTTACCACTATTACCACTCAAGCAAGAGATCTTGGAGTCATCCTGCTTAGTTCTCTGAAAACATCTGCTCAGTGTGTAATGGCAGCCAAAAAAGCAAATAGAATGTTAGGAACTGTTTGGAGAAGGACAGATAAGACAGAAAAGATCATATAATGCCACTATATAAATCCATGGTACTCCCACACCTGGAATACTGCATGCAGTTCTGGTCACCCGTAACAGCGTGCACTCACCTCTCGTGAGCACCCCCTTGGCCGAGTGCACACACTTTGATTGTTCCTCCTCTGGGATAGAGCAGCACCCCAGGGCTTCCTCCCTGGAGACAATGTCTTTGCCCCCTTGGGGCTTCCTGGCTACAGCTCTCCATCTGGGTCACTATAGTTCAGTTCCCCCTCTGGGGCACCTCACTGTCCAGGCCACTTCCCCCCAGTGGCTAATGGGGGATGAGGTGAGGGAGACCCAGGCCCACCCACTAATCCAGGGACCCTGTAGATTGCAGCCATCCGCTGTATCCCTTTAACTATATTGCAAGGCTTCTCTAATTCCCTGAGCCACTTCCCCACAGCCCTGCACTGTCTTCACCCTTACCTCAGGACCTTGTCCTAACAGAGTCCCAGCAACCAGCTCATGGCTCCTTCTCGCTCTCCGCAGCTTCTAGCAGCACTGCCCTGTCTGGGGTCTGTAGCTCTGTCAGCCAGCCACATACCATCCACACTCCTACAGCTCCAGCAAGCAACTGATCTTCCACTGGCCCTGCAGCTTTTCTTATACGAGGCTGCTGGGCCCTGATTGGCTGTATCCCACACAGCCACTCTAGGCACTTTGGAGGACCCTCTCCACTGCCCTTTTTGGCCTTCCACAGCCACAAGACCTTCAGCAGGGGACCTCAGAGGGTTTGGTATACTCCGTCACATCATCCCATCTAAAAAAAATGTTAGAATTGGAAAAAGTACAGAGAAGGGCAACAAAAATGATTAAGGGCATGGAACAACTTCCATATCAGAAGAGACTAAAAAGACTGGGACTGTTCAGCTTAGAACAGAGATGACTAAGGGGGGGATATGAATCATGATAAATTTCTATAAAATCATGAGTGGTGTGGAGAAAGTGCATAAAGAAGTGTTATTTGCCCTTTCATAAACAAGAACCAGGGTTCACCCAATGAAATTAATAGGCAGCAGATTTAAAACAAACATAAGGAAGTACTTCTTCCCACAGTGCACAGTCAACCTGTGGCTCTCATTGCCAAGGGATGTTGTGAAGGCCAGAAGTATAACTGGGTTAAAAAAAGAATTAGATAAATAATGGAGGATAGGCCCATCAATGGCTACAAGCTAAGATGGTCAGGGACACAACCCTGTGCCCAGGGTTCCCCTAAGCCTCTGCCTGTCAGGAGCTGGGACTGGATGACAGGGGATGGATCACTTGATAATTGCCCTGTTCTGTTCATTCCCTCTGAAGCCTCTGATACTGGCCACTGTCAGGAGACAGGATACTGGGCTAGATGGGACTACAGGTCTGACCCTATATGGCCATTTTATGTTCACTCTCTTGTGATTGGGCCCTTTAGCTTGAAAGCTCCTGTTCATTCTCAGCTCCTAGTGATGGCAATGGAGGTTGAAGTTACTGAATAGCTTTCAGGATTGGGCCCACAATGGTTTAGAGAAAAGATGCATCTCTTCCCTTTTTTTCAGTAAAGATAAGTTTGTTGTGAGACAGCAGCCTGGTTTTGTCTACATAAAACCACACTGTTACAAGTGACAGTAATTGGATTCAAACAACCCTTGAAAATATTTCCCCCCCAAATGTTGGAAGCAAAATTAAGCCCAGTGGAGTAATGTTACCATTTCCCAGGAGCAGGAATGAGTTAAAGCGCAGCTACTCCAAACTTCTCACTTCAATCAGCTCCTCTTTCATAGCTTTAAAAAGAGGATGTGACTGTCATGCTGGTGAAAGGGGAACTGACAGCCCTAAGGAATTAAGTTATTTGTCTACACATCATGGGCAGTGAGAGTGGCAGCCTTCCCCTTTCAGCCCTCCTCCCCAGGTCTGTCTCCGGTGTGGTAGTTCAGTGTTTCAAACCATTCTTCCCTCTCATTGCTGGGGCTGCCCTTTGTGGCGGTGGCTTTCGTGTCCTGTTCCTGGGAACTGGAGTCTGTCTTTTTCATATCTTTCTTTAGTGTGATTTCTCCTAGCCCAAGAATTATGGTAATTACACATTTATTTCAATTTCTAGACCAAAGCCACAGACGTAACCATTGCCCTAAACCTTTGAAGTTACTGTGTCTTGTGGCACTGCTTTCCCTAACTCTGAAGAATTTCTCTAAAACAAACTGATCAGCGGACAGAAAAGATGGTAGGTTTGGTGTAGCATTTTTCTAGTCGGTCGGGGACAGCTATGGATTGATTTTATGGTTACTCCTTCCTTGTCCAGAATGTCCCACATAAAATGCCTGAGGAAACCGTCAGGCTCATACATATGGCATCTATAACGATCTCTTAAGCCTTTTGTGTTGCCTGAACCTTTCCCCCTCTCCCAATAATTTATATTCAAGGTCCTTTTTCCAGCCTACTCAGAACATGTCTGAGGAACCTGACAACTGTCTGATTGTTCTGTTGTGATTTCCTCTCCCTCTTCCTCTCCAACAAACTTTCTAGATGAAACTTCTGTACTTTCTGATCAGTCCCACCTCTCCTATGAGGTTTGAAGAATAAGGAAAAATGATGGATCCCATTAAATTGTGATTTTCAAGCGTGCTGAGCTCTGCAGCTCCCATTGAAAATCAGGCCACTGGGGAGAGGGTTTACATGGTGTGTTCTACATGCTTTCTGCTGAAGCACCAATACATTTTTAGTCCCTTTTCAGTCACTTATATGCATCTCCACCTACTGTCCATAGCACTGTCCTGCAGTCCACTCTACTTCACCTTGTTTGGGTTCCAATTTCAGGAGTGGGTGAAATTACTCCATATAGTGAAAGCTGCTGTAATGTGGTGCAGTAAGTAACTCTACAGCCAGGATCGGGCACTGTTTCAGGACCATGTTTGGGTTGAAGTGTTTGTTTTGGGAGAGTGGAATTCTGTGGGAGACAGGAAAGTAGAGAGATTAGCGTAACAGCTACCAAAGAATTGAAGGATGAGATCATCAGCTGGTGTACTTCCAAGCCAATGGAATGACACAGGCAACCGAGGATATGGCCCCGCCTTTTCAAAACAAAGAAGAAAATATTTATATAGCAGATGCTAAACTTCTGCTCCAGGGACCAGCATCAGAGCTGTTACTTGACATGACTAAGTCATGACTCTTTGTAGTTCTTGCCTATTATGGTTTTCATTAAGAAGCTGTAAATACAAGAGAACAAATTAAGCAATTTAAATTACGTTACTATTGATTGAACTTGCTATGTAAAATGCTGAATTGTTTCTTTTTCATCATGTGCTGCCTGACTTCAGCTCCATAAACTTTTATAGCATGTATTTATATGTACTTTGGAAATATGAATGCTCGTAAAAGTCGTAATAAAATGGTATATTTTACTGTACATTCAAAATGAAGTCATATGCTCAGGAATAGTTTGAGTGATTTTCAATGTTGTCTTCTAGTCAACTCTAGGCTAAACATGTGTATCTCTGATAGAATGATGGAAGAACATCACTTTAATATATTGTATTTTTCCATTTTTAATAATCAAACATCAAATTTATCATGATTTGGAATATTTTACTAAGGTGATTTATTGCAAGTTTAGATAACCCAAGGTTCTGACTGTTTATTGCCTACTGAAATGAATACTCTTAGGCTTGGTCTACACTAAACCCCCAAATCGAACTAAGATATGCAACTTCAGCTACGTGAATAACGTAGCTGAAGTTCGAAGTACCTTAGGGTACATCTACACTACAGGGGGGAGTCGATTTAAGATACGCAAATTCAGCTACGTGAATAGCGTAGCTGAATTCGACGTATTGCAGCCGACTTACCCCGTTGTGAGGACGGCGGCAAAATCGACTTCTGCGGCTTTTTGTCGGCGTCGCTTACTACCACCTCCGCTGGTGGAGTTAGAGCGCCGATTCGGGGATCGATTGTCGCGTCCCGACGGGACGCGATAAATTGATCCCCGAGAGGTTGATTTCTACCCGCCAATTCAGGCGGGTAGTATAGACCTAGCCTTAGTTCGAACTTACCTCGGTCCACACGTGGGAGGCAGGCTCCCCCGTCGACTCCGCGGTACTCCTCTCGTCTAGCTGGAGTACCGCAGTCGACAGCAAGCACTTCCTGGTTCGACTTATCGCGTCCAGACAAGACGCGATAAGTCGAACCCAGAACGTCAATCGCCAGCCGCCGAATTAGCAGCTGGGTGTAGACATACCCTGAGGTTCCATTGTAAATGTAGGGAGAGATTCTGCTTCTAGGTAAACTGGTATAAACCTACAATAACTCCATTATCTTAAATGGAGTTACTCTGAGTTCAAACTAAACAGAATTTGGGCCCCAAATATTTTTAAGCTCAAACATTTCCTTAATTACATTACTAATAATATCTCAAATTATTTACATGTAAAAATGTAAAACCAATTTACTTTTTTCAATTTGTAGGTGTGTTTGTTTTTTCTGCATTTCCCTCATCTTGCATAATGAAATTAGCTTTTGCTTATGGTCAGTTTCCCATCAATTTAACATTCAGGTACTGATGTTCCAGTCTAGTAGTCCCTGCTTTTTATTGTACTAGTGAATTCAAAGCCTAACCCCTTTGTATAAATATGATGGCCTTGTTGAGCCACTGCTACCCATCTCCCATCACTTGGGCACGCTAACCAGCAATGGAGGTCACTTGGGCATGCTAACCAGCAATGGAGGTCCAAATCCCAATCTTTCAAAATTTAGTGTACTCTGGGATTTGAAGTTCTCTAGAATGTAACGGGCATTGCAGGTTAGAGGGCACACAGCTAAATGGGAGTGGGCAGTGGCAGTGCTCACTACAGAGTCTGGAGATTATCATTAAAATTGACAGGGAAGATTGATGCTGGTCGAGGGGCTAGGGAGAAGAGGAAAATGGTAACTGGCACAGTGGAACTATTTGGTATATGGGTACAGTTGCCCAAAATGTTGGGAACCACTGCCCATGATCACAGCTAACAACAATCTCTTGTAACTCTGTATCCTGCATCAGCCTTCACTCCCCTAATTACTCTCCACCACATAGGAATAACACTATCTGGGCTTGATCCAAAGCACATTGAAGTCAATGGAAAAAATTCCATTGGCTTGAATGGGCTTTGGATCAAGCCTTATATCATTAAGATTGCTTAGATCTGGCCTCAGTCCTAGAAGATATTGAATATCTGCTACAAGGTGCTGAGTGTCGTCCATTCTTGTTGACTTCAGCGGGAGCTGAAGGTGCATAACATCTCACCATATTGACCTTAAGAGCAGAAAAGTCACACCAGAGCATGTCAACAACCTGAGAAAAGGCCAGAACATCTCATGAGGATCTATGCGCAAAGAAAATCCTCTATGCATGGATCTCCTCCTTCTCATGTGGAATGAAGGATGTCGGATGCCTTATCAGCGACACACACACACACCCCTCTGCAGGGAATTGATCTGGAAGTCATTACAGCCTGGAGCTAAACTTCTGAATAAAGACTGCTCCCACTGTAGAACCCCCACCTAAGAGCAGGGGGTCACAAGAGAGGAGCACGGTACTGATAGAAGAGCAGTGGAGAATAACATGGAGGAGATGTAGCACCAGCATGGAGTCAGAGAGCATCTGTGTGAATGTCCCTCTACCTCCATCATATTCAATATGGAACTCAAGGGATACATGCAGAGGGCTTGGGATAATCCCATCCTCTCTAGCGGAATGATCTCATTGATGTTTTCTTCCCTCTGACCCCATACTGTGGGAATTTCTTTTTTTATAAGATAGAGGAGCGACTTGACTCATAAATAGTACTGCATATAGGATCTGAGTGTAACTTTAATTCATCCTTGCGAGCTGGACCTGTCATATAAGAAAAATGGCCACAAAACAAGTACAGTAGCCCGTATATATATCCGTCAATAACCTGGCTATTTTTGCCCACTTAACTTCATATTTCCTAAATTTTACCTTAAAAATCAACACCCCTGCATGCCCCATTTGTATGTGATGCTCATTGCTGTTTCTGAGGCAATTTACATTTTGACACTGTTATTTCAAGGATCTCGCACTAGCTACAGAACTTTTTCATGGTGTTTTTGCTGAGAGGGGTTTGTAATATTCAGTGTACTGTGCCTTTTTCTGTGGCTGTACAATAGTTAAAATTTCAACCACGAAAAAATGCCATAGATGTCGTTTAATGGGCTGATTTTCAAAGGCGCTGCACATCTGCAGCTCCCAGAGACATCAGGGAGATGTGTGGGTGTTCAAGCTCTCTGAAAATCAGGCCATAAATGTGCTGTATCTGAAACAATAATAATATATAATTTTCTGAGAACTTTGTAGCTTAGCTTCCTGTGTTTATCAGATGTTTGTTTTTGCTAGTAATATCAATAGGAAAACGATCTTGCTAATTCAATATATACTATTTATTTACATAAAGGTGTGATACTGTATCTTTGTCATTTTGATGTGTTTTTTCATCAGCCACAAGGTGGCGACTGTAAGTTAATCTTTTATTGACCTTCTGCCTGAAGAGACTCCAAATCAGTGGGAAGAATTTAGTTTCAGTATTATGAAAATGTGTTGATTGAACTTGAAAAATAAACTACCCAATCCAATGGACTTCACACGCTCTGTGATAGCCTCACGGATACTTGGGCCCTGATCTTGCAAGCAAGTTAAGTACATGGGTAAGTGTTTGCAAGGCATTAAAGCTGTTTTTTGGTGCCAGTGCTAGGTGTGGACAAACTTGTTTTGGTTAATTTCAAACCCATTTGAGCATTGTGGGTTCAAAACTTCTGCCCAGAGTTTGTATTATTTGGGAAAAAGAGAGCTAAATTATAACAACAACAACCACAACAACAACAAAATCCACTGGGCCTGATTAGTCTCTTATGCCAGTTTATAGTATGGAGTTGTTAGTGACAGAACAAGGAGCAATGGTCTCAAGTTGCGGTGGGGGAGGTCCAGGTTGGATATCAGGAAAAACTATTTCACTAGGAGGGTGGTGAAACACTGGAATGCATTACCTAGGGAGGTGGTGGAGTCTCCTTCCTTGGAGGTTTTTAAGGCCCGGCTTGACAAAGCCCTGGCTGGGATGATTTAGCTGGGAATTGGTCCTGCTTTGAGCAGGGGGTTGGACTAGATGACCTCTTGAGGTCCCTTCCAACTCTGATATTCTATGATTCTCTATGATTCTATGATTCTATGACATATGCCAGCGAATTGAAAGTAGAATCAGGCCAGCAAGTATATAATTCCTTGGTATATGCTTTGCATATTCCATTTACACCAGCTTAGATTGATTTGGGGGTGGAGTCATATAAAGCTCAAGCTTCACTTAGGTAGTAAAAGTGTTCTGTCTCTTAAAACTGAGTCATTGTTGAAATGTGGGGAAAGCATGAGGGTTAGAATGTAGGCGTGAAAAATTGTAAATTCAAAACATTTTTTCACATCCCCAAAGCAGCTTGAGCTGTTTGGAAAAGTCCACAAGATTTACCCAATCCTTGTTCTTTGTACTACTGTAAGTAAAATGACCAAACATTTGTTCTTAGGTCCAAGCTCCTGAACCCTTTTTGATGGAAGCGTTGGGGAAGTGTGATTTTTTTAGTATCTTTTGCACAAGATTGTAAAACCAAATTTTGTGTACGTGTGTGTGTGTGTGTGGGGGGGGGTTAATAAGTGCTTACTGCGATGTAACATCACCTTTTACTGACTCACATGCCATGCAAGCTGTCAGTCCCTTCCCAACCTGAACTGACAATGATGAGTCAGATAGTGGGAGCTGCACAATACAATTTTTGCTCTGTTAGTAATATTTTTAATTAAGATGCAAAGCTCATTACTGTGAATCCTAGCAGAGTGTCTGCTGATTGCAACCCAACATCGCCTGCTAGTGTCCAAAGAGAGGACAAACACCCAAAATGAGAGACCAACGAAACAGGAAGATTTAAATGAGGTGGAATTAATTTAATATAAAGAACAACGGGCCAACATTTGTGCTTATTTACATTCTGTATTGTTCTACAGAAGTCACGTATGCCAGGGCGCACAAAAGGAGTTAAGTGTTGTGATTTGGAGCATCACAGCACCTAATGTTTAGGTGCCTACAAAATACCTGTGATTCACAAAGCCTGAGTCAGGCACCTAGACTCATGTACAATGAATGGGGAGAGATAGGTGCCTTACACTGCAATTCACAAAAGCCAGCACATTAGGCAGGGAGCTGGCTAAGGTAGCCAATGGGATATGTCCAGTTCAAGTCCCCCTCCACTTGACAGGGAGAAGGGATGGGCTTGTGGAGGAAAAATAGTCTAAGGCCTAAACTTTGGTCAAGTGAACTGTATGTAGGGTTAGGTGAACTGTATGTGTGGCCTGGAGGAAGGAGAAAAGGGGGGGGGAGAGTAAAAGGAGAAGGGTAGACAGAAATCATAAAAGCAGAACTAACTGTAGACATTATAAAAAGTAGAATTAACCTTTGTAACAGATTATGATTAATAGATGTCAGGTGACATAGCAAGAAACCACAAAGGGACAGATTGTGAAAAACAGGAAAGCTTGAGAACCGCAAAGGGGCAGACTGTGAAAAACAGGAAAGCTTGTTAAGCTATATTCCCTTTTTTGGGGAATGTATTCCAAATATGGCAATAATGTTGATAAGAAAGTATGCATTACTTAATTGTGGTTTTATGCTATATAAGCTATTTGAAAATCTGTAGTCGGGGGGATTGCTAGTTCACTGGTACCCCCCGTGCATGCATGAAAATAAAAAGGCCTCAGGCGATTCTGATCCAAACACAATGCGTGGTCATTTTTCCACAACAATCTTGGTGCCGTGACTCGGATCCACAGACTGTCCACCGGGCCAGGAGACCGTGGACCGTTCCCCTCCGAACCCAGCCGGCACTTGATAGGTGAGAGACCTTTTAAATCTCTGTTTGGGTTATTGGTGGAGGACTGCCCGTAGGCCCTGGGTTGGGTGAGTAGCAGGCTGGATACGGACCTTTGCTGCCAGACTCGCCTGACAACCTTTTTGGTTTCCCAGGGAGGAGCCACGGGTAAGTGGCGGGGAGTCGGGGTTCCCACAAGAATAGGCCTCGGTTGTAGGCCTTACCTCAGCGTTTGTGTGCAAGTGTGAATGACTGAAACGAGTGAGGGTCATAGGAAGACACCCAGAGCTTTCTGCGAGGCCTTGAGGCTTACGACCAGGAATGTCTCTAAAGCAAGCCCTATGACCCGTGTGAGTGGCCTGATAGTGTTCAGGGGAGCTGAAGATCGTGGGAAAAAGGGATTGTGGGTTCAGGAAGATGTTATCGGAAACTTAGGGATTGTGAGATTGGATCTCACAGTCGGTAACCTCGGGATAGCTGACCAAAACCCTACAATCAGGTAGACTCCGGGAAAATGGGGGGCGGTGAGTCCAAAAAATCTGCCATCCCTCCAAAAGGCACACCAGTGTTTTATATGTATAAGAATTATAGTCCTTTTATTTGTAAGTTTTTAGACAAATGGAATTGGTATACCAGGGATGATTCAAATTTATAGTTTCCCATAGAGGGAAGTTTTGATCTTGATAAAATTGTGCACCTTAGAGGCGCACTATTGGTTAACAAAGTGGGGCAGGGTCATTATAATGTATATTTTTATTGGTGTAAGGAAACAGTAAAACGGCACCATAAATCTCAAGTAGAGAGTCCCAAGGACTCCCAAGAAAAGCTTAAAACGCAACTAAAAAAAAAAGATAAAAAGGAAATTGACTCTTTTCCGTAACCCTGCTGGCCAGTAGATATCGCTCTATTTATCTAGACCCCTTCAGGAGGCAAAGCCCCTTTGGAGTATCCCCTCCGCATCTCTTGATGATCTTATAGACCTGTTATTGTCAATTTTTCTCTTTAGTCCTTGTTTATCGGTTAACCTTTTGGGAAAAGACTTGCTGTGTAAATTAAATTGTATAATCTGCTGTACCCCAGATGGTGTGTATCTGGACGTGCCTGGTCCCGCTCATAATGAAGTCCCCGCAGTTTATAGGAGAAGACTGACCCCAGCCCTTCCTCGTTGCAACAGGAACTGCTGGTTAAGGTCTCTCCCTCCCTGTGGGCTTTGTGAGCCGATCATGCCAACCAGGTTGGGTGCATTGGGTCTGCCCAAGCCGTTAAGATTGGCCTAAACCCAACAAGAACCCTTCCCAAGGTGCAGCAGTACCCTCTATCAAAACAGGCCAAGGAAGAATCTAATCTGTTGTTATCTCCTTGATTTAACAAAAAGTCATTATTTCTATGGTCAGTAAGTGTAACTCCCCCGTTTTATCATGCTGTTCATGCTGTTGTTTTTTTTCCTCTCCCGTTGTCCCTAGCCCTTATTATTCTTTTCATAATGCACCAGTGCTGAGGGATTATTATCACCTCAAGAAAAGACTGTATTAAGTCCAGACATAAAGAATTAAAGTTGTTATTAAATAAGATGCATCTAGATGTAATGTATGTATGTAAATAGGTGTATATAAATAAATAAAAGGGGGATTAGTCATAAGGCCCACACTCCTTGCTAAATTGGTAGTGAAACAATGCCTGTGCCCATGGAAAGAAATAATGCAGCAAAGAAAAAAGGATCGGGCCCAAACAAGCAGGCAACCGCAGTTTGAGGAAGTTGAAAGAAAGAAAGTGAGAAGTTAACTCTGTAGTTACTGGAGGGAATCAAGAAGTGAAACTTGGTAGGAATGGCTATAAGTAATCCAGGCAAGAGGTTATTTAAGTAGAATTATTCAACTATGAATAATTTAGTCGAATTTGTTGAAGAACACTCCTGCTGTGTACAATCTGTATTTTATAAGTTTGAAATGAATTGGTATTGTTTAAAGTTGCAAAACAGAATACTTTTGCCAGACACAGGAAACTAGTGTTGTTTAAGGTATTTAGCATTTAATCCTTAAGGTGACTTAATGCTTTACAAGATTTAAAATGTTTTAAATAAAGACCAAAGGTTGTGGCTGCAGCAGGGTAGTCAAAGCCAGGAGAATAAAAGATTTGAATTTGTTTTTGGGTAACAAAATAGCAGATAAAAGATCTGGTAAAGAGAGAGAAGGACAGTGCCCCTGGCTCTGTGTGGTCGAGCTGTCACTTTGCTGTGGGTGCATGGAGATTTTGTAAGCACAAAAGAAACAGTTACACCTTGTGTAGAAATTGATGGAGCTGATGTGCATTTTCCCCAGAACATGTGCAGTGTATATTGGAGCAGAGGTAAAAGAAATGCAAACCTACCAAAATAGGTTGTGTTGTTTTTTTCAGATCACTATGTGTTTGAAAACAGGAGTTAAGTTAATTGTGTCCCTTTTTTAAGTAAGAGTCTTTAAGCTGTGGACAGCTTTCGATCCAGAAGCAAGCCAGAAAGCATCTGTACTAATGCAAATTATCTTAACTGATAATGTAGAAGCCACTAAAACTGGGCTGCCTATGAAACAATTACAAGGAAATATGGGAAATTCCTTTGTTTTGCCTGAAATCAACAAGAGTATTTGCATATAAAGGAAATATTTTAAGCAATGACTGACTACCCAGAAGGGGTAGACTTCTGTTCTTTTGTCTTTTAGATCATCAGAGAAAAGAGATGCCAGCTGAACAGCATTTAACGTACCATGCATTTACTGGCACAATAGGAATTATTTTTGTGTTCTGTGTCCTGTCTTGTGGTGTTTGTCTTGTGGTCAGAATTGTTGTGTTTAATATTTTCATAGGACAGGCTAGTTCAAAATTAAATCGAACTGTTAAATCAAAAAAAGCAGATACTTGTTTTATTCAACTTGGAATACAAAGTGTTTGGATAAATCAGGAAAATGTGATATACTAAAGTCTAATACATTTGCTTAAATAAGAAAAAGAAACTTTATTGGCCAGATCTTTTAATTGAAAAAAAAAATTGTTGTTAAAAATTTGCATACCAACAGTCTTTGGAAGCAAGGACATGAAAAGTTAACCCACTTCCTATATTGCACATGGGATCCTTCTGGCTACCTCAGATTTCTAGCCAGAGGGCTGGGAAGGGAGGAAAGCTATTGGACACCAGAGGTTGTACCGAGTGGACTCCTCAAAAGTGGGTGTGTTTGTCCTGGTTTGTTGCTCCATAGCTCTGTAATAAAGTTATTTTACTGGAAGGGTGTACATGGCATACATTGAATAATAAGACTAATGTACTGTATAATGGCAATGTGTATGTGTTTATTGTTGAGAAAAGGTGTATGAGTGAAGAGTGGAAGTTTTCTTTGTAGGTTAAAAAAAAAAAAAAAAGCCAAGAAGGGGAGAAGGAAAAAGAACAGAACGAGTTAACTGAAAAAAAATAGCTAGCAAGCTCAGTCCAAAGATAAGACGCTAGCCCCATTCAAGGACTCTGCTACAGTTAAGACTTGGCTGACAACCAAGAAAAGCGAGGGCTTGAATGTGCTGAAGTAGCTGTAAAAATATCTGCAAAACACTGCCAGGCATTAATGAAATGTGTTAGGTTTTTTCTCACAGGTAAAGAAGTGCTATCCAAAGACCCTAGCAGCCCTGCCATTCATTGAAACCAGGAGACTGAGTCTATATAAAGTCCATCAACGAAAGACTGCTTTGGCTCCATGCTGGAAAGGCCCTTTGCAAGTCCTGTTAACCACCAACACCGCCGTGAAGTGCCAAGGACTGCCTGCCTGGACCCATGCTTCTCACTGTAAAAAGACCCCTCCACCTTGGGAGGGCTCTCTGACTGATAAGCCTATTTCTCCTTCTAGCTCTGCTGTGCCTTCTGGACAGCAGGGAAAAAGGACAATGTGAAGTGCTAGTAACCTCTCCCTTGTATGATGCTGAACCATGACTGTTTCAGGAAAAGAGAAGAAGGAACACTCGCTCCATTGAAACCACCAAAGTCCAGGGATTCCTGACTACAAAAGACATTAAGAACTGACCCTAGTGAAGAAACAAAGAATTATACACTGGCAGGAAGGAACTTGTGGGACCCATGCTTGGGAATGTGGTATTGATTGGATTTTGGGGTTTATTCTACAGGCTGCGACCTGTGTTTTGGATAAGTCCTTCAGTATGTATTGCCATCCCTAATTGGATTTTAAATGACAAGTAACAAAGGCACCTTGTTGCCACTGCCCCTGCCATCTCCTCCATTATACTATTACCCCTGTAACACAGCCAAATACAGACAATGCCATCTATTTGATAAAACCAATGGCCAAGGCCTTCACACTTTAGTGATTTATTTAAATATTGTTTAGAAAAAGAAATTATTTTTAAGGTTCAGGATATCCCATATAAGCAAACAATTAAATGGAAAACAAGTGGATCAGTGGAGATAAAAGTATATTATATCACTATCAGTTGTCAAATTTAGACTCAGGACTCATAGTTCGTTAGACCATTCTGTTTTATTAGCACAGCGCTCTGCTAATACATTCAGATAATGTGAGCCCCCATGCAAGATTCAAACAGTCTTATTTATACAGATAAAAGGGTGCAAACTAAACAAAGGGACAGAGAGAGCAAAATTGTAAAATTTGCATAGGGCACAATATGCATATCCTGCTTATCGATCTAAGGCTAATGCTTCACCAATTGCCCTTAAGTGGGGTAATTCATTAAGCAATTAATGTCTGCTTTCCTGCCCCCTGGCTTGCAGCATTTCTCATTTCTACTTAAAGGTACATACTGCATTCTTTAATTCATTCTATTTCTTTAATATAATTCTTTTCACTTTCACAATCCCTCCTTTTGGTCAAGCTTATGCAAAGACCAACAATTACTGGGTTCCACATATTAATCGTTCTTTATCTCTTCGTTCATCAGTGATATTTTGAAATCATCATATTAGCACTCTGTTTTGGGGCAGTCACTTGGGTGGCATACCTTACACAATTCTGGATACAACAGGAGATTAGCTGAAAACATACAAAAATCATTAAGATTTCAAACAGGATAGTCAGGGCTCCCTGAAATAACCAGTTTCCTATGCCAGAGAAATTGAACAGGTTTCTTAGCCACTTCCATAAAGAACTCGGCTCTTAATGGGGAAGATATGTGATTTGTTCTAAGTGACTAGCGCGATCTATTACCTCATTGGTGTCATCAGGTATGAACACACAACAATTCTTTTCCAGTGAGAGCACAGGTCCCTCTGGCCGCCAGCACAATGTCCAATGCCTGACGGTTTTGGAGGGCCATCTGTCAGATCGCCCGTTTCTTTGGCCAGGGTTTTTTAAACTCTCGCCGATTTCATTTGCCATTATTTCAACTACTGCTTGTAACCTCAGGAGCCTTTTTGCATGGCGTTGAAAGACTGTATTGTTTTCACTAAGTTTACTGTAGGGGGAACATGAAATTGATTTTTTTCTGTTTGATCCTCAGGTCAAGAAAAAATTCATATCCCCATACCCAGCCCGCCACTTTTTAGTTTTATTCGAATAATCCCATACACCATTGGCCAAAATATGCTGAAGGCAACGGCTTTTTCCCAGATCCAGCCCTGTCCATTACACACTCAACACCAATGACCTTTTCTCTCCACCACACTTATCCATTTAGATACATTTATTCCCACTGTTTCCCAAGTGTCATTATTGTTCCATGTTTTGTTAAACAAACAAGGTCCTCCAGTGAGGTCTGGGGAATTGAGTGGGATTGCCAGGACAGGAACACCATCTTGAGAGTCGGCTGGGATGTGGCTACAGACTCAGCAATTAGAAATATTAAGGGTCTGAGCTATCCACACTTACTGATGGATAAAAGAATTGTCATTGTGGACTCCCCAGACCTTAAGACACCAGCAGCTGAGGAACAGGAGCCACCAGAGGTGCATGTTGGAGGCAAGGCCCTTCTGGTTCTGACAACCTCAACTGAGGGAACCGCAGTCACGGTTTTACATCCACCAGGCAGCAGGCGCTAGGCTCACTACTTCTTTTTGAGCCATGCTTTTGGTCCTCGTCTGCTTCTGGCAACCCTTACGAGCGCGTAGATGGTAAGGTATTGCAGGCTGTTCCTCTACGTCTTCTTCTGGAGTCAAAATTGACTCTGCGTGGTCCTGAGGTGGTGATTGGTTTGCTGGGGGTGCCTTCTTACACTGCAAAACATGTATCCACGCTGTGATGCTAGACAGTTTAAAAGCCATCTGGATAGTAAGCAGTACCTGATAATTCTTTAACGTCCTTTAAGTCTCTTTACTTCTTTTTCCTTGACTCTGGCTATAACAATGGCCTTCACACCTTATCTTTTTCTGATGCATACATTCCTCATTAACACAAACAGATTGAGAATACAAACAGTAGTATTTGATATCGAGCAAAAAGGCATTGCAAATTAAACCTTGCTAAGTTTTACAATCAATAACCAAGACAATTTACATTGAGACCCAGGCCTTCAATGTTCCTCTAACCTACTTAACATAGACACAATAGAGAATCCTGTTTCTTACTTACTAAACCTTAAAACAAAGAAATGTATATTTAACTAGAGGCCTACTTTGTAATACATATAGGAAACCATAGTAGACACTATAACTTATTCTAAAACAAAAGGGTGACCATAATCAGTCATAAGGATTGTTCTGGTCTGTCATTCCTTTCTGCTATTCAAAAAGGGTGGCTGACAGGATGAAATCAAATCATACATTAATTCTTATGGGACATTATAAAATCCTGCTCCTACATATCCCCCTTTCGACACTAAGATTATTAATCGCCAGTGTCACTTCTTATTTAGTCCGCGTAATAGAAAATACTGGGAGGTGATTTGGGCCTGTGGCTCTAGCTTTGCATACATTTGTTTTATCCAACAGCACATTTCAAACATTACAATTAAACACATACAATTTAAAACCAAAAACAATTAGGATTAGTAACATTAGTATGCCAGTAGTTGTGGGAGACCATTCAGAAAATATATTATACCAATGGTAAGCTGTTATGTCTTTCTGCAGTGGCAATTCTTAACATGTTCCCATTTGCATGTATAATATGAATGGGTCGGTTTCCCACATTGCCTTTTTGTTTGTTTTAGGAACTATGTTACCTTTTTACCTTTTGTAAACACAGTATTTACATTACATTTGTCTCTTGGAAGGTTGCTAACACTTCCATTCTTTTAAAACACTTTTCCCCCAAGAATTAACACATACACATAGCCCATTATACAGTACTTTGGTCTCATTATTTATTTTATCCCACATACAGGATCCTAGTGAGATGTCTTTATTACAGGGCTTTGGAGCAACAGGCATGGATAATCATACCCACTTTTATTTGTTTTTTATTAGGTTGTCCTGTAGCTAATATTAGCTTTTTCTGAAAGACAAAAATAACATTTTTCCTACACCTTTTGGGGTGGCATTTATTATTGCTTAAAATATTCCTTTCTTTTACAAATACCCTTGCTGATTGCAGGCAAAACAAGAGGAATTACCTTCATATTTTCCTGTGTTTTTGTTCTATAGGCAGGCCAGGTTTCAATGGCTTCTATCTTTTAAGAGTTATGGGGAAATTATCCCACTGTTCAGTCATTAAATCCATGAGCTGGTGTACCTCAGTTTTCCCTTTACAGCAGACCAAGTTTACAGTGTCTTTCCTGCTATGTTAAGCTTTAAGTTTGTTTACAGGTAACAGCTGAAAAGTATCATTACCATAAAGGATTTTTCCAAAAATCATACACACTATAGGTTTCAGAGTAGCAGCCGTGTTAGTCTGTATCCGCAAAAAGAAGAACAGGAGTACTTGTGGCACCTTAGAGACTAACAAATGTATTAGAGCATAAGCTTTCGTGGACTACAGCCCACTTCTTCGGATGCATCCGAAGAAGTGGGCTGTAGTCCACCAAAGCTTATGCTCTAATACATTTGTTAGTCTCTAAGGTGCCACAAGTACTCCTGTTCTTCTTTATACACACTATACATTGTTACAGGGGTACTTATTAACATTAAGTTTATTTTAATTAAAGGTATCTTGTTATACCGTGCCTTTTATTTAGACAATTTGTTTGCTGACCAGGTATGTTCTTTATCTGCAACTTCTTTGTGCTGGCAGTTCTCTCACTTCCTTTATCAGTTAGATAATTTGCATCATCACAGGCTTGGCTTTTGGATTCAAAGCCATCAGCAGAGCTCAGAGACTCTGTCTTAAAAGGAACACAATTAACTTTTACCAGAGTTTTGATTACTTTTAACTCTTGCTTCCAAAACACACAGAGAGCTGAAAAAGAAAACACAGTCTATTGTGGCTCCTTTGGAGCCCTAATAGGATTTTAATTAAGTAGCATGTTTCGTTTGCATTTCTTTTACCCCCTCTATAATATACACTGCACATTCCTTCTATACTTTAACTTTTAAAACATTAGCCATATTAATTTTTACATAAGGTGTAACTGTTTCTTTTGTTCTTACAGAGTTTTATGTACCCTTATCAAAGTGACAGTCTGATTACACAGAGCCATCCCAAGGCTCAGTGTTTCTAACATTCAGGGCCGGCTCTAGGCACCAGGCACCCAAGCACATGCTTGGGGCGGCACCTGGTAAGGGGCGGCGGGGGGAGCGCGGCGCGGCATTCCGTGGGGGGGCACTCCGGCGGCGCGGCGTGGCGCTGGGGGGGCGGGCTCTGGTTGCGCGGGGCTCAGCGGGGGGGCGGCGCGGGCGCGGCACTGGAGAGGGGTTCTGGCGGCGCTCGGCGGGGGGGGCAGCGTGGGGCTCGGCGCTCGGGGGGGTTCCGGCGCAGGTGCTTGGTGGGGGTGCGGCACAGGCGCGGCGCTGGAGGGGGGTTCTGGCGGCGCTCGGCAAGGGGCGGGGGCGGGCTCCGGCGGCGCGGCACTGGGCGGGGGCGGCGCGGGGCTCGGCGCTCGGGGGGGGGTTCCAGCGGCGCGGTGGGGGGCGGGCTCCGGCGGTGCGGCGCTGGGGGGGGGGGCGGCGCGGGGCTCGGCGCTGGGGGGGGTTCCAGCGGCGCTCGGCGCAGGGGGGGAGCGGGCTCTGGCGCTTGGCGGGGGGGTTCGGGGGCGGCGCTTTTTTTTGCTGCTTGGGGCAGCAAAAAAGCTAGAGCCGGCCCTGCTAACATTGCTTCTTTTTGTTTTGTACACCTCACCCCTGCTGTTGCTTCAGAGGGGCACTGTTTTTATTCTTTTACTACAGCTTTCATCCGCTATTTTGTTACAAAAACAAACAAACAAACAAAAAGAATCCAGAATTTCTCCCTATTCTTTTGATTTTGACTGTCCTGCTGCAGTCATGACTCGGTCTTTATTTGAAAACATTTAAATTTTGTAAAGAATCAAGTTACCCCTTAAGGATTAACTACCAAATCCCAAAGCCAACCAACACTGATTACCTGTGCTGGCAAAAAGGTCTGTCAGTTTTGCAACTTTGAATTAAAGAATCAAATGGATTTTAGTGGCATTATAAACAAAACAAAACCAATTTATCTTAAACCTACAAAGCAGGAGTTTTACAAACCTCACATATTTCCACAGACAGACAGATACATACACATTTTCTTTTCCTTAACATCCCTTTTACTCTGCTTTGTTTTTACATAGCTGTACATAGATTACATTCCCTTTATACATTTGGGGCAGTTAAGTTCCAATAGAAAACCCCCTATGTTATTTTAGCAAATCTGACTAAATTGTTTATAGTTAAATGATTTTAATTAGATAGTCTCTTTACCTGGATTATTTACAGACATTCTTTTGGAAAAGGGTCCATTTTTCCTTTAGAATGGCTGCAAAGAAACCAAGAATTATTTTAACAAGGTTCTTAACATTTTTACAAGGTTTAACTGCTTAATTCTCTCCAGCCTCTGTAGAGTTAACTTTTCACACTCTTTCCTTAAATCACTTGTTTATCTCTCAAAATGACATCTTTATCCACTCAGATTTTACCTACCTATTGTTCCAGGGGTTCTTACTTGCACTTACTCCTGACACTATGCCCTTAGGGCTTCCAACCTGGTTTTTTTTTTTTTTCAGTTTCTTTATCTGTTGCTTGCCTGCTTATCTGGGCCCGATCCTGCTTTTTCTAATGAACCATTTTTGTGAGTGATATTGTGGTCATTTCACAATTTTAAGGAAAGGGACCAGGAAGGGTGGGGGCTAGCTGAGGAGCCCACCCTCCTTAAAGAATCAGTTTCTGAGGCAGACAATGAAGGGGAACAAAACAAGGGGCTTTTTATCCTTTTTACAATGAGATGGGAGTATGGAGGGGGTTGGGATCGATCCAGGCTTTTTGTTGTTGTTGTTTTTTTTTTTTCCAGAGAACGGGGTAAAGGGGAGCGCTCAGTCTGGTGGTGGGAGAGGAGGCTTTTAATAAAGCTTTTAACGTATTATTTGAATATATTTGAGAGAGGTGTGTTTTGATTTTGTCCACCTACGATTTGCCTCTTCCCACCACTGCAGAAACAATTAATCTCTCCTTTAGCCAATTTAGTTTTAGGTTAGCCGAGTTTGTCTTTTAAGATGTCTACTCAGTCTTTGTTCCAAGATTTTAACAGTGGCCACTGAGTTTAGGGATCTCCCTGAGTTAGCCTAGACCATTTTCCCAGAAATTTACAGGAGTCCGGACCCTTCCTAAAACTGAGCCGGCGTTCCTTTAGGGAACTGTCCTGACTTAGATGTCTGGTTACCAATACAGGAGGACTTTACACACACCAATCACACAAGAAGGAAATTCGGGTTCGTCAGAGCGATGCCCGGTGCAACACACAAAAGGAGCCCGTAGGCTACTGCCTCAATCGCCCTTGCTTTCACACCAAGGGTTTTACCCAAGGTGCGGTGCGGCTGCGATTGTGCAGATTTCACTCACTCAGACAGTGGGGACAGGAACCCCTTGGTCAGCCGATCCCCGGACGGAGATGGCACCCAGACTCAAACACTCCACAGGAGGATGGATAGACACAGAGACAGGACAGTCCTCAGTCCGGACAAAACACAGAAATAATTGCCTGACCAGATTCCTGATGTCAGATCCTGGGATCCCTACCAGAACAGAGTGGGAACCAACAGGTTCGATGGCGTAGACCTCACTGTGGTCATGCGCCCTTCTGTTCAGGAGGAGGACCGCTTGGGCCAAATGCCCAGGTGCTGGCTGCCACGGTCATCCTACGAAAATGGTCAGGAATCACCCGGCCCCAGTGAAGACGGTTGCCATCTCGATGGAACCTCCAAATTGTCTAAGTTAGACCACTCTGTTTTACTAGCACAGTGCTCTGCTAATACATTCAGATAATGTGAGCCCCAATGCAAGATTCAAACAGTCTTATTTATACAGATAAAAGGGTGCGAACTAAACAAAGGGACAGAGAGAGCAAAATTGTAAAATTTGCATAGGGCACAATATGCATATCCTGCTTCCTTATTAACTCTTATCGATCTAAGGCTAATGCTTCACCAATTGCCCTTAAGTGGGCAAGTCATTAAGCAGTTAATGTCTGCTTTCCTGCCCCCTGGCTTGCAGCATTTCTCATTTCTACTTAAAGGTACATACAGCATTCTTTAATTCATTCTATTTCTTTAATATAATTCATTTCACTTTCACACAGTGAACCCCAAGAATCTGTAATTGCAATTGATGGGTTCTATAGCAAAGTAGATATAATGGCTGTTCCTGGAATTTGCACTGTGTTAAATGAGAGAGCCCTTATTGTTATTTGGTCACCCAATTAGTGAACAATTAAACGAATGCCCAAAGAATTTGTTTTGCCACTGGAAATTTTACCTGCATAAAAATTATTCCAGTGACTAATAATGTGACCTGTACCTTATCGTAATACACCCCTTCTTATGCCATTAATATCAATGACTCCCAGAAGTACATAAAGGTGTTTAACCAACAGATGTGGTACAGTACTACACCAAAGTGAGATGTATTAAGATATTAATGGACTGTGATTAACACTACATTAGGGACTGTTAAATTTTCATTGCCCTTATCCAGTTTTCAGATCACCTCTATATACCCAAATTGTTCAAAGGCGGGGCTGCCATTAGATTAGCACAACTGAGGGCTTGGGTTATTTCCTCTAGAAAGAAGAGAGACTTGACCGGATCCCTATGGGATGGGGCCAATAGTGCAGCAGCAGTTTGGAATATTTTTAAGAACCAAGAACATGATGAGAAATTGGGGCAACTAGAGAAGGCCACTAGTCTTATTTCTGGGGCACAGCTAACCCAGGTACAGGCTAGAGTTGGTGAGTTACATGTTATAGTGTTCCAATGACAATCCTGTCCCAGCACAAATGTACTAGCGTCCCAGTGTAGGGGCCTTCTGCAGGGATCTGGATTTGTCCCTTTGTTAAGTGAGTTACACATATAAGTGAACAAACAAGACTTTAAAAATCAGCACCACGTACTAAGATGTACTGACCTATACACAGCAAACAGTAGTATGAAGACACAGTCTTAGACGTGAGTGCAGTGCTGTTTGCTGGAAAGAGGGGCTGCATCTCTCATTCTAGGGGTTATGGAATTAGCAAAGTGAGGTTCCATATGAAGCTGAAGGGGGGAGGATTTTTCAAAGGCAGAAAGGGGAGTTTGGGTGCCTAACTCTTTGACCTCTTTGAAAATCCCATCCTGAAAGAGCAGAGCAGATCAACGCAGAGTCTGGTGCTGTTCGGGACCTTCCCCTCCTCCCCCCCGCCTCCACATACACACACCTGCTTGCAGAAGTTGGCTCAGCATGGGTAAAATTACTGTGTGCAAAAATACCCTTTGATCATGAAGAAAGAGCAGATTTTTGCCCTTTGGTATCCCAGTATTAAACCACTGATGTCAATGAATTTGTATGGCTGTGAGGTCAGAACTTGTCCAAGTACTATGAATTTTTTTGCTGTAGGATTGTCACCCCATCTTGTCATTAGGAAGCACGCCCATTTAAGGCCTTTCATTTACTGCATACAGATGGGTTGCTTAAATGGGTTTATCATAATAAAGTATTTCACATGAGTGTTACAAACTAAATACTAAGATCTCTCTCTCTCTCTCCGTGCCCACAGCAATTGTGTGGTACAGAAAATACTGTTGATTTTGTCACAGAAGAAAGAAAAGCAAACATTAACCAGGACTGTGCTCTTGCAAGCCAGGACAAGCATTTGTGAGCTAGATTAATGGTTGTCTTAATGGAGTTTGAAGATTTTTAGAAGACCTGAAAATCCAGCTACTGGATGAAATACGTGTTTGGGGGCAATTGGGCCCTTCAGAAGGGAACATTTGCTGGCTGAAGGGCAGGACTGTAATACTTTTTAATTGGTGTAACTCTTTCACATTTTGTTTCCTGGACAGGTGTACCCCACCCATTCTTTTGGTCCCAACACTGATCTCATGTTCCAGCTATACCCAGACACCTATTAATCTAACTGATGGCCACCCCAGGGCTTTTAGTTGCAATGATTCCTGGTAGCTGAGCCTCCATCTATCTTTCCCCCCGACTGAGACTTGATGTATATCCCCATCCCAGGGATGGCCTCCTTTTGAGTTTAACAGAAAGTCAAACTGATGAAGACTCATTGTTATTTTCTAATATTTTCTACTGATTTCTGCTGAGGTAACTATTAATATTTATTCATACAAGGAGTAAATAAAAATGTCAAGCATACCAAGATGAAGCTGAAGTCAATATTTACCTCAAGGAAAATGAATCCTTCTCTTTTGCTGAAACAAGAAGTCTCTTGAGGTTTTGTTAGAAATGTCAGAAAAATTAGAAGTCTAGCGATTGTTGAGATTAGAAGAAGCTTGCCAACACACTCCCTGTATTATCAGTGGTAAAAATGTAACATGTTTTCCACGGAAATTACCAGTGGTAAAAATGTAACAGGTTTTCCATGGAAATTAGCAACCTCAAGGGGACAGGAAGATCCAGAAATGCTATGATTTACCTGAAAAATCATTTTTACAGGGCACGTTGCAGTCAAAATGCTTTTAACCATATATGTGACCTACTTTATTTTAAATGTCAGTATTATTTTCATCAAGGAAGTAAACCACAGAAAAATAATGACTCGCTTTTCTAGGAAGGGAATCTTTTTAAGAGTTTGTACAGTGCTTAACATAATGGAGCGCTAAACCTTATTATGGCTAGTAAGCATTGTCACAATACAAATAATAGTTGTTTTCAATAAATCACATATCAAGCTGTTTTCTTGCCTGTGGCTTGGTCTACACTAGGGTGGGGGTGTCGATGTAATATATGCAACTTCAGCTACGGGAATACTGTATCTTATTCTGACTTACCTCCCATCCTCACGGTGCGGGATCGACAGCCGTGGCTCCCCCGTCGACGCTGCTACCGCCGCTCGCTCCGGTGGAGTTCCGGAGTCGACACGGAGCATGTTCGGGGATTGATATATCGCATCTTAATGAGATGCGATATATCGATCCCCGATAAATCCATCGCTACCCGCCAATACGGTGGGTAGTCTGGACGTACTCTTACTCAGCCATCACATTTGAGTTTCTTTGGCAAAAATCATAATGTGCTGGAATAAATGGCAGGACAAATCATTATGTTTGTTAAAAATTCAAATATTATTGCTTGCATCTGAACTATTCAGTGCCTGTTTTATTTAGTTACTATTCAGATTTTCTCTTGTATTTTACATGATTGTGACAGAGTGCAGGGAGTGAATAGGTGAGCCTGCAGTGTGATTACTTAGATGCTAATTAGTGCCCCAGGAGACACTGATTGGGGGTAATAATCTGATCAGCCTATTGGGCTGGATGGGGGAAAAACTTAATTGGCCCCATCAGTGCCAGGCTGATAAAAGAGGCACAGGAAGGAAAGGAACAGGGCTAGCTGAGTCTAGTAATACCAAAGGCTGAGAGTTAGGAGATCTCTATTCCCCTCAGGTCTTGCTGAGAGGGTCTGAAGGTTGGCAAATATTGTAAATAGGCAGGAGCATGGGGGACTGTGGTGATACTGGTGAAAGGGAATTGAAATAAAATTTCATGGAGAGCACACCCAGGAGAGTCCACACAGTTTCTGCAGGGAAAAGGACATGAGCACAGAAGGGCCCCTGTTATAGTGATGTTACAAAAATTGTTTATTTATTTAACAGTTGAGTTAAAGTATTTCAAAAGTTGAAGCACCAAGGACTTCCTCATTATTTGTATTGGTGCCTTATGTATCTCTGAAGTGCAACACAATACTGGCATAGTTTATTGCTATGTTGCATACATTTATGACTTAATCAGTCATTTGAGCGAAAGAGATAACCTTCTATTGGGCAGCTAAGAATATAGTTCAAGAGAAACGACCTTAAAACCCCGTGACATCACGTCATGTTTGTCTAGCTTTTACAAAACAATAACTGACATTATTTGGAAATCAAATTTCCAAAGAACTCTGTGGCGGAAGATACCTGTTTTCTTCTGTCACTGATGTTTAACTACAATGTGCAATAAAGTGAGCAAACACTTGGCACTAGATCTACCTGAACTAGTAGTTATGACTTGTTTTTTTATCCATTTTCATTTAACAGTAGTCGAATTCCTGTTTGATAAGAAATCTGCCAAGTCAGACACATCTGCTCATAACCCAGAACAGCTCTAACTACCACGGAACTGTGGTGAACTAGGTACTGAAGAACTACCTGCTCCTTATGAGCCATTGTGTGAACTTCTTGGGGACAGTCCAATTGCTATGTAACTGCTGAAGGCCCAAGTCTGTGTCCCCCGATTAGCACAGTGCAGAATCCTCCATGCACAAGTCTCCCGTTGTTCTGTGCAGAATGGATGCTCAAACACCTCGATGGCACCATTTCCCACATCCCTCTGCATCTCAGTGGAATCCAGGGTCTGCAATAGAGGGGAAGGGGTGGCGAGTGGACAAGCAGGAGATGGCAGCAGTAGAGGAGCCTCTCCAGCACCATGGAGATTCCTTGGGAAAGACAATACAGCCCTTTTCTACAGCCTCCCTCATGTCTTGGGGTCAGTCATAGCCGGGGGAGTCTCTGTTAATACAGCTCTAACGAAGCCATACTGCCAGGGAGCTTTTTTAGTTAAAAAACTATTTTTTGCCCATGGAAATATGGCCTGGAGGAGCTGCCAATAGCCAGCACCGGAAGGCTGATCACTATCCTTTTATGCTGAAATGCACAAGTGCTTATTTCAAATCACAGACAGATTTTTGAAATCTTCTCTCAGCTACGCTGTTCAGATGGCTTCTGTACCTTTTTTCCCCCTTTGATAATAGTCCTTTGACTTACACAGTACCTTCCACCTGAAGGCCTGAAAGTAGGGTAGAAAGGGTTTTTTTTTAGCTGAGCATTAAGTAACTGTATCCCCCAAATTACTAAATTTATAATCTATGGAAACAAGAAATGGTTAAGCCAAATCTTAATAACTGTCTGTCTTCACCCAAATCAAGAATGCAACTCCCACTATTTTAGTCACATGGGATTCTTGCCATGCCTTAAGGGACATCACAAGAAAAACAAGCAAAATAATCACAATTATTAACTAGGAGTGACAAGGTGGGTGATGTAATATATTTTATTGGACCGACTTCTGTTGGTTGAAGAGACAAGCTTTTGAGCAACACAGAGCTCTTCTTCAGATCACAGAGCTCTGTATAGCTCAAAAGTTTGTCTCTTCCACCAACAGAAGTTGGTCTAATACATTACCTCACCTGTCTTATCTCTCTAATTCCCTGGCGCCACCACAACAACACTGCAAATAATGACTAACTATAACAGTTTTATTATTAAGGAAAGGAAAAAAAATACTAACAATGGTTACTTCAACATGTCTCTTGGGAGAGTTTCTAATAGACATTACACCGCTGAGAGTGGGCCCACCTTTGGTGAGGCTGCTTTTCTATAGTTAAGACCAAAGAGTATTATTTCCAAAATTAGTAGTGAGTCCTGTATTAGTGGATCACAGATACAAGAGCAGTTTATAGATGGGCAAAGGGATTTTGTTTAAGGGCAGGTGAGTCCTTTTTGATTTATCATGAATATCCTAAACAGTTTATAAATGGGGAAAGGTGAGTGATTTTAATTATATTTTATGGACCTAGAGAAAGTATTTAAATTCAGTTACTTAAAAGAAGCCATTCCAGGAACTGTCCTGAGATAGGCAGATTAATTAACATTAAGAATCTTAATATTCAAATATTCAAATATCTTAATATTCAAAATTTATTTTTTTTAATTAAAAATTTAAATTTAAAATTAAACCCACTTTTCTCTCTGTTTACTAAGTTAGCTTATGTCTTCCTTGTTAGGAATACAGTCTAAATCTTTTTGGTGTTAAAGAGAAGCTATTACTGTCTTAAGTTACAGTAGCATTTCAATGTCCCATTAAAATCATTACAAGAAAAATTTAAACCTAGTTCTTTGGCCGTGCTTTTGCAAACTTCTTCTCACCCCTCATGTTGTGGTCTTGGTGACAATATTATGCTGCCTCTTTCTGATGCAGTAAGTGGCTTCGTCTTCTTGCTGTTGTTTGCTTAATTGAAGGAGATGAGATGAGCAGGCTGAGATGAGTGTGTTGAGACATTTGTGATGTTGAAGTTGAGATGGGAGCAGTGTGCTGCTTTCTTAATTCAGAGAGATTTATATTCTTATTTCATAATTTCACTGGAGGTGCAAGACTCCTCTTTTGGGGTGTGGCTGGATTTCACACCCCAAATATTCAAAATTTCATTGAATTGATGGATGGTACAGATAGCATCTTTAGCTCATGAATATACATTTTGTTAATGTAAATGCAAGAAGAGTTGTAACTGTCTGTTTAGTAGAGGGAAATCTCAGAACATTTTCTTAAGTTTAGAGTTTTAATTCTTTCTTATATTCAGTCCATTTTCTGAAATACTCTTTAGTTTCATTAGGCTTTCATGAGAGTTGAGGTTTTGTTCATGTAAGTCCAAAACCCCTTGTATCATCTATAAAAGCAATTTATTAGCTTTCAAAATAGTCTCTTCAAACTTGAATAATTGTTAAATAAAGTCTTTTACACTTATGCAATCAAATAAATTATTGTCCCTTCTCTTAATCTTTGGAGAGGGGGCTCCTGTCTTTCTGAGTTTGATAGGGAAGTTGCTTAAGCACTGCCAGATACCTAATTAAATTCCCCAATTAACAACAATATTTTATATGCAAATGTCTTCTGATATATTAGTAGTCAGTGATAGGACCAAGTGACCTTGCTATATCTCTGCATAAAACATCTATCTATATTTATTTAAATACAAAACTTTAGCAAATAAACATCTCAGAGAAGCTTAAGCTGTTTCTAAGCATTTAAGGAATAAATGAAGATTTTCTACATTTCCCAACTATACCTGTTTTTCTTAAAGGTATGTAAAGATTTCAGAGTGTTTATAGAAGGAATCAATCTTTAATCAGAATATTCCTAGAATTCTTTGTATGAGTTTAAAATGGAAATTTTCCCTCTATGAAGAGAGAAAGAGAAGAGAAGAGGCTCCAGCCTTGGTGTTTCTGGCATTGGCCAACCAGGTGCTACACGCCACTTCTCTATCAAATCTGAGAAAAAGAACATCTTCATGTTTCTTGACAAGGAGGTGGTGTCTGGCTCTTTGACAGATACTCCTCATGGATGTTGCCCTGTTATCTAAATCGTTCCCAAAAGTGGGATCTACAATAACTTCACCCACAGTTTGCAAAAACAAAGCTGCTTGTGCCTGTCACTTATTGGGAGAAATCAGAGATTTCTTCTTTTTATTTTTAATTAGCCTGAACACTTTAATAAAACAATCAACTGAAAACATAAGTATATAAATTATTTTCCAAGCACCGTGTATATACAAGTTCTTACAAATACTGCTATTTCTTCAAATTTAGACAAGGTGTGGCAAAGTTTGTAACAACCTAACATGATATGAATAAATTATAACTTTAATAATAACCATTTTTGTGTCAATATTGACGTTTATCTCTCACAGTGGGTATTGCCCCTATTTTACAGATGAGGAAACAGACAAAGGCCCAGATCCTCAAAGGTATTTAGGCACCTAACTCCCATTAGGACTTTGTCTGAATCAGTGGCTCTCAACCTTTCCAGACTACTGTACCCCTTTCGGGAGTCTGATTTGCCTTGTGTACCCTCAAGTTTCACCTCGCTTAAAAACTACTTGCTTACAAAATCAGATATAAAAAATACAAAAGTGTCACAATACCCGGTCACTGAAAAATTGCTTACTTTCTCATTTTTACCATATAATTATAAAATAAATCAATTGGATTATAAGTATTGTACTTACATTTCAGTGTATAGTATATAGAGTAGTATAAACAAGTCATTGTCTGTATGAAATTTTAGTTTATACTGACTTCGCTAGTGTTTTTTATGGAGCCTGTTGTAAAACTAGGCAAATGTCTAGATGAGTTGATGTACCCCCTGGAAGACCTCTGCATACCCCCAGAGGTACGTGTACCCCTGGTTGAGAACCTCTGGTCTAAATGACTTATCCAAAGTCACAGAGGGCTCAATTGTGTTTGTAAGGGCCGACAACTGGGCCACAATCCTTCCCTGCGCTCACCAGTACACAAGGGGTTCACAGATTATGCTGTGATGTAGACTTCTTCCTTCAGGACCAAGGGATCATGTTCGCATAACCTCCCCAGCCCTTTGAAGAAATGTCTGCCCGCAGGCATGCACTGAGGAGGCAATCTGAGGTCCCTTGACTGCAATTATCCCTGGACTTCACATAGGCATGCAATGGCTGCAGAAACTCAGTGTAAGGAGCTGATGACACATGCTTTGCCTCATCTTATATTCTGTATTTACCAAAGCAGCTGCGTGAAATCATCTTACTTTCCTAGGAGACTTTTTGCATGTAATCGCAGATTTTTTCTATGATTTTGGCCAGTTAAATTGAGGGTGGTATTTTCACCCTTTCTCTTGGTGAAGGCACCAGAATCCAAGCTCAGGAACAGACACTGGGTATCCATGTATGAATAGTCAGGCTACTCAGTAAATGTAATATATGATTCATTTATCACTACACTTGCTCCTGCATTGAGCTATGGGGAATGAGGGCATTTCCCTACCTACAGCAGGTCTCCTTTTTTGTGGCTTGGGTTCTTAGAGCAGAGGTAGTTTTTCATTTCCTTTGGTTCTGGGACTGATTGATAAATGACCAACAGTATGAGGCATTAACACATTGTGGTCTTTACTGTCCTGGTATATACCTCACTGATACAATGAGCTCAGAGTTACCAGCTAGAATTGTAGCATGAGTAGAAATGGTGCTCATTTAAACCACCAGTGGAGAAAGGCTAGAGCCAGCATGGGACTGACATGGGTCAAGCTGCTCACAACGTGATTTGCTATACTTCAATTTAGCTCGATATTAGAAGTGAAATAGCATATTAAAGAAAATCATCTAGTCCTTGTCAACATCAGGAATGTTTGCATCACAGGGTGGCAGCTACGCTGATGTAGCTGTAATAGAGCAGAACACCCTCGTATACCTGCCCTCCATTGGAGTGAAGTGGGGCTGGATTCATTTTGAGGAGAGCAGCTTGATGACAACCCTGTTTTACACTGGTGCAATGAGTCTACACGAGGGTGTCGGAGAATAACAGAGTTTTTACTCTTTTGGTTGGGTACAGAAAAGTTAGATACTTTATTTTTTTAAGCAATTGCGTCGAAGGAGAGAGTGCACTAGGACACAGGGGTTTTCCCCTCCTAGGCAGGTTTTTTAACAGGTAAACATTTACAGCAAGCATTTATACTTTTTGTTACAGACAATAATAAGCAACAGCTGCATTTTCTTTATACATAGGTTATTTTGATATATATATATTTTATTTATTTAGACTTCAGTCTATTATGTTGGCTACATATTATTTATATAAGGTCGCAACAACTTTTTATACAGTTTTTTTTATTTGCTTTATATAATTTTTGCTTTTACAAATTTTGCGTTATTAGGGTTACAGTTAGCCAGAGTTTTTCTCCGACAAGGGGTTTGCCCCAGTGGAGCTTCATTTGTTTAGCTACAATGGTACAAAAACTCCCTGATGCAGACAAGACCTTAGACCAGGGATCGGCAACCTTTGGCACGTGGCCCGTCAGGGAAATCCGCTGGCGGGCTGGGTCAGTTTGTTTACCTGCAGCGTCTGCAGGTTCGGCCGATCGCAGCTCCCACTGCCCGCGGTTCGCCGTTCCAGGCCAATGGGGTCTGTGGGAAGTGGTGGCCAGCACATCCCTTGGCCCGCGCCGCTTCCCACAGTCCCCATTGGTCTGGAATGGCGAACCGCGCCAGCGGGAGCTGTGATCAGGGCCATCGAGAGCGGGTTTGGGCCCCAGTGAAAAATTTTTTTTGGGCCCCCCAGGAAGGGCGGATCGGCTAAACAGGGCCAACGAGGGGTTGGGGGAAGCCGGGCCCTTCCGGACTGCTGGGCCCCGGAAAGGCAACGGGGGAGGGGGGGGAAGCCAGACCGCCGGGCCCCGGTAATTTGTACCGGCTTCCCCTCCCCTCTTGTCGGTCCTGGCTGCGATCGGCTGAACCTGCAGGTAAACAAACCGTCCCAGCCTGCCAGCGGATTTCCCTGACGGGTTGCGTGCCGAAAGGTTGCCGAACCCTGCCTTAGACACTGTGGACCAGAGCCTGGCAGGTGTTGAGTTCTCCCTGAGGCACTGAGTGCCCTTGACTAAGACTTGAAACTAGCTGGTACCAGCCCTGGCAACACGCTCCACCGTTCTGTAGATACTGTGGTGTTCTCCAGAATCTCAGGTTTCATTCTTCTTAAAAGAAATCTCCAACTGTCGTGGTTGTGAAGAAAACCACAAAAATGTGACCTTGACTAACTGATGCTGAGATGAACCAGTTGAGCTTGCAGAGAGCCTGGAACAACTGGGAGGGGCAAACTGCCCCATTCATCTAGTGAGCTGTAACTCCGATGCTCAGTGATCGTGATTTCCGTCAACACTGTGAACTATTTTACTGCTGCAGTAAGAAAGGAGATAGAAGATCAGAGACCTAGACAATGCAGGGAGACAGATGCTGGAACAATTTGTACAGTGAGGATGCTGAGAGCCTTTGAACCAAAGTGTATAAACCCTGTATATAATGGAAACCACTTCAAGCCAGGGGTTGCGGTAGCACCCCCAGTTCCAGCACCTAGGCACCTAGGGTGTGGGTCTCATTTTTGTGCTACAAGTGGGCAGCGCTTAAGGGACACCACTATTTATTCCCTCCAATCAAGAAGCCAGACAGAGCCCCTGGTTACACTCCAGCACAACCAAGGTGGAGCCCAGCAGAGCAGATTGCTGCATGATTCTATTTTGAACAGCTGCACAATCTCCCCTGGGCAGAGCCTCATGTTGTCCACATGCATGGACACAGTTTGCTTTAGGGGCAGAGCTGACCCCCACCACCTCTCCCTTCCTCAGTCTGAGCCCCCCGGCCCCCCCGGCAATCCCACGCGTTGGGCACAGCCAGTGGGAGTGAGGGGGCCGCAGGATCACGCCGCGGGGGGGCTCGGACAACGCCCCAGAAGAACGGCACGAGCCCTGCAGCTCCCCCCTCCCCACCCCTTTCCCCGGGGGCCCTGTGTAGCGCGCCCACCCCCCTCTTCCCAGCCACGCGCGCTCCGGGGCTGGCACCTGCCCCGGCCCCAAACTCTGCCTCCGAAGCGGAGCGTGCAGAGCAGACCCGGGCCCGCACTTCGCAACCGGGGGGCGGGGAGCCGGGAGCGGGGGCTGCCTGCACCTCTAGCGACTCCCCTGCCGTATCCCAGCGCCGGTCCCTGCAGGGGAGGGAGGGGGCGGCACCTGGCCGCCCAGCCCGCTCCTCCAGCCCGCTTTATAAGCGGGGAGGCTGCGGTGCCGCGGCTCAGGCGCGCTCGCGCTCCGGTCACCGCCTCCTCTGCTGGCCATGGGGTGCCTGGCTGCGCTGCTGCTCCTGGCGGTAGGTGCAGGGGTGTCCGTGGGGGACAGCGCGCCCCGCGCTGGCTGGGCAGGGGGAGCTCGGGCACCGTGCGGTGGAAGAGGCAGCGGGTGCAGGCGCTGGGGTAGCTCCAGAGAAAGGATGCACGGAGTCTGCCTCGGCTGCCCCCGCACCTGTGCATGAGTAATTCGGTGCCACCAGCGACACCCCACCGCATTCAACTGCCCCACTCTGGTAGCGCCGGGTATAGGGGGGAAGCTTTTGGAAATAAAAATCTTTGCCCTTGAAATAGTTTGCCTGTTAACCTACGTTCTTCATAGAGGCGCTGATGTCAAAGAGGTAGGCTTGGCCGAATTTGATTTTTTTTATCATTTCATTTTTAAGCCGTCTGATTTTTAATCAGTTTACATTTCCATAGTTGGAAGTTATGGAGGGACCGGACACTAATTATTTAATGACAGTAGATGAGATGTAAAAAGTTAAGGCTTTATAACCATTAAAACCCAAGTTGTCAACAGCATAATATACAAAGTAAATATCCTTAAATCAAATTCTAGTACATTTTGAAGCAGAATTTTTCTTACATTGTCTAGCTGTAAATTGAAATGATCATGGATGGAAATTTGTCAGTTTGTGTATGTTCGGTGAAATCAACGTTTACCAACAAAACTCTAATCCTTCCAAGCCTACAAATCAATTAATCAATGATTTAGATAATGGCATAGAAAGTACACTTATAAAGTTTGCGGATGATACCAAGCTGGGAGAGGTTGCAAGTGCTTTCGAGGATAGGATTAAAATTCAAAATGATCTGGACAAACTGGAGAAATGGTCTGAAGTAAATACAATGAAGTTCAATAAGGACAACTGTAAAGTACTCCATTTAGGAAGGAACAATCAGTTGCACACCTACAAAATCGGAAATGACTGCTTAGGAAGGAGTACTGCGGAAAGGGATTTGGGGTCATAGTGGATCACAAGCTAAATATGAGTCAATAGTGTAACGCTTTTGCAAAAAAAGCAAACATAATTCTGGGATGCATTAGCAGGAGTGTTTTAAGCAAGATACAAGAAGTAATTCTTCCGCTCTACTCTGCGCTGATTGGGCCTCAGCTGGGGGACATATTTCAGGAAAGATGTGGACAGATTGGAGAAAGTCCACAGAAGAGCAACAAAAATGATTAATGGTATAGAAAACATGACCTATGGGGGAAGATTGTGAAAATTGGGTTTGTTTAGTCTGGAGAAGAGAAGACTGACAGGGGACATAACAATTTTCAGGTACATAAAAGGTGGTTACAAAGAGGAGGGAGAAAAATTGTTCTTCTTAACCTCTGAGGATAGGACAAGAAGCAATGGGCTTAAATTGCAGCAAGGGCGGTTTAGGTTGGACATGAGGAAAAACTTCCTAACTGTCAGGGTGGTTAAGCACTGCAATAAATTGCCTAGGGAGGTTGGGGAATGTCCATCATTGGGGATTTTTAAGAGCAGGTGGGACAAGCACCTGTCAGGGATGGTCTAGATAATACTTAGTCCTGCCTTGAGTGCAGGGGACTGGACTAGATGACCTCTCGAGGTTCCTTCCAGGTCTATGATTCTATGAAATAGGTTCCTTTGTGCAAAAAATAACCAAACAAATTGAAGATATTGCTACAAGGTAAAGCGATGGAAATAATACATAAAAAGTGTTGGTACCAATCTCAGTTCCCAGTTCTACAAAGAATTACTTTAAAGCATATGAATAATCCCATTAAGATGAGTGGAACTACAGTAGAACCTGAGAGTTACAAACTGACCCGTTCAACTACACGCTTCACCTGGAACCAAAAGTACACAATCAGGCAGCAGCAGAAAAAAAAAAAAAAAAAAAAGCAAATACAGTCTAGTACCGTGTTAAATGTAAATGACTAAAAAAAAAAAGGGAAAGTTTAAAAAAAGATTTGACAAGGTAAGGAAACTGTTTCTGTGCTTGTTTCATTCAAATTAAGATGGTTGAAAACAACATTTTCTTCTGCATAGTAAAGTTTCAAAGCTGTATTAAGTCAATATTCAGTTGTAAACTTTTGAAAGAACAACCATAACATTTTGTTCAGAGTGATGAACATTTCAGAATTACGAATTACCTCCATTCCCGAGGTGTTCATAACTCTGAGGTTCTACTGTAGTGACATGCTTGAAGTTAAGCATTTGTGAAAGGCTCTGCAGAATCAGGGCCTTATTTAAACACAAGTGCATATAGGAGAACCCACAGAATGCAAAATCAATTGATTATCATTTGGTAAATACATGCATATTTCACACCTGTTCATTTATGAACTACTAGCATTAATAGAAAAGAATATAAAATAAAAAGATCTTGTTTACAAAGACTTGCTCTTATTTTGTGGTTGTACAATTTAATAATTTATACTTAACTACTGTAAATATATATTTTTATATAGACCTGTACCAATTAGACAGACAACCTATATTTTTTATAATTTTCACATGTATACATGCACTGCCTATAGTGCTGTTATAATAATGTACTGATATAAATACTATAATTTAATTTAATATACAGACTAGTATAAAATATACACCTGTCTAAAAATAATAATGAAGTCCGTTCCCTTTTTGTAGAGCATCGATGCTAATACTTCTATACATATTTATGGTTTTGTGCTTGGAGTTCTTATTATTAGCTGATCCTGTGCAAGTTAAGAGTTTGTGATTTCATAGGATTTTGTTCTTGCAAATGTTTCCAGCGGTCATGATACAAAAATTTGTAAATTGGTGAAAAAACAACTGAAATAAGTTAGCTAGGTGTGTTTTATATCTCCTTCTAAAGCATCTAGCATTGTCAGAGTTAGGACATCTGATTAGATGGACCAGTGGTCTAGTCTAGTCTTTTCTGGTGTTTAAAAATGTCTTTGGTGAAGTTTGTCAATTTAAAAGTAGTTCAGCTATCTGCTCATGGGTTCAGGACCTTCAAATATGGTAGGTCAAATAATTCACAACCTGCAGTTATTTTTACACTCTTCCTGGGCAGGGATTCAGGGGATGCATCAGTGACATGATGTTCTGTAACACGAGTGTTAGCCTTAATTTCATTGGTAGTGTCAGTGTAACCCCCATTTATTTTCTAATTTCATGGTGTAATTACAGCTGCTGTTTCTACTTGCTCTGAGTTGATATGGAAATGTTCCCAGACAAGGTGGCAATATAGAGCCTTGAGTGACTGCAAAGTAGTAATTGCTATTTCATCACACTAGAGTGAATGCAGGAAGTTAAAAACTATGTTTGGTAACTGTTTTGATGCTGGTGTAGAAGGCTTCATTAAGGGCAGACCTTCCTGCATGTACACACACCTCTCTCTCTCTCCCCCCGACTTAATTAGGGGAGACATTCCTGGATGTACACATACCCCCCGTAGTTAGAAGCTCCTAGCCAATCCATATTGCGTTCTGTTGGGGTACAAAACTGGTGAACAGTTTGAGCACCAGTCAGATCCAGTCCAGCTCTGCAGGGAGAAGATAGAGCTGCCAAGGGTAACCCAGACTGAATCTGTGGGTTAGATCTCAATGCAATTAGAGCCCTGCGCGGATACAAAATTGATATCCTTGGATGCTGATATCCATGGATATAAAGCGGATATCTGTGGAGCTGCAGGGTTCTAGCGACAATGAGCGAGACCAGCAGGGCCATGGCCAGCGACCAGGCCAGGAACCATAGCAGTGAAAGCAGCAATATGTTGGGCTGCCGCTTGCAGAAGCCAGTACCCAGCTCGGTCAGCTCCTCCAGTGTGGCTGTCCCTTTAAAATTGTGAGTGAATGTCTATTTGCATTGTAATAGATTTTCCAGAAGACCATTTTGCTAAACAATATTTAAGGGTCAAATCCTCATCTTTGAAGTCAAGGCTGTTGTATAGCCATGAAGGATCTGGGCTTGAGTCTCTAGAGGGGGAAAGGTTCTCTTCCCCCTCCGCCCCCCCCCCCCTTTTTTTTTTTTTTTAAGATTTGTGAGAAGAGAGTGAATAGCTGTGTTACCTGAATGTTTAAAAAATGCAGAGCTCTGCCAAATAACAGGGCACAGCCCTGGCGGAGCCAACTGATTGTTAAAGATGGCTCCTGCTGAGGATGGATCTGGAAGTGCTTCTCACAACGTATCAGAAAATGTTTGGCAAATCTGTGGTGTGAAATCTATTAAATGCCACACGACTCTGCGAGTGTGTCTGGAGTGGGTGGTAGTGAGGAATAATAATACAGACATATTCAGCAAACACAGCAGAATTTCTAAGTCTTCTCTCAAAAGGAGTAGATACAATGAGTCTGAAGGGGGTGGGGGGTTACAGAGATGGAAAGGCAGAAATTAAAGACCTGAGTCAATTAGGGCTTGGCTACACTTGCAAGTTAGAGTGCATTAAATCAGCCCTGGGCGCCATAACTCCTGAGGTGTCCACACTGGCAAGGCACTTAGAGTGCCTGGACTCTGCAGCCGGAGCGCTCCTGGTAATCCACCTCCATGAGAAGCATAGAGCTTGCTGTTCCCCGGCTGGAGTGCCAGGGTGTCAGTGTGGACAATGTGTTGCATTACTGCACTGCGATTGGCCTCTGGAAACATCCCATAATCCCCTGAAGTCAAGTGGCCACTCTGGTCATTGTTTTGAACTTGGCTGCAGGCATGCGGCTATCCCCTTTCCATTTCTGACAGCCCACATGCTTATCTGCTCCGGGACACAAAGCAAACCATTACTGTGGAACGCTCCTGCTGCAGAGGACATTTATGCACACGCGTGTGTGTGTTTGAGAGAGAGAGAGAGAGGTGGTGGGTGGGGGCTGATGTCGGGTTTCCACCTTCCCCTTGCCTCTGTCTGAACTTACAAGACAGCATGCTGACACACGGCAATTATCCTTTTAGGGTAAGTACTGGTATGTTGTAGGACTGCATATCAGAATATTAGTATTTCCTAGAATTTGTTTGAATTTGAAAACCCCCCAACAAATTTATGGAGTCAGGTGTGAAGCAACACTATTACAAGAAGATAAACAAATTTATGATACTAGCAACTCTTAGGCTGGGTCTACACTACCCGCCTGAATCGGCAGGTAGAAATCGACCTCTCAGGGATCGATTTATGGGACGCGACAATCGATCCCCGAATCGACGCTCTTACTCCACCAGCGGAGGTCGGAGTAAGCGCCGTCGACGGGAAGCCGCAGAGGTCGATTTTGCCGCCGTCCCTACAGCGGGGTAAGTTGGCTGCGATACGTCGAATTCAGCTACGCTATTCGCGTAGCTGAATTTGCGTATCTTAAATCGACCCCCCCCCTGTAGTGTAGATGTAGCCTTAGTAAGTTCTGGAGAGATAAAGAAACCCAATCCACTATAAATCAAACTCTGTTTTATACTTCACAATTTGGGAAATACTTGATCAGAACTCTTCTTAGAGTCAGATGTCTTTTGGTTCCTTTTTCTGTCTGAAAAGGCAATGTACTTTCTGTTGGGTAAGTACAATATTACATAAGTCTCACAGACATCTTATAATTAGCCATCCCCCTAATTAAAGCTATTTTGTTTTATAAGGTTACTGCTGCCAGCAAAACCTCTTCTGAAAAGGACAGTGTCAGTCTAATAAAGACCATCCACAAGACAAGCAGCAAGGTTTGTTAATCTACTAATTTACTTAATACATAATGTATTTAAAATTGGGATTAGAGTGATATGTAAATGTTTAGGATTTGCAATGCTAGTCTTGGCTTGCAAGAAATCACCATGATGTGAAAAGGCAGGGAAGAATTAGTTGCATTATTAAAAGGCCAGATCCCACTCTTTGATGAACCCTTTATGCTTGAGAAGTCAAAGGGAAGAGTGGCCTATTTGCAAAAGTATTTCCATCAGGTACCTGCCCCCTTTGTATCTAAGTGCCAAATTTGTTCTTATGGCTGCGCCTGTTAGTATGTATGCTTGGGGAAAAGTTCACTCCCTATTAGAGGAAGTATTAGAGAGTAGACGGGTACAACACTTGGGCCTTGGCTACACTTACCAGCTAGTTCGACGGCTGGAAATCGAAGTTCTGGGTTCGACTTATCGCGTCTAGTCTGGACGCGATAAGTCGAACCCGGAAGTGCTTGCCGTCGACTGCGGTACTCCAGCTCGGCGAGAGGAGTACCGCGGAGTCGACGGGGGAGCCTGCCTGCCGAGTGTGGACCAAGGTAAGTTCGAACTAAGGTACTTCGACTTCAGCTACGTTATTCACGTAGCTGAAGTTGCGTACCTTAGTTCGAATTAGGGGGGTAGTGTAGATCAAGCCTTGATCAATCACTTTCTTCCCTCTTGTCTATTGTACCCGACATAGGGCTGGGAATCAGGAAATTCCAAGTTGTAATCCCAGTTCTGTTGAAAACTTTAATGATTTTAAAATATTAGGTTTATACTCAGACTTCTTACATTTATAAAATAGTTGAATCATAAAAGCAAAATCTGCAATTCACAATCTATTGGGAGAGTCATCTCCCACTTTTGTGACCTGAATTCATTCTTATACCAACAGGGCCTGGACCTTTATCAGTCAGACAATCTTCGTCCTCTACAGCGTACAAAAAGGAGTTGGATTTTAACCACCTTTGAACTTGAAGAGGAGGACAAAGGACCATTCCCCAAACTTGTTGGAGAGGTAAAACAAAAGCTCTTGGCAAGGATATTCCTACTTTCCTCTATAGAATACTTTCCATCGCAGATTGGGGCCTCCAATGTAATGGGGTGGAGAGGCTGCCACTCTTCCACTGTGGAGCATGATTGGTCCTCATTTGAGAGACTGGTACCTTCTTTAAACACCACATAAGATAGAAACATAAGAACTGCCATAGCAGGTTGGACCACTGGTCCATCTAGACCAGTATTCCTTCCCTGACATTGATCAGCCCCAGCCGCTTCAGAGGAAGCAAAGAAACCCATGGACAACTCAGGAAGAAGTGTCCATAGGAGTTGTTTCTTCCTATGAGTTAGCATTAGGTACATTAGAGTTTATATGGAGGAGAAAGTCCAATAGAAAACTAAAGTCTTTGTTCCTTATTTGATTGACCTTTTGGTCTTTTCATGACAGTACATTGCCTCTCCTTCTATGGCTACTTAGTCTCCTTAATAGCCTCTTGAAGGGATTTTGTCAAAGACTTTTTGAAAGTCCAACTGGTTCTCCTTTATCTACTGGTTGTTGTTTTTTTGGACACACTAAAAGAACGGTGATAGGGAAGTTTGATATTCCTTTACAGAAGCAGTGCTGGCTTGTCCCTGTCATATTATGTTCATCTAGGCATTTTTTTATAGTATTCATCTATTTTTAATTGTAGTTTCAACAAGATTACTTGATAATGAAGTACGGTTCACTAGTCTGTAATTCTCAGGTTCTCCGAGTGATCATATCTTAAAGATAGGCATAACTTTTTGCTGTCCTCAGTATCAGCTTGTACAGTTGCTGATTTTGATGGGTGATTATAGATTTTTGGTAACAGCTTTGTTCTTCAGTTCCTTCAGAACACTTGGGTCCAAGTTAACTGGGCCTGGGGATTTGTTGCTCTTTAATTTATGAGTTTGTCCTTGCTCTTAATACATTACGGTCCAATCCAACTGGCTTTCTATTAATTTCAATAAGATTTGGATCAAACCCTTAATTACAAAGGCTCCATAACTACTATGAAGATCTCCCACTTCTGGTAAAAATTGCTTCTTATCAAAACTTGGCATCACAATTTCAATTAACATAGTAGCTAGAAACATCCTATTGTATTTATTCTCCCAGAGTGTGGAGTCATATAACCATGACTACAGAAATGTACCAGATGAATATGTTGTCATGAATTTTTGTCAGTGTGTCTTTAAAACCTTTAAATCCTGGTGCTGAAACTTAATACTTATGATACAGTTAGCTTTTCACTAATGCTCCATTTCTTTTGTAGCTGTTCAACAACGTGTCATATAGTATGTCCGTAAAATATTTAATCAGTGGACCTGGTGTAAATGAATCTCCAGAGTTTGGGTTGTTTTCTATAGAAGACAATGCCAATGGACATGTGTACGTACATCGTACCATTGACAGAGAGAACACCCCCTATTTTAAGGTAAATAGAGTTTAGAAGAACAGTTAAGCATATGGCAACTCTAAATTACTCTCCTACTGCTAAATGTTTCATGTGAAGGAGAAAATCCAGTAGTAAATTCAAGTCTGTATTTGTTTGTTACTTTCTTGCTTAACTCTTATGATAATAAATATCATAAGAGTTATCATAAATATGTCAATAAATATCTGCATGGCCAATGATCTCCATAAAATTGCTTAAATTATCAAAACATTGATCAATGTCATTGTCTAACCTTTGTGCCATGCTTGAAGTTCTGCAAACCCAGAATTTTATTCCTTGCATAGCTACAGTGATATTGCTATGAAGCAGCATAAGCAGTTCTAAGGAAGGTTCTTGTTGTACACCTCATGATAAATTGCAGTTCTAGTAGAAAAGTATGAGTTGTAAAACCATAAACTATTGGCCTATAGTACAGTGCTATTGCATCGTTACTGTTTCTGGAAGCAAATTTTTGCTGATGTATAAAAGGAAGTATTGATATTGGTCATCAGAAAATTTCTTCTCCTCTTGTATGCAGATGTCAGAGCTCAATTTTTAGGTACCATAACCAAAGGATGGCCTTTTTATTCAGGGAGGCTAAGCATTGTGAACCACCCTCCCGATGTAGAGTTGAGCCCTCTTCCACCACATGAGTTATTGTCCGGAGTGCTGCCCCACAAGCACAGTGTGGAGAGGAAACCAGGCCAAGCTGGTGCATAGTTGAATGGGCCAGAAAGAAGCCTGCCAAGCCTGGTCCACAAACTACATCAGGTGGACCAGAAGGCAGGTGCAGCAATGGTGTCTGGAATTTACATGATGTGTTAGATTCTCCCATTGCTGGGTTATTTTGCGCAGCTGCATTTCCATTTTATCTATTTATTTATTTTTACAGAAAGTCTAGAATTTTACCATGTTTAGTTTTTAAATGCAGAGGGTAATTGTTTTGAGTTATACTAACTTTGCCAAGTGAAGCAACTTATTGTTAGTGATGCAAAGCAAAAAAAAAAAAAAAAAATATAGCCAAATATGTTTAAACTGAAATAGCTGAAAGAGATTTCCTGTGCAATTCTGATAGCTAACTTTTGTTTCTGTATCAATATCCATTACTCAGATACGTTTCGATGTTGCAGATACAGTGACTGGGAAGAAAGTGGACAAATCTTTATTTTTCATTATTAAGATTAAAGACATTAATGATAATGCACCCAAGTTTCCCAAGGAGGAATTTAACATTGCTATAAAAGAAAACCATGATACAGGTAAGTGCTATCTAAAGAAGCGATTTCTAGTGGCTTGTGGGTTTTTTCCCCTCCCCTGTAGTTTTTATTCAAATATACATGGGTTTAGGGAGTGAAGGAACAATTTTCCATTTCTGTTGAAGTCATAAGTAATGTACAGACAGGTCACAATTCTGTAAGTACCTGATAACAGGTGCTTACAGACTGTCACAAGTAGCCCCATTGCCTTCAGTACCATGATACATGCTGTTGTTTTCAGGCTTGGGCCCTATAGTAATTCCTTTGCTACTTTCACCTCTGATTGCAGTATGGCAATCGATTGAAGTCTTAACTAAAGGAAGAATTGGTCTGAAATCAGTTTCTTGTAAAGAATGCAGCAAAAAAGGGAATGCAGTTTGGGGAGTCATTTTTATCATGTAGTTTAAATGATTTTGCAAAGCTTGAGGCTTAAAGTCAAGTATTTTCCTAGACCACAGAAGGTTCATAATGAAAGCCCTGCATGAAGTGTCTTAGTGTGCATGTGAGAAGCTGTAATGCCAAAGTTATTGTCTACATCAACTTTAAATACACAGTGGCAGCATGTTATACATAAACACCAAATATCTTTAGCAAAACTTCCAGCGTCCTTGGGTCTGGTACCTTTTTATCAGTCAAAACTTGCACAAAATTGTAGAGAAATTAAAGGGATGGGAAGTAGACAGGGCCAGCTCCAACCTGGAAATAACAATCCCCGGGTCATACACTGTTGATGTCAATGGCAAAATTCACATTGATTTTTAGTGGGAACAGGTTTAGGGCCTTTGTACGTAATTCTAGTATCCCTTATCTCCATATGAAACAAAGTCATTTTCAGCAGTAGAGCTTTCAGTGTTCCTGGCAGGCATGTGAACCAGTTGTTTAGTGGTTGGACTTGGAAGCTGATAGGGCCCTGCTCCTTACAGGAGGTGCTGAGCATGTTGCAGGATTGGACCCTTTCATCCTTCCAGATAAGAACATAAAAGATGCCATACTGGGTCAGATCATGGTCTATCTTGCCTGGTATCCTGTCTCTGATAGTGGCCTGTACCAGAGCTTCAGGGGCAATGAAGAGAACAGAATAATTATGGAGTGATCCATCCTGTCTTTCGTTCTTGGCTTTGGTTAGTCAGAAATTTAAGGCAGTCCTGAGCATGGGGTTGCATCCCTGACCATCTTGCCAAATAGCCATCGACAGACCTACCCTCCATGAACTTATGCAGTTCTTTTTGAACCATGTTATACTCTTGGCTATCAGAACATCCCATGGCAATGAGTTCCACTGGTTAGTTGTGCATTATTTGAAGAAGTACTTCCTCTTGTTTGCATTAAATCTGCTGCCTGTTAACTTCATCAGATGACCCCTGGTTTTTGTGTTGTTTGAAAGGATAAATAACACTTCTGTATTCACTCCTTCTACATTGTATAGATCTCTATCATCCTCCCTTAGTCATCTCTTTTCAAAGCTAAGCAGCCCTAATATTTTTAGTTTTTCCTTGCATGGAAGCCATTTCTGAACCTTTTCCAGTTTCACTAATGAACCAGACGATAAACAAAAAACTGGACTGGGTGTGCTCGGAAAAAACAGTGTTGTGAACACAGTGTGAGGTTGACTGGTGGCACTGCTGGGTTAGAAACCAGTGACTGTTTAGTAAAGAAATACAGAAATGCAATAAATATCTTTATAGTATATATCTCTCTTACAAATGTGTGTCCCTAAGTGAGCTAGAGTAATTATAACGGCAGGAGAGGAGGCAGGAGCTGCAGAGGAAGAGAAACATAAGTGGCAAACCTCAGTCCAAATGTGGAGAGAATATGTGGAGGCATAGAGGAGTCTAGTGGACATGCAGAAGGCCTGGAGTAATGAGGGGAGAAGAAGTAGAGAGGGATAAAGGTCATTAGGCCCAAGCACATCCTGAGATTTCTGTTTGCATTCTGTTTGTTTGACTGTTCATGTCAGTAGTGAGCTTGTGTAACAAATGCTTCAATTCTTCATCCTAGATAAGCCAGTTTTCAACTTGACAGCTTTTGACAAAGATGAAAAAGACACAGCTAATTCTCGGGTGACCTATTCCCTTACTACACAGACACCCAATCTGAAAGAGCCCAGATTTAACATCCATCCTACCGAGGGTTTTATAGTGATTTCAGGATGCTTGGATCATCAGGTGAAGTACATAATATATCTAATGCAACCCGCTATAACACGAATTTGGATATAATGTGGTAAAGCAGTGGTCCAGGGGGGCGGGGCTGCGCACTCCGGCGGATTAAAGCATGTTGGATATAACACGGTTTCACCTATAACGCGATAAGATTTTTTGGCTCCCGAGGACAGCGTTATATCGAGGTAGAGGTGTACTTGCCATGTGTAAATTTAGGTTCATATAGGAATCTCTGAAGTAGGGAGAGATTCACAAGTATAAATAGTTTAAAGGATCAGTTTTGTAGCAGCGACCAGACACTTTTTCCTAACCTATATTTTGGAAGTTAATTAACTTGTTTTTCAGACTGCCAGCTCTTTCAAACTTCTGATCAAAGCCAGAGATGATGGTACCCCACAAATGTCATCTACTGCAACAGTTAACATTGCCGTTGAAGATACAAACAACCACCCGCCTGAATTTACCAAGGAAAATGTAAGGAATAAATGCAGGTACTTTACTGAATCATCCCAAGAGGAAGAAATTTCAATCCTGCCAGGTGCCGTGTAAGCTCAATGGCAAATTAAGAGTGCTTGGCACCTTGCAAGATCAAGCTCAAGTATATATGGATGTGAGTTATTAACAAAACAGCACTAAGATTTGGGGGTTGTGATGGATACTCAGATGAACATGAGCTCCTAGTGTGACACTGTGGCCAAAAAAGCTAATGCCATCCTGGGATGCATAAACAGGGGAATCTCAATTATTTTACCGCTATATTTGGCAATGTGTGACTGCTGCTGGAATAGTGTATCCAGTTCTGGTGCCCACAGTTCAAAAAGGATGTTGATAGATTGGAGTGGGTTCAGAGAAGAGCCATGACAAGGATTAAAAGCTTAGAAAACCAGCCTTTAGTGATTGAGCTCCTTGAGTCTATCTATTTGGCTTATCAAAGAGAAAGTTAAGGGTTGATTTGATTACATTCTATAAGTATCTATCTGAGGTAACACTTATATAATAATGGACTCTTCAGTCTAGCAGAGAAAGGGATAATACGGCTGGAAATTAAAGCTAGAGCAAAAATGCACCTGTTCCAGCAGGTTTCTGGGTGAAGTTTGGGCTTTGTGGGGATAAAACATGCTAGTTAAGTTCTATGGTCCTTTGTAGCCATCGTGATTTGTTCACTCCATATGGTATCAGCTTCCATGGTCTCTGGCGATGGATGGTGCTTTAGATAAGCTCCAGGATACAGGTGCTAGATTCCACCACCCTTAGTCACGTTGAGTAGGACCTTGTTTCATGAGTAGTTTAATTGATATCAATAAGTCAGCTCGCAGAGTAAACTGCTACTTTGTGTGAGTAAGGGAGGCATCATTGAGCGTTAAACAAAAAAATAAAATTACCAGCAGAAGATACAGAATCTGATGGAAGTAACTATTATTAGGGAGATATTTGCACTGTGCAGATTTATGTCCCCACCCAGATCTTCAGAGATTATTCAACCTCAGGCCATATCCACAGAGCCTCTGCCATCCTGGGGAACAAGGTCCTGGAGGAAGCTGTAGGAGAGGGCCTAGTTGTGCGTCAATACTGGAGCTGCACAACCAGGGAGTAAGGACCCTAAAGTGCAGAGGAACAGGGCCTCTGTGAAGTGGATCTTCAGGGCTTGGAAGTGTGATGGGAACCTGGATTGATGGACTAGTTCAATGTGATGATTCCTGGTTAGACATTGATGAGACCATCCCCCCCCCCCCTTTTTTTTTTTTTTCAGTATCAGTTGCAAATTGAAGAAGGCAAAGTAGGACCAGGCGTGTTAAGGCTCCAGGTGGAAGATCAAGATTCTCCAAATACACCTGCTTGGAGAGCAAAGTACAAAATAGTGAAAGGCAATGAAAAGGAACAGTTCTTCATTGAGACCAATCCTGAAACAAATGAGGGCATTTTAAGGGTTATTAAGGTAATGTTACTGAAGCCATAGATTTGATACAATATGGCATTTTGTAGCATGGACCGATTGATTGTAATATTAATAGTTGGAGCTGCTTGTAATTTGGGATCAGTTACTGCTCTCACTTATAGAGAGATGATCTTTCCACAGGAAAAGCCATAATTTCTAATGAAAGCTTCTCTTTGGGGTTTGCAGCCTCTGGACTATGAAGGTGACTCAGAGAAGAGACTTGTCATTTCTGTTGAAAATGAAGAACCTTTATCTTCATGTCATAAAGGGAAACTGAGGAGCCCTCCTGTAGCCCCCATGAGTGCATCCGTGGCTGTGAAAGTCCTAGACACAAATGATGCTCCTGAATTTCACCCTCCTACACTTCTTCTTCAAAAAGAAGAAGGCGTGAAGCCTGGGACGAGGCTTGGAAAATATTCTGCTGTAGATCCAGATGTGGTGCCAAATAATATAAAGTAAGTGGAGACACTATAAACCCTGAGCTGGGGAAATTGTTAAGGAACATAAAGGAAAGAGCTTTTTAACTTAGTGCAACTGTTCTAAACTGTATGTTGGAGCACTAGACTGACTGGATACAGCCAACCCTCCAGTCTTAGACAGAAAATATCTAGTTTTGCTTTTGGAATAGTAAAAATAATGATTCCAATCATACAGTGCTTGCTTGGTCAGAACTCCCATTGACTTCCTCCTTCCTGAACTGGAATGGAAACTAAATTATCATCTCACCCTTAACAGTGGTTCCTCCAGGCTCTGGGAGAGGCATATCAGCACTGTGTGGGAAACCTTGCATTGCCACTAGCTACACTGCAAATGTTTTGGCTGATAAAGAAAATTCAATCCCTAGTGAAGCCACCTCATCACTTTTCATCAACAAGAAACACTAAACAAAGTGAAGTCCCAGAGTGGAAATATCTGAGGCTTAAAAAGATACCAGGAGATGTAACGGAACTTGTATTTGAGTGCCTAAGACATTTTAAATAATTGTGTGGCTTTGGGTTTTTTGTCTTGTTTTGTTCAGATACACAGTATTTCATGATCCAGCAGGGTGGGTGACTGTTGATGAGAACTCTGGCGTTATTACTGCCATGAAAGAACTTGATTGGGAATCCCCCTATGTGAATGACAGTGTTTACCCCATCATTGTTCATGCCATCGATGATGGTAAGTTTCTGTTCAGATGGTAGCAAATGAGACCATTTCTGAGTATGTGCTGTGAGCGTTAGCATCACTGTAGAGAGGAATAACAGCTCCTGTTACTGGAAAAATAGTCTCTGTCGAGGAAGAGTGGGGATACTCGAGTCCATTGCACAGTGAATAAGGTCTTCACTTGCTGATATGTGTCTAAGTCTTTCTTTTCAGGACTCCCTGCTTGTTTTGTATCCAGAATGCTGCTCATTTGCATATTTGTTCAGAGGATCAGATTTTCAGTGACACCTGTCAAATTCTCCAGGCACACATGTGAAGGATAAAGGCACAACCATCATCACAATATGGCAAATAAACATTCAAAGAAAACAAATTTCCCAACAGCCTCCTGCTTAAACCCTTCCCGCTCTAAAATCCGCTCCACTCTGTCTCCTAATCAGTGCCTCAAGTGAGCACCTTGGAAAACAGGCCAGACTTGTATTGTGCCCTAAAGTTCACCAGATCTGAGCTCTAGAGGACCAAGGGAGCGTGAGCAGGGCCGGCTCCAGGCACCAGCTGACCAAGCAGGTGTTTGGGGCGGCACCTGGAGGGGGGGCGGCGTTCTGGCCGGTTGGGGAGAGTGGGACCCCGGCCGGGCTCGCCGCACTCCCCGCCGGGGGGCCGGGGGCGGCGGGAGGCTTTTTTGCCTGGGGCAGCAAAAAAGCCAGAGCCGGCCCTGAGCATGAGGCCTCCCTCAGTGAGAATGGTCTGCTACTGGCCTCACTTAGCAGACAAGGGTGCTGTCAGCGCATCACCTCAGATGATTGCAGCTGTGTTGGGAACTTATAGGGGGAGAGGTGGGGCATTGCAGGTCTCAATCGACACCTCTGATTTTACCCAGAGACTAATTAGCTGCAGTACAGATGATGGATTACAGGGGTAGAGCAGTGCTACAATCCCTCATGTACTGATGGGAACTGATGCACAGAGATGGACTGACTTGCCCAAGCTCACACAAGAAATCTATGGCAGAGCAGAGAATTGAACTCTCGTGTCCTAAGTACTGGACCATCCACCTTCCTTTTGTACTTCCTTCTGTGATCTCATAATTGGGGCAGGAGACTGGGGGAATGAGAGGGAGGACTATGTTGTAGTCCTGACTGTGACCTTGCTGTGTACCCTTTGGAAATGCATCTAACTCCTTGGTATCTCAGCCCTGGTTTACACTGGGGGGGGGGGGAATTGATCTAAGTTATGCAACTTCAGCTACGTGAATAACGTAGCTGAAGTCGATGTACTTAGATCGACTCACCGTGGTGTCTTCACCGCAGTGAGTCGACTGCTGCCGCTCCCCGTCGATTCCGCTTGCGCTTCTAGCGGCTCTGGAGTACAGGAGTTTACAGGAGAGGGCTCGAGGGTCGATTTATCGTGTCTAGACTAGACACGATAAATCAATCCCCACTGGATCGATCGCTGCCGGCCGATGCGGCAGGTAGTGTAGACATACCCTCAGCTAACCCATTTGGAAGAGGGGATGATGATATGTATCTAATTGACAGTAGTATCAAGGGTTAATTGATTATTACTGGCTAATTGATTATTACTAATAAAGCATATTCTCAGGTAAAAGACACACTATGAAACGGTTGACTATGAATCTGAATGGAGGATCAGTAAAGAAAATCCTAATGTCCTTACATCTTGCTAATGTATTAACGTAGACAGGGACTAATAGGGAATGAATTGGGCAGAGGAATCATGTCAGACTGTTGCCTCTTGCCAATATCTTGGCCAACCTCTGTTTTCTCCACCTAGGGGTCCCACCGCAGACAGGCACTGGCACCATTCTGCTTTACCTGTCTGACATCAATGACCACATGCCAACATTAGTCACACGTTTCTTAGAAGTTTGTGACAAAGCAAGACTGACTCCTCTCATCATAAAGGCGGAGGATAATGACTCAGATCCATATGCCAGTCCATTTACATTTAAACTCGCTGATGACTCAAAAAGTATAAAGCAAAACTGGAGATTGGGAAAGAGTTTTGGTAAGTTGTTCCTCCCACACACCCTGTGAAACCCCTGCTCGCTTTGTCATCCTGTCACTGTTTCACACAGGCATAGTCATGTTTACCATCTGTTATTTATTATCACTTCAATGTTTTAAGTTCTGCACTCCTACTTCGGAGTAGATTCAGAGTAAGTCCACTCTCACTTCAGTGGAGTCACTCCAGAGTTACACTGGAGTAACTCTGGAGGTCAGAATCCGCTTAGATGTCTTTTAATACAATTGCCCATGATTATAGGCTCAATAGGATTTTGCACCATTCAGCCTTCTGCTTTGAGGCCTCTAAAAATTTCACATATGGCAAGAAACGGTTTTCTGTTGGGATCATCGCCACAGTGACTATGGAACTGAAGGCATTACACGTATTGGAAAGTGGTAGATCTCCTATTTTACTGGATACAGTTATCAGGTACAGGCAGGCACTAAAACACTGGCACATGCAGTTATCCACTTTGCACACACTGTCTGGGTAGCGGCGTGTGCAAATTAAACACCAAATTGTGAACCTATCCTCACTGACATTCTGCCCCTTTGTGCTTCCAATCAATTTCCCCACTCAGTTTGTATAACTCAGAAGGGCTCACAATGGAAAAAAAACCACTCCTCCATCAACACTGTGCTTTCTGGCTGTTTATTGCTTTTTACATGAGGCTCAGGAGTTCTTGCCTTTCTTCTTTTAGGTGACTCAGTTGAACTTTTAATGTTGAGAAACCTCCCACGTGGCAAGTATTTGGTGCCTCTCCTAATTCTGGACAGGCAGGGATTATTCTCTATGAAGCAGAATCTGTCTGTGAGACTCTGCCATTGCCCAGATGGACATGTATGCGAAGAACTGAACTCCATGCCATTGAGTCTTGGAGGTGGCGCCATTGCTGTGATTTTGGCAGTCCTCCTGTTATCTCTAGGTAAGATGCCTCCTAAAATTTACCCCTCACTTACTCATCACCTGGCTATAAGATCTCATGGGAGCTGCAACCTATTAATGTGTGGCATATAGTACCTGCCTTTAGAAGGAACAAGTGGCAGTAAAATGGCCATTTGACACTCTTAATATGTCTGAATGCAGTAAAGGTGGAACTAAATATCTGCTCTTTTGTGTCACCACCATTCAGTGGTCTAAGCAGATGATCTGAAGCCTTATTACATTCTGGAGCCACCTTTTGTCTTGCAATGGGAACCATAGCTGTGCTCATGTAATGACCACTGCTGTCTTTTCATCTCCAGCAACCAAGAGAACAGTCTGTTAAATTATTTGGCAGAAATGCTATGATGTGCAGCACAATGGCAGATGATATCCAGTGCTGACAAATGAAGGGTAATGGACCTTGGAAGGGATTATTTAAATGACTCATCCACATTGAGGGGAGGGGAGAGACTCTAAATTAGCTGTAGCATCTCAGGAGAAGGACCTGGGCTTTATTGTGGAGAACTCAATGGAAACCTGTCCTCAGCGTGCAGTCATGATCGAAAAAGCAAACAACATTAGGCTGTATGAAGAGTGGGTTAGAAAGTAACACTGTCAGTTCTACAATGGCATCACACGGTGAGCTGGGACACTTTAATCTGGAACAGTGTGTGTCTGTCTCAAAAGTATAATGAAAACAGGGTCCAGAGATGAGCAGTGGAAATGAACAGTCCTGGAAAGTCTTCCATCTGAGGAGAGAGTGAAGAGCTCAGGGCAGCGTATTTTAGAGAGGAGTTGAGATAAGGTGGAGCGTGAAATGTATGCCACGCTCCTGCTGACCCTTTCTCGTATTAGTATGAGGGGACATCCAACGAAATGGAAAGGCAGGACACTTGAAATGGATAAAAGGGAATTCTCTCTTTTACAGCATGTAGTTAACCTGTGGAACTCACGGCCACATGCCAACATTAGTCACACGTTCCTTGGAACGATATAATTGAGGTCAAGAAGAGTTCTGTAGGAAGATAGAAAATTTGAGTAGAATGTAGGCACCTATAAGGATAGTGAGAAGATTCCTGGATGAAGTTAAAATGTATAAGGATAAAACTTTTGGCATTAGCCTAACTGATTGGGAATAGATATGCAGGGTTGTTGTAGCCCTGTTAGTCCCAGGATATTGTAGAAACAACATGGATGAGGTAATATCTCTTGTTGGGCCAACTTCTGTTGGTGAAAGAGCCGAACTTTCGAGCTTACACACAACTCTTCTTGAGGTCTAGGAAACATACTGAGTGTCATAGCTAAATACAAGGTGGAGCAGATGGTGTAGCCAAAGTTAACACCGATTTCAAGGGACCTCCCATCACCGGGGGAAAGGAAAAGGGGGAATCTGGGATTGGGGTAGGTTTTATTGGTGGGTTATAGATTGTTTTAATAAACCATAAATCCAGTGTCTCTATTTAATCCATGATTTTTAGTGTAAAGCAAAGTAATGAATTTAAGCTCCCAGGCTTGTCTTTTGATGGTGTTGTGCAGGTTTCCTTTGAGGATGAGGACGGAGAGGTCAGATATAGCGTGATCACTTTGTGAAAAGTGTTCACCCACAGGTGATAGGGTGTTATCTTATTTTCCTGTGTGAGTTCATTCGAGATGGTAGTGATTGTTGGTTTCACTCACATAGTTATTATTGGGCATGTTAGTGCACTGAATGAGGTATACGACATATTATGATAGCAATGGAAGTAGGGGTTGATCATTGCAGCAGTGGAGATATGTCTGCAGGTTTTGCATCTGTTGTTTTGGTGGGGTCTGGTGCAGCTGTGAGTTGATGTGTCCTAGTCTATGGGGAGCTTGCTTCTGATGAGCTTGGAGAGTGAGCCTAGGGGATTGTTTTGAAGGCCAGCATAGGGCATTCAGGAAAGATTTCTTTCAGGATGGATTCCCACTGAGCATGGGTTGTATTTATTTGATGATGCTTCTTATGGGTTCCAGTAAGGGGTGGTAGGTGACAGGGAGGGGTGTGAGGTCAGAGGGTGTTTTATTTCTGTATTGAAGCAGGTTCACTCCGGGCTGGTTCCATGATGTGATCCACTTCTCTGGTGGAGTGTTCTTGTTTGAAGGCAGTTTTCAGTGCGCTAAGGTGTATATCCTGGACTTTCTCCTTAGAGCATATTCTGTGCTATCAGAGTGCCTGGCTGTAGATAACTTTCTTGGTGTGTTTGAGGTGGTTGCTAGATTTGTGGAGGTAAGTGTGGTGATCTGTGGGTTTCTTGTACATAGTTATCTGTAGGGTTCCATTGTTGAAACTGACTCTGGTGTCCAGGAAGTTGATGCTAGAAATTTCCAAACAGAATTTAATGGACAGATGGTGGCTGTTGAAGTTGTGGTGAAAATCTATGAGGGAGTTTAGGTCATCTGTCCAGAGGATGAAAATATTATAGACTTATCTTAGGTTTATCAGTGGTTTTCTGGTGCATTTGTCCAGAAATTCTTCAAGTGGACCATGAAGAGGATGGCATATCGGGGAGCCATGCTAGTACCCATGGCTGTTCCGATGGTTTCAACAAAATGTTTGTTGTTGAATGTAAAGTTGTTATGGGTCAGGATGAAATGGATGAGTTTGGCGATGTGTTCAGGGTGGAGATCTCAGTGTTGTCCAGTGTCTTGTAAATATTTGAGGCAGGCAGCGATGCTGTCATTGTGGGGGATATTGGTGTATAAGGAAGTGACATCCATGATGGCAAAGATGGCGTCCCAAGGGAAATTGTTGATGTTCTGGAGTTTGTGGGTTGGTTGTGTCCTGGAGGAAGTTTTTTTGTGTGGTGACCGGTTTGAAGATGGTTTCTAGGAGTCCCAATATTCCTTCACTGAGAGTACTGTTGCCGATATGATGTGTCTGCCTGGGTTCCCTTGTTTGTGTATCTTGGGAACCATGTAGAAGGTCCCAGTGGTGGGTTCTTGAGGGATGAGTTTGTAGAGTTTCTCTTGGAGTTGTTTGGGGGAAGGATTTGATGATATCCTTAAATTCCTGTGGTGTGGGGTCTTCTTTGAGTTCTTCATAGTAGGTGGTGTTGGAGAGTTGATTAGATAGAAATTTCCCATAGAGGAAGGTTACTCCACAATTGCCTGTTGTGGGATTTCTTGCACCTTCCTTTGAAGCATCTGGAACTGGCCATTGTCAGTGACAGGATGTTGTGCTAGCTGGACCCCTGGTCTAGTCCAGTCTGATGTTTCCTATGTCTGAAACAAATTAATGAATGATCTGAAATCTGATCTATACATTCATAGAGTTCAGTGAGGTGCCAGCGGGGCTGCTTTGAAAGGCTGTGAGGTGTCAGTAGCAGTTCTGGTCATTCTTTTCCTGTTTCAGTGGCAGGCTGTCTTCTGCTGTGGTGTTACTATGGATCTGAAAACAGGAAAAGCCAAGTCAATTTCCCTTTTGAAGAAGGCAACCAGACTTTAATCAAATACAATGAAGAGAGTGGAAACGTTTTGTCTCAGGTGGGTAATTGAGCATATATCTATCCACTTTCCTATTGTGAGCATCCTGCCAACTCGATACTTGTCTGCCCAGATTATCAACCATCCGGTCTTATGTCTCCTGTCATTTGGTGTTGAGCAGAACACTGCTCCCTTTCTCAGCAGAATGTGGAAGGAAAATGACCTGCTGTATGGTATTGGGTTATCCAGGTAATGGGGACTAACTCTGATGCACCCTCTGCCATTCCAATGGTTTTCTGGGTACTCTTCTTCTTGGACACCTCATCCCATTGGAATGTATTAACAAGGCAGACATGGTGCTTTGCTGAGGAAAGATTTGAGTGGCTCCTCCATCTCTACTTGCCATGTGATACCTGGCTGTTTAGTGAGAACAGGGAAATAACAGATGACGAAGGGCAGGGGTTGCAAAATATTGGTTAGGAGCCAAAAAGGATTAATAGTCCTTTGTTCTGTACATTTAATGAATGCACGTCTTCATCTCTGCCCTCTGCAGGTTATTCCTGATGTTTTGGATTATGAAAGCCAACTCTCTACATATGCACAAGTTAGAAAAGGAAAACAAATGTCTGAGGTAACCACTTGTTTGTTTATATATTCTTGTAAATGGAGTGGTCCCTTTTTAACACCCTAAGGTCTGGAGTGGCTCACAACTGTGAGAGCCTACCTCAGGGCAGACTGTTGGAAAACAGGGCAGACACCCCAGGCTGGTAGTATGGGCTATATTTAGATTTCACCAAATCAGTAACAAATGTGAACTCCTGGATTGCTATATCAGTCTTACCATGGAGTCACAGACAGTCCCCGTAGATTCTCCAGCCTATTTTGCCACCCAGACAAGCTGCCACCCAGATTGTCTCTGGGGACCTCTGCTTTGTATCTGGTACACTTCCCTGTAAGAGTCCAGACAGTCCAGAGATCAAGGATCTTTCCTTGAATCCATCTTTTATAGCTTCTCCTGACAGAAAACAAGTTGACAGTGTCTCTATCCATTTGGGCTCTTCCTCTGACAGTGAGTGAAGAATGAATTTTGAGTCATTGACCTCCGGTCATCACATATTATGGCCACTAGATTTGAAATTAGCACTTTTCTGTTGAAGTCCTTCATTAGCATTTCACAAGGCTTCTTTGAAGGGTTATTTATAATGTAAATGTTTGCTATTACATTATAACAGGATACAGATAAGTAAAAAAATGCATGTAACATCCCATTTTCATGATGCTTAAACATCAAATACATTCTTATACATTTAACAATTACTTTGATCAATACTAATACACAAGTGAATTGACCTGGGGCTTTGGCATGAGCTGGCACCTGGTCTGCCAATGTCACAGATGTGCCTAACACACTGCCTATGACCTGAACCACAGTGAAAAGAATAACTTAAGACAGCCCTATTTGAAAATAATAACCCTGAAATCGCACTGCCATTCTAAGCACTGTGCTTAGTCACGTATCATTTTCTGAGGCTGACATTTCTCAAGCTTAGTCTCCAGTCAGAATAAAACTATTTCCCCTGATAAGATTCTTAACTATCCAGCCAGGTATTTTAGTGATGTGAGATTGTTGTTTGCTATTGTAGTATGTAAATGGAATGGCACCATCTCCCTCCCTTACATCCAGTCGAGGACACTATGACCAAGGTCGATGTGTAAGTAAACTCTACAAACTAGCATAGAGTATTTTGTGTGCGGGGTAGGGTGGGGGGAGGAATGATGGGGGGGAAGGGATGAGAGGTTAACTGTGGTGGGTTTTATTAACCCCTAATAACTTTCCTGGAATCATGCAACAGTTCCCTGTTTTTATTTTTTAAAGGGTGCCAGTACAATGGTCCAGTCCAGACCTCTAAGTGACAACCACAGTTCCCACGTAAGTAGAATGCCTTTCACTGTGTTATGCTCAGTAATGGGCTCCACAAACTATCTCTGTCTGGGGACAGGTTAGAAAAAAATGCAAAGCCTAACACCTTTATTTTCATAGCATAACCCTGAGTCGGTAAGCCTCACTTAAAACACTAGGCCTTTGTGAGTAAGGACTACTTGCGTGAGTAAATATTGGCAGGATCAGGTCCTCCCTTTGGTGTCTTTAACTAAATTGAATGCAGTGAATTATTATGATTCACCATGTTTATGATGGTCATCCCAAAGGCCCAACCAAGACTGGGGCCCATCGTGCTAGGCGCTGTACAAACACAGAGTAGCAGATGGTCCCTGCCCAGATGAGCTTGCAATCTAAATAGACAAGACACATGTAATGTTGACAGACCCCAGTTGTCTGTGGGCAGGATCGAACTGGGGACCTCTGGAGCTTAGTGCATGAGCCTTTACCACGAGCTAAAAGCCAACTGGCTGTTAGCTAAGGCTGTAGAGCAGACTCATTTTTACCTCTCTGTCTAAGTGGTCTTGGTGCCACCAGATGGGAGAGAACACCACACCCAGTGTGTGGGTTACACACGCACAGGAGAAATAGCTATAACATCTAGTGAGTGCTGAGGAATTTGTTCAGACCAGAATGACACTTGTAAAATCTTGATGGAGGGGCTCTGGCCTTGCTGAGGTCCAATGCTATGTCTCTCTTTCAGGGGGTCCAGTATTCTAGACGCATGGAGACACTCCACAGAAGACCCCTCCCTGCGACTGTAGAAACAGTGGGTGAAATGTTGAATCAGGTAGGGAATGGCTGGTTTTGAACTCCTCAGTATTGTCAGTGGGTCCTGGCTGTGGAACATGGGTTGCCCTGGGAACTTTCCAGTTTGGCTGCAGATGCTCATAGGAGAAACACACCTTCCAGGAATGGGAAAAGGGGCTAGGGTGCGTAAAACGGGCATTAACTCGCAGCAGAATCTGAACCCCTGGCTGAGAGCAAGGCTCACAAGCTGGGGGAGTGTGAGGAGGGGTCACTTACAACGATCTTTGAGCCTTTGCTGAAGATTTCGTGTCTCCAGCACTCCTTGCTGTGCCATTCTGGTCACCTCAAGTTACCTGGACATGTGTGTGTCCGTCACATATGCACCTTTTCCTTTCTGAACAGGCAATGGGCGCGTGTAGTAGTCTCGGCCGGGGTTCGGCCCTCAGCGGGGCTGTGGGGTATCCCACCGCCTCGCTCTGGTCCGCCGACAGTTCTGGTCTGGCGGCAGTCGGGGACAGCAGACACACGGTTAGGGGACTCAGGCCCGTAAGCAGGGGCTGACCCAATAGGTCCGAAAAGAGCCCCGAGCCCTCAATCAGGGCAGGGCAGTAATCACGCAGTCTGGAGCTCCGGCCCTCAAGCAGGGGCTGAGTCAGTAGCTCGGAAACCCAGGCCCTTAAGCAGAGGCTGAGGCAATGTCTATGGCAGCCCAGGCCCTAGGTCAGAGCGGGGCAGGAATCAAATAGTTAGGCAGAAACCCAGGCCATTAAGCAGGGACTGGGTCAGGGTTTGTAGCAGCCCAGGCCCTAGGTCAGGGCGGGGCAGCAATCAAATAGTTAGGCAGAAACCCAGGCCATTAAGCAGGGGCTGGGTGAGGGTTTGTAGCAGCCCAGGCCCTAGGTCAGGGCGGGGCAGCAAACAAATAGTCAGTCAGAAACCCAGGCCTTTAGGCAGGGGCTGGGTCAGTGTTCCACAGGTCCCAGCCTCTCTAAGCCAGGGGAAAAAGGGGGAGTCGGGAAGCAGGCCCTCCCACTCCACTGCATCCCAGCCCGGGGCCCTAGCAGCTGCAGAGACTCGCTGCTGTCAGTGGGGATCCTGGCTGCAACACACTGACATCAGCTCTGGCAGTGCAACAGCCAGAGTGGGGTCGGCTGCCCCTGGGCTACTTCCACACTTCCCCTCGTAGGGTACCTGGGCCGTCCTAGTGTCCTCGGTGCTCTCCACCAGCATCGGTTCCTCTGGGTGGGCAGCAAAGGGCAGGCTCGGCTGCTCCTCGGGGTAGCAGGAAAGGGGCAGGCTTGGCCAGTCCTCCTTAGGGTACCGGGCGAGAGGTAGGCTTGGCTCCTCCTCGGGGTAGCTGGCACGGGGCAGGCTTGGCCAGTCCTCCTCAGGGTACCGGGCGAGAGGTAGGCTCGGCAGGCGTGGTAAGACAGCAGGCCGGTTGTGGCCTGCAGCTGTCTCCCAAGCGGGAGCTCGGCCACAGACGTCTGCTCTCTCCGCCGGCCTGGGCTCCACTGAGCTCTGCAGGCGGGCTTTTATACTTCCGGGTCGGTGCCGTGACCTCTGAGGGGCAGGTGCCGGACCCGGTGGCTCCGCCCACGTTGGTATTAGGGGTGGTTCGGCCCTCAGCGGGGCTGTGGGGTATCCCACCGCCTCGCTACAGCGCTGCAGCGCTTCCCATTGCAGGTGCATGGGTAAAGCCAGGTTCCTTGCTCTTTCCATGCTGTGTTGGCTGGGGAACTTGTAATTTTTCATGCTTTTTGTATTTCTTCTGACAGCTTCCCTGTGCTATTGTATTGCAGCGCTGCTCCCCAGGCGCTCTTTGGCGTAGCTGATGGGTCTTAAAGGGGCTGGCTGGTTGGGTGGGAGTGACTAGTATTTCTCACAGTATCACCCTGGGACTCTTGCTAACCTGCTGCTTACGATGAATCTCACTGGGCTTCCAAAGGGATGTGAGAGTTGAGTCTCCAGGGAAATTTTGTTTTCTTATTTGTTCTCTTTCCCTTCCTCAGAGGCTCTATCACCTCAGCAACCTGGAGGAGAACATGATCACTTACCAACCTCACACATATGCCGAGGAGGGAAAACTAGAGAGAGGCGGCTCCTTCAGGTCCGTGCTCATTTTCGACGATGAACTGCCCAAGGATTTCTTGGACACCCTGGGACCAAAGTTTGCCGCTCTGGATGAAATCTGTCGAAATGATTTCAGTCACAGCCACTCTCATAGGAACAATGGAATGGTGGGGTCCTTCCCAAACGGGTTTGGAAGAGACTCAACCCAAGCACAAACATCTGCTGACCTTTGGTGGCTCTCTCCTACAGGGAAGGTCCCCAGAGTTGTACGTATGGCTGAGTGATACACTATAAACAGAGCTGGGCAGTGGTTTGGATTTGTATTATAAACTTTATGCTGGGTCTCTCTCCTTTGGGTTCTCTGCCTGGCTTGACAGGCTCTTAGATGTCAGCAGAGAGCTCCTGTTACTCCAGCCGTTTCTGAGCTGAAGAGACTGAAGTGCAGGTCCAGTCTGGTCAGGTCCTAGGCATCAAGCATCCCTAGCCGCCTGCAGTCAGTGGGACTCCCCTTTCTGATCAAGGGCTCAGTGCTTTCCTTTAATGTTTCCTTTTGGCTGTGTTTCTTTTCAGACTCTCTCTCAAACTAATCTGACAAAGACTGTCATTTCTATCAGCCAGCGGTAGTGTCTCCTTTTCCCCCCGGCCCCCATGAGATTCAGAAAGACTTGTCACTATTGCCAGCCTGTCATTGTTGCCAGCACTGAATATTGTAGCTTCATCTTCTGGGTGAAGGGGCTAGGTAGGGCTAGTGCAGCCCACGAATTGGAATGTCGGAGGAAACCAGGTCACCAATTGTTTGGGCCCTATCTCATTCTTGAGGTCTGCAGATATCTGCGCTCACCCCTCAGAGAGCTAGAGATTGGAGTACTCTAGAACTAGGATGATGTTTTAAAATCCAGGGTGTTTGAAGCCCGTGTAGGGTTTAGAAATGGATGAAAAGCCACCATCTTGATGATATTTACAGTAGCTCTGCTCGGAGTTCAGCTCACAAAGCAAGCACAAGTTCTGGTAAATGCTAGGTTTTTGATTATTAGGACAGCGAATGACGTTTCCAAGGACAGCGAATGACGTTTCCAGCTAGTCCTGAATTTGTGCGGCAGCTCTTCTGTATGTAGCTGGCTCGTCTTCCGCCCACAGATGCTGGCTCACACCCATTTTGTGTGGGCAAAGCCTGTCTTTGTACATTCAAAATGGGCATCTGTTCACTTCTGTGGGTGCAGGCCTGTTGCAAAAGCAAGCGTGCAGAATCTGGAGGTGGGCCCCAAAAGTTTCCCCTGTATGGTTAGAGGAGCAAAGTCCTAGCAGTGGCTCAGTACCTGGGGTGGTTTGCTTTGGCAGAGCAAAGGAAATAGATGGAAGTGCCCACAAGGTTCCCACCCAGAGCATGCTGAGTAACTTTCTAGCTGCATTGTTCCAGGGACGTGCTAAGCTCTTTGCTGGGGCAGATGCATGCTGGTGAAATGGAATCTTGATACGTGCATAAATGATCTGAGGGTGCGGAAGAAAGGTCTCTCAAAGTTTGCTGTACAAATATGTCTATTCAGTGAAATGCTAGGTTGTAAGAGTGTAATGGACAGGCCAGTGTGCAGGAGACCCACTTGAACATACATACATGTGTTGCCTCCAGAGTCTGGAGACTCACGGGGATATACCAGCAGCCAGGCGGGGGTGTGTGTGGGGGGGTAGGGATTCTCCTTCAGCTCCTGTAGGATAGCCTGTGTGTTGGGAACACGAGGAACAGAGCTCTAATCTGTGCTGCTTGAACAAGGATCTGTCTGGGTGGGGAACATGTAACTCTTTGGGGGCAGGTGACTTTCTGAGTCTGGAAGTGGATTTTAATTGACACTGGTGAGTTTGTTAATAGCTTAGCTGGTGTGTTGCATTTTGTACATATACTTTGGGGAGTCTTGTTGGGAGATAACCTCATACGTTGTCACACATATGTATACATATATAAATATGTTGTAATACGTTATAGGCTATTTGAGGCCTAGTGTGAGTGAAGTGCGCTTGACATGAGTACGTGGGTTGCGTGCTGGCAACCGAAGCGAGGATTTAAGGTTGCGAGCGGTCAAGGACTGTTCGTGCGAAACAATTGTTGTGTCCATGGGAAAGATAAAGAATCATCAGAAAGGGGAATAACATCGGTGGTGTTGTCATGGCTATGTATCCATTACAGCTGTGGACAAATTTTGGGGAAATGAAATGCCTTGGATTATGCCCAGGACTGTTTTCTTGGAGTTGTGGGTGAAAGGCCCAGCGAACAGAAACAAAGGACTGATGACGCGATGGAATGGACTATAAATGGTTGCCTGATACAGCTGCAATTTGGAGTCAGCCATCAATCCAGAGCCCTAATTTTGAAGAGGTGCTAGCTGGCTCCCCACGCCTTATGATTGATTGGAGCGGACCTCAACTGGCCGTCGGGACTTCATTCTAATCTTCGGACTCTGGTGCAGTATGTTTGGGGTGTGAATGTTGAGTGATTGAGGTTTATATTGTAACCAATAAAAGTATTCAGAGTTTTGTATACTAACACTGTGTCCGGTATCTGCCTGCTCCCCCATCCTGTAGAGAGGCCTCTATCAGAGCCTAACTGTCTGAATCGGGCTTTTTATATATCTAAAATAAACCCATGCTCCTACTCATGCGCGACCCCTGACCGCCTCTCACAAGTGCCCCCGTGAGGAATTCTCTTCTGCTTGATACCCGCCCAGGTCCATCTTTGTTACACTTCCGGGCAAGACTCAACCCTTTATGTTCCTGTTCACATTGTCCTGTGTCTTTATGCTGTTTACTCTAGGCCCGACTGTCCCGCACACCTGCTAGAGGGGGTGCAGAGGGGCCACACAATAGGGACTCAACATCTCACTTCCATTTTGCCAAGGGCTGGCATCTTCTGTTTACAAATCTGTTCTCAAATTCCCATCAGGTTTTAGCACCAGGTGACAGTGGACTGGACTTGAAATGAACTGCCATATGCTAGCACATCCCCGTGTCTGTGCAGAGACTCAGTTTCAACCAAATGTGAGCATATCACTAAATGAAACAGCCACAGAACATAAGGGCTGACTCCTTTGCACACACCCATTTCTGTGTTGATTTAAGCTTTTTTATCTAGTCTTATGGGCCATAGAGATAATGGCTCAGTGGTGTTAAGTGTCTCATTCACAGCTTCAGTCAGCAGCAATACTAAGTGCTAAAAAATAAAACACTAATGATGCAAGCTTTGTCATGGTAGTATGTTACCCCTATAAATACCAGGACTCTTGTTGATGTTTGTACACTCTCTTGCTGCAGAGGTGCATGCAGTGAGGTCATTTGTTGTCTGGAAAACCCATCTTTATAGTGAGAAACAAAAGGAGCACGAACTAGTTACCTTATTAAAGAGAGCATAAGCAACAACTTGATCGCAGTCAGGAGTTATCTGACACTAAAGGGACCTTTTTAATCTGGCAGACAAAGGCAAAAGAAGATCCAGGGCTGGAAGTCAAAGTTAGCAAAAGGCAGACTGGAAATAAGACCCTGTTTTGAACAGCGAAGGTAACTAACCATTGGACCTAGTAGCCAGGGATGTGGTAAATTCTCCATTAGTGGGAGTTTTTAATTCAAGAGTGAATGCCTTTTGAAAACTCTACACTCTAGTTCAATCACAAGGGATTGATTAGATGCAGGAACCACTGGTGAAATTCTGTGGCCTGTGCTATACAGGAGGTCAGTTTAGAGGATCATAATGGTCTCTTCTAGCCTTGAAGTATATGACTGTCTAAGGGGCAACGTATTTCTACTGCTACTACAATTACAATTAATTTTATCTGATGCCTTTGCAGCATCTTCTAAAAATGATTTGAAAGGTTTGTAGCATCCCTGCCATATGGTATCAAATTGTAGCATATTAATATGTAGAGCCCTGAAAATCTGTGGATATCCGCTTTATATCCACTGACCATGATTGCAGATCGTGGATGGATGCGGATCCAAATTTTATATCTCGAGCCCTGCAAAACTGTGAATATCTGCTTTATATCCCTGGAAATCCGTAGACCATGTCTGTGGATTGGATGCAGATACAAATTTTGTCTCCACGCAGGACTCTATTAATGTGCACTACTGTATTGTGATGTCACAGGTATGCTGCCACCTAGTGGCTGTCCATGTTGTTACACTTTTGTGAATGTAATACTGTTAGTAAAAAGTGACTTGCTAAAGCTGCCGTTTTCTTAATGCTAAGAACCGTGAATAGCAGCAGTGGGCATGACTGTCTGCTTTCTCCAAAACACCTGTTTCCACAGAGAGAAACTACATGGTAACTGTGATGCAGAAGAAATGCAGTAGGCTTTCTCATGCATCATTGACAAAACTCTTGATACTGATGGGAAAGCAAGAAAAGGATCATGGAGATTTCCTCAGGGTACACTGACAATATAGATTGTAGAACAGTGTGCAGTGTCCACACACACTCTAACATGACAGTGGAGCTGTCTTATGATACTGATGTTCATGAATGAGGAAAGGGAGGATATCTGCAAACACTACGCCACAGCAACAAGTGAATTAACGTGCAGAAGATGGGGTCAGCCGTAACTTCACTTCTCTGTTGTATTCTTTCTTCATGAGAAAACCAAAATTCTCCATCAGAAGTAGATCTGAAGTCCAGTACCTCAGACCCCGCACTCCCATTTCAGAATTTACTCAACCTATCAATCCCTTTGCTCAGATGCCATTAACCCAATAATTCAAAACTGGAAACCTTCAATCCAGTGTGATCAAAGAACTTTCGCTGACTGGCAAGGAGCTAAGTTTTTCTAAATGCCTGAGGCAGGATCTGCTAACACAATAAATCATTACTCTGATCAATTGCCTTTAACTAATCATTGCAGCTGGGAGCCTTTAGCTCAAGCCCAGTGCTTTAGCCAGGCTGCAGCAAAGTATCAATACCTATGAGGGCTGTTTTATTACAAACTGTACCCATGGGAGTGAGATTTGAGTTGGGATGTCTTTTTCTGTTTAGGGTGCTGAAAAGTAAAACAAAAACACCCCCCCCCCCACACACACACATTAAAGAAAGGCACGTGATGGTCACTATTCACATGTACTGTGAGTGTGTAGAATACAGTGGGTCAGATATAATACACAGACTTGATGGGCGTGAGAGGGGGTCAAACCCACAGTCTTTGAGCTAAGAGAAAGTGTAATGGCAGGGACCCACCATTACAGGCATTCACCATCACATGTCCTAGGCCAACCTTTACCTACTCTGTAAAATAATACCAGCCACTGTTACAGTGCCCCCATCCAAGGACCTCAAAGCCCTTTACACACGGTAAATCAATTTAACCTTCCAACAACTCCGTGAGCTATGGAAGTAACACCCCTATTACAGAGAATGGAAACTAAGGCAAAACACAGATCTTTCCTTGGTCAAGGATACAGAAGACGCCTGTGTCAACGCCAGGAATGGAACTTGGCTCCTTTGACCCTTAGTCCTGGGTTTTAAGTACAAGATCTTTCTTTCTCTTTTCACAGTGATTAGAGCAGGTGCCTTGCCTCTACTGCTGCCTCTTAGGATCAGACTTTTTATCTGTCTAAGGTACTTACATGGGCTTGATTACTGTAGTGTCCATGCACCTCACAATCTTTAATGTACTTATCTATGCAACACTCCAGTGAGGTAAGGCAGTGCTGTTATCCCCAGGCTACAGGCAGGGAGCTGAGGCACAAGAGTGAACGGCTTGCCCAAGGCCACACGTGGAGTCTGTGGCAGAGTGGAGAATTGAGCCCAGATCTCTCACCCAGGTACCTGACCACAAGACCGTCCTTCCTGTCAGTTTTGTGCAGTTACATGTGCAAAATGTATTCCTAGCCTGCTATCATCCATTTCTGATCACAAACTGGATCATTTCGCACCTAAATGCATGCTGCTGGCCACACTGTTCCCTGATTTGTGCACATAATTGTGGTAGTTACATGTGCAATTTAATTGCATAAATCAATGCTTAATTTATCTGAATGTCTGTCAGTGTTTTTCCAAGTGGCTGTCTGCCTCTCACTAGTGACATCCAAGTTTTCATTTAAGGATCTCAAATCACATTACAAACACCTCCCAACATTTCAGGGAAAGCAAATGAGCACCGTCATCCCAGATACTGAAGCACAGACAGGTGAGGTGTCTTGCCCAAACACCCACAGAGAGACAATGGCAAAGCTAAAGAGTGGGATTCCCAGTTAGCTGCTCTAACCTTTGGACAACACTCCCTCCCTTATCAGTCAGTGTATGGATTTTGACTGAGCTGGCATTCGCTCTCCAAAGGGAGGCTAAATTATTCCATTAATCTCCCACTAGTCTAAAAACTAGCAACATCTGTTCAAGGCACGAGTGGCTTTTTAGCACAGTTTGGCAGCAGGGGAGCCCAAGCTGATGAGGTCTGTCCTCGCCACTCGATTACTACAATCAAAAAGGATTATTTGGAGGCTTTAAAGCAACATGATGATTAATAACTAGTGAGAAAGAGGCATAAATCAGGGCATATCTCACCCAAATTACACATTTGCATCCATCACGCTTTTGCAGACATGACTGCAGGAAGCCAGTAAAAAAATAGCTCTTAATCTTGGGAGACAGAGTAAGAATCTAGAGACAGGCATGTTTATGGGCATCTGGAAGCAGCACATTTTCTTGTGTCGCTTGCCCCCCAATACATGTAGCTCTATTGGAAAGATCCCAGGCAATCCCTGTGACACTGTTAGCACCATCAGCTGCAATCATGCTGCCTGTAATGATGATACCGGATCACCAGTCTCCCAAGCTCTGGGTGTGATTTCCTGTTTTTTTATTTTCAAGCTTCCAATCAAAGGCCATTCTTTCTTTGTTTTTTTAAAAAAAGCAAACACTGAAGTCCACCCCTAGGTCTAAAGTTTAAGCCCCTGCTTTCTAATTCTCCATTAAAAGTCAGGGCTCCATTTTCAGCAGGGCTCCTTTAACTGTGCCTGAAATATTTTTTGGCCCAGCCATTTACATACACAAAAATCACATCTGTAAAAGCCCAAAGACAGGATTTTTATTGCACCTCTAAACAGAAACAAGCTGGCTGGACTTGTTTTCAGACTCCTTTGAATGTATTGCAATGAGCTGGCTAGTGCGCATGTGTACCGCGGCCGCATTCAACAGAACCAGAACTGCTCCATTAAGTGTTAGGTACATCAAATGCTCACACACTTGGGTGCATATTTTGCATGTTTAACTCCCAGTCTGGTGCCCAATGCAGCAAAATAATCACCAAAGGGTCCCTCGCAGAAGGTTTAGACTGAGACACACTAACAAGAACAGTTGTTTCAGAGAGCTAAGCAGATGATAATGAACTAGAGGGCTCAGAAGGGAATAACTGCAATATGGTAGCAATGAGAACTAGTACCCAGAACTTCTGTGTGTTCAGGCAACTCAAATTTGTATACAGGAATGTAGGCCAATGTGAGCAAAGTGACCCCTGGAAATAAGAAGCTGCGAAGACTGCACAGGGACTCTGGTAGAGCAGAAAGTTGAGCCCAGCTGTCCCAAGCAGGCACTCTAACCATTAGGCCATGTCCTGGTGTGAGGCAGAGTGACAGGTAGTGCCACCCCAGAGCAAGTGGCATGTGCTACCGAACTAGAGGAAGTGGAAGAGAAATGGGGTCTGATGCTGTACTCCTCCTAATTCTGGCCTGCAGGACCGGGACCAAAGCACTGATTGTTCAGCATACACTTCACTTCTTCCTCCGTGCCCAGTGTCTGAGGGAATGTGTGGGGTCTCTCGGTTGCTCAAGACCTGCTTTAAACTCAGCGCCTTCGGGGGTCATAATTTCGTAAGTGCTAGTGATGGACTACAGCATTTCAATTACCTGCTCCCCGTAAGAGGTTTGATCAAGATGCTTGTGAATCGCCATTATTCCTGGTCCCTGCTGGGCTTAAATCTGTGGAAGTCGCAGCCGCACAAGCGTTTATTGTTGCACAGTATTCATCTGTGTCTTTGTTTTTGCCTCATTTATAAAATCTCACTGAAAAGTAAAGTGACATGCAATCAGGCCTGGGGAAATTAACCACCTCAGGTCCAGGCTCTTCCCTCAAATCAGACAATAGAGAGGAGGCTGCAGTTGGTTTGATCTACACCCTTGTTTATAAACTGGAGCTATCAAACTGCACCAAGGTTCTGGATTCCAGTTCTTATGAGGATACATTTTAAAGCTGGAGGGAATCTAGAATAAAATTGTGAAAAGCCCCTGGGGCCCAGATCCTCAGAGGTGTTTAGGTGCCTAACTTAGGGTTACCATACGTCCGGATTTTCCCGGACATGTCCGGCTTTTGGGGGCTCAAATCCCCGTCCGGGGGGAAATCCCCAAAAGCCGGGCATGTCCGGGAAAATCGGGAGGCTCGGCCGGGGCCTCTTTGTCTGGGGCTGGGGGCATGGTGCCGGGCCGGGCTGGGCGCGGGGCCGGGGTCCGGGCCGGGAGCCGGGCCCGCGGGGCCGGGAGCCGGGGGCACGGGGCTGGTCCGGGCCCGCGGAGCCGGGAGCCAGGCCGGGGTCGGGGGGTGCGCCGGGCCGGGAGCCCGGGTCGGGGAGCCGGGGGGTGCGCCGGGGTCGGGGAGCCGGGGGGTGCGCCGGGGAGCCGGGGAGTGCGCCGGGGTCGGGGAGCCGGGGAGTGCGCCGGGCCGGGAGCCGGGGTCGGGGAGCCGGGGAGCGCGCCGGGGTCGGGGAGCCGGGGAGTGCGCCGGGGTCGGGGAGCCGGGGAGCGCGCCGGGCCGGGAGCCGGGGTCGGGGAGCCGGGGAGTGCGCCGGGGTCGGGGAGCCGGGGCCGGGGAGTGCGCCGGGGTCGGGGAGCCAGGGAGTGCGCCGGGGTCGGGGAGCCGGGGCCGGGGAGTGCGCCGGGGTCGGGGAGCCGGGGCCGGGGAGTGCGCCGGGGTTGGGGAGCCGGGGCCGGGGAGTGCGCCGGGGTCGGGGAGCCGGGGAGTGTGCCGGGCGTGCGGGGCTGGGAGCCGGGGGGTGGTCGGTCGGGGCCGGCACCCCAGGGCCCGAGCCGACCCAGGCTGGAGCCGCGGGGGGACCAGCCTGGGCCGCGCCTCCTCCCCCCGCCCCCCTTACCTGCTTCAGGCTTCCCGCGAATTAAATGTTCGCGGGAAGCAGGGGAGGGGGCGGAGACTTTCGGAGGGGGCGGAGTTGGGGCGGGGGCGGGGCTGGGGGCGGGGCCCCGGGGAGTGTCCTCCATTTGGAGGCACAAAATATGGTAACCCTACCTAACTCCCACTAAAATCAGTGGAGTTCAGCTGCTAAGTACCGTTGAGGGTCTGGACTTCGGACGCTAAGCCCCGTTTTCAAAAGTGACTTCAGACTCTTCAGAAAATGTTCCTGCTAATTATTGTAGAAGCAGGACCCTGTGTGCAGGGAGCTGGCCACTCACAGCACTTAGTCGTCAGAGCCAGTCAGTTATAGTCACTGCTGTTCACGGAATCAAAGGCAATTGTAAATTTCATCCCCCAACAACTCCTGTGGTGTTTTGTTGAATGATGACCCCCCTAGTGGAATTGTCACCCAGGGCCCCTCAAACTGAAAGCAGGAGCCTCTGCTGCCAAACGCAAAGGCCTAAAACCCCAGCTCAGCAAAGCATTTAAATACGCACTTAACTTCAATTAAATGTCTCATGTGTTTAAAGCAATAGGACTGTTGATGTGTTTAAAGTACATACTTAAGCCCTTGCTGAATCAGGGCCTATGCCTAATAGCCAGGAGCAGCACCTGATCCATAAACCTCTTATATGGCCTTGCCGCTACAGGGGGACAGAGACCTACAATGTGCTGATGTGAGTTCCACATGTTCCACATTGGGCTGCGAGGCAATAATAAGACTCCTCAGAGCGTCTAAGGGAAAAGCTCTTCCTGCCCACTGTTCTCCCACTACCTTGCCTTTCTGTGTCGTGGCACAGACAGGGGATCTCTCAGGACCGAGAAGCTGCTGTTGTAGGAGGAGGAAGATTTTCCTACATCAACTTAGAGTCAACTGCTCCCGTCTGAAGGAGACGTTTGTCGGAATTAAGAGGTTACTACATCAGGAGTCATTCAAAGGACAACTAGATGATGACGACAGGAGGGTTTTTAAGCTGAGGGTGACCAGGTGTGTGATGGCTGTAATTAGTTCCCTCAATTAACATCTTAGCTGTTGTCATATTTCACTGTCTTAATAATTAAACACTTAACAACAGAGTGTTGAATTAGGGGTGGTATAAAAAGCACACCTAGGCCTGTGTGGATTTCTCCAAGGTTTTTCTGATAGTGAGAAGCAAACAGACTTTGCCGTGATTGTGCTAGTGGCAAATTTTCACAACTCAGTGCAAAAGCCATTTAGCACCTTTAAAGGAACTGGAAATGGATTTTTCTTCTTCTTTTTTGCATGTGTGCTGGGGCTGAAAATTGACAATAATGAGAAAGTTATTAAAAATGTGGCTTCCCCAGCTTAGCCTGCAATTGCATTCTGATTGCAAAGCTGGCAAATAAGGGAGTGCAGCCCACATACGAGTCACTGGCGTAACATCACTTCTCTGTGCATTTTCCGTCTGATCTTTTTCTTCCCCTTTACTTGATGCATTTGGAAAATCATTAGTGTCTGACCGAAGCTGGAAATGCCTGGCTGAAGATGTACGAGCTGACAGTCGCTAGTGTCCACAGTTCAAAATGACCCTCGGAATGGGCTCTGGAGGCTTGTTCCCTGATTGGCTGGAGGGGCCTTCCTAGTACGACAGCCAGGAACCAACTCACAGAGAATGCACAGCTGGGAACTTGCCACACAGACAATAGCTTGGTCACTGTGCCTCGGTCTTACTACCAGCTGGAGAAATGTTTCATCCCACCCTGCATCAGGGATCCCTCCTCCCACAAAAGGGGGCAGCAGAGATTAATTAAGCCATGAGGTTGCAGCCTGGATAGGATGGGATAGGACTCCGTACTCCCGGCCTGCTGTGGGACTTCCCTATGCTGACTCTGTTTATTGAACCTTCGCCCACTGACCTTGATCACAGTGATACGGGGGCACGTCCTTCTTGTTCCAAAGTAAGCTGTTATCAATGCTCCAAAACGCCTGTTGTTGTTACTTAAACGTACCCTAGCAGCCACCCGCTCCTCCCTGTCCTGTACTCAGGTACTGGGGCATTTCTCAGGGTGCTGCAGGCACTTGACAAAAATACCCCGATCACATATCACCCACCTTGTTATAGCTTATTGCTTAATTCTCGGTGGCCTCAGCAGGACTCTGCACTATCCTCTCATGTTCATGTGGCACCATTCTTTCTGTAGCTCTGTTCATATGTTTGACATGCTATAGAAGGATCATCTCTCCCCTACAGAAGTGCAGCCACTTCTGGCTTGCAACATATCGTTATGAGCTGGGTGGATATTATTGTGATGAGTTGAGTTAAAACCCAAGTGAGATCGGTAGGTGCAAACTCACCCTTCAATTAACATCACTGTAAACACAAGCCCTACCAAAGACAAAAGATGTGTGTGAATCCACCCAGGAGTTTTTTGGCTGAGTATTCTTTTGGGTAGGGGAGTGAGTGTGAGTGTGTGTGTGTGCGCACATGTGTGTGTGTAGAGAGATCACACAGAAACTTAGATCAGACAGGAACAGGCTGAGTGAGACAGACAGCCTGAAGGAGCAGCTGAAAGCCTGGTAGCTGACTTTGGAAGACAACTGGAAAGAGGTTTTTAGGTCAGAGGTGCAGGCTGGAACGAGTGCTCTTGGTGCTCTGAGCAAAAGAAGCTGTTTCATGTCATTTGAGTCCCTCAGTGCTCAGAGACACAGGACTTTGTACCTTCTTTGTAAATAAACAAAGCTGCATCAAAGAAAATACCAAACTCCATCAATTTCTACTTCCACTTGGAACAACCTACTGGACCCTGAATTTTTGGCTAGCCACTCAGACCAATAATGGTAATAATATTAACCCTTTATTTCAGCAACACTACACACACATTTAGGTCAGGAAATGAAGTTCAGTATATCCAACTGAAACTGTTGGGGGAGATTTTGATAGGCGGGATTGTATTTACCTGACGCAGGATTTGGCCAGGACACTAGGGTGAATACAAAAAAATCCCATCAGATCTTTAATGACCACAAGTAGTCAGGGTCTCAGTTTCACATCTCATCTCACAACTCAGATGCACAGAGTCCCCCAACTCTGTGACACACTGAAAATTCCCAGCAGCACATAAAGAATGACACTGTTCTATATAGGCTCTTATACCACCCTCATCCTGTAGTATCTGAGTGGTTTCCAGTATGCTTTAAGCAACCTGACATCTATTACATATGGGTTGTTCTTGCTCACCTTCTCTCAGGGTGTAGAACATCCAGTGATTTGGGATAATCTGGTGCCAGATCAGAGAGAATGCCACCAATAAGATATATTGTAAATATTATAAAATTGGCACCATATCTTAATGGTCAACAATGGGAAAAAATGTTGGAATCATACATTCATAACTGTTTTTGTAAAATATAATGATTATTCATAAATGCTGAATATGATTACCTTACTAATATTTTTCTAATATTTCATTTGATCAACATTCTTAAAAATAAGGAAGGAAAACTATTTTTGGGATGTGATTAGAAAACTCTTTAACGGCACTGATAAATACTAAAGCTTCTGACTGAGGCTTTTGCTACATAAGGCAGTCAACTAACTAACCAGAAGATGGCATCAGTAAACTGAATATGGAGGCTACTGGACAAAGCAGCAGAAGCAAAAGAAGAATATTCACTGTTGCTCAGTTTCAAAACAAACCTCTTTATAAAGAATCTCTTTTTGGGTAGGGACGTTGCCTGGCGGCGAGGGGAGATTTGGTTTTGTTAGGACACAGTCTCTCCTCTCACTGGCATCATTTGAAAAAATGGACTAATTCATAGAATCCAAGGCCAGAAGGGACCATTGTGATCATCTAGTCTGACCTCCTGGATACCACAAGCCATAAGGACTTGAATTAGAACGGATCTTTTAGAAAAACATCCAATCTTGGTCTAAAAATTGCCAGTGATGGAGAATTCACCCTTGGTAAATTGTTCCAGTGATTAATTAGCCTCACAGTTAAATGAGAAGCCCATTATGTTTTATTGGGTGTTTGTGCTGTGCTTGGGTTAGAGTTTGTCCTTTATGCAAAAATCTTTTTGGCCTTTGCGTTTGACAGCAGAGGCTCCTGCTTTCAGCTTGGGAGGCCCTGGGTGACAACTCTACTTGTCAGTATATTTCTGTTAAGTGGTAAGTTAGAATGACAGACAAAAATGTCTACCTCTATTTTCCTTTGAGACAGATGTGCTCTGGTTAGTGGATTTAATTCTATTTGGTACTTTAAGAAATTTTTTATGACTTTCAAAAGTGCAGTGGTTACGGGAGAACAAGCAAAGTGGAGGGGCGGGGGGCGGAAGCAAGTGGGGCAATTTGTCCCAGGCCCTGGGCCCTGCAAGCCCTGGACGAGAATCCCTTTCCTCGCTAGAGGCGCCACCTGCTGTGGCGCTTGTACTCACCAGGCGGCGCTCCGGGTCTTTGGCGGCACTTCGGTGGCAGGTCCTTCACCTCGCTCCGGGACTTCGGTGGCACTTCAGCGGCGGGTCCTTCAGTGCCGTGGAGCGAGTGAAGGACCCGCGGCTGAAGACTCGGAGCACCGCCCGGTGAGTACAAGCGCCGCAGTGGGTGGCACCTTTTTTTATGTCTGCTCCCCTTTGCTCCAGGCCCCCTGAATCCTCTGGGTGGTCTTGGTGGGTGGAAAAGGGGGACTTACACTTGCAATTGCCCTGGAGCATACAAATGTCCACATGTGGGATTTGCATGTGTCAATATGCCGTGTAAATCCCAGTGACTGGCACTATAGAAATACCACAGAGCAACAGAGAAAATAAATGATGCTTAGCACAATACCATAATTGCTGGTACAAAGGTGCAACGGATAAAAATTCAAGTAGAGGGTGTTTTTTCCCCTTCATTGTGTGTTTAAATTTGCAGTTCACAGCATTAAGTAGCCACATGACGGTGCAACACTGAAGCTCAGCACAATGCAAATATGCTTGAAGTTAGTCTGGACGTTGCCAAGTCAAAATCTGCTGCATGCGTAAACTAAGGCTCCACACATGAGCGAACAAATGGGAAAAATGCAATTAAATGAACATCCCTTCAGGACTAGGGTTCAAATCCCAGTTAGGCTCTGAGTGAAAATGAGCTTGGTGATCTCCTCCTCGCCTCAGTTTTCCCACTAGTTTGCAATTTGCCGCAGTTCACTGTAACTGGCAGCCTCTGCTTCCGAAAGGCTAAGAGCTGGATTAGCAGGTTTGCTGCGGGTCAGGATTGAGACACTGAGCTGCGTGGGGAGGTTTGCACATGCCTGGCTTGGCGTCCCTCACATTTCTAAACACTGGAGGAGGCAAGAAAGGGAATAAACCTGGGGACTGGAAAGGATTTACACGCTAAACTGTAGGAGAGGGATGGTATTAAACAAGTACCTGATTCTCTCCCAACTCGGTATGAATTAAATATTGGGAGGGGAGAGGGGGAAATCCTGCAGCTGTGGAAGGCACTGGACACGGCAGGATTGCTGCTGGGTAAGCAGGATTCAAGGAGCCAGCCCAGGGGGTCCATCCCTGCTTCACAGCATAGCAAAGGTCTCCATGGGGATTCCTTGCACAGGGCTAGGATCATAGAATCTTAGAATATCAGGGTTGGAAGGGACCTCAGGAGGTCATCTAGTCTAACCCCCTGCTCACAGCAGGACAAATCCCCAACTAAATCATCCCAGCCAGGGCTTCGTCAAGCCTGACCTTAAAAACCTCTAAGGAAGGAGATTCCACCACCTCCCTAGGTAGCCCATCCCAGTGCTTCACCACCCTCCTAGTGAAAAAGTTTTTCCTGATATCCTACCTAAACCTCCCCCACTACAACTTGAGACCATTACTCCTTGTTCTGTCATGTGGAACTGATAAGCCAATGGATCCAGTGGGGGAGGGGGGTGTATGTGTTTGGGGAGGCGGCGGTGGTGGTGGTGGGGGGACACAGCCCTGAGGCTACTTTGCTGCTGAGGGAAGACGACTGATATTCATGTAACCCCCACCTGGACTTTGCCAACTAGGGTTGCCACCTCTCAGGTACAAAAACCCAGGATCTCCATGATGATCCTGAGCCCCTAAAACTGGACAGCTGGCAGTGTGTACTGAGCCCCCTCACAGATTCCCCAGGACAGCTACCTCATAAAAGGAACAATCCTGGTAAAACCTGGACAGGTAGCAACCCTATTGCCAGCTTGTGGAGTGCCAGACTGAGCCTCTACCGGGTCCTAGCAAAGGGGTTACAAGTGTCATGGGTACCAGAGCCCTCTGACACCATCTTCTAGCAAACTCAGCATCAGCGATGGGAACAGAATGGACTAGAAACTCTGGCTGAGGCCAACAGGCAGGCTTCTGCATGGGGGCTCCAGACAAGCTGTTTGCTGAGCCCACTATAAGCCAGCCTGGCTCAGAGACAAAGAGATTGTTAAGTTTCAGTTCTGAGTTTGGGAGCTGTGAGAAGCAGAGCAGCTCAAGGAATCTCTGTTTGACTCCCCCAGACCCTGTGTGCAAAGGGGACATCTTTGCATTGCTGTGGGATCCGGTTGCATGGGTCAGGCAGCTCCAGCCCAGCAGAGACCAGTGTCAGAGTGTCAGGGAACCAACCCAGCACTGGCTACCAAGAGCCAGACAAGACCCTCATAGGATGCCAGACCAGGAAACCAGAAGAGGACCCGCTCCACCCAGAGACACAGTAAATGAACCCTTTTTGTTTAAGCTGTTCACAGCGCTGTGGCATTTGTCTCCAGTGTCCCATCTGCCTGGCACCTTCCAGATGGGACAGGGAGGGACTGGGAAGAGTTGTGGGGTTGGGAGCTAGGGAATGCATTGATGCTCAGTACCTGTTAACCCTGACTCTTTTCTTCTCCAGAATCTATGTTCCTGCTCCAAATAAAGGCCCCTTTGTTACACTGTTATTTTGGGTGTGTCATTCTTTTGCTGGGGTTTGTGTTAATGTACTTTGGTGTTTCTTGTGCACTGGATTTTATACTCCTTGCCCGGTAGCAGCATTGTGCAGTATCCCAGCACCCCTTGTGTCCCGGGCCCAAGATTTGGGTGGAGGCGCCGGGAGTCAGAAAAATGAAGAACCCAGGACCCAGCCCACGTGAGGAGAGTGGAGAAGCTGCTACAACAGCAAGCACCAGGGAGAAGGCTTGAGCCAGGTCTTGGAGCAGGAGCTACAAACACTCACAGACCTCGCTGCTGCACAGCCCTGGTGAATGGGATGTGGTGGGGAGAGGAATTGGGTGGCATTTGGATAGCTGTCTAGGTCACTTCTATGGCCCTTGTGACCACAGTCTTGGAGCGCCTCACACTTAGTAATGGATTTTAGTCTCACATCACCCCAGTGAGGTAGGGCAGTGCAAGTTCCCCCATTTTCCTAAGGCCCGGTGACTTTGCCCAAGGTCAGACAGGAAATCCCTGGCTGAGTGGGGAACTGAACCCAGTCCAGTGCCCCAACCCCAGGACAGGTACCTTAGAGATAGCTCGAAAGGTCCCTGTTGGACCAAGATTGGTAGGATGTCTCTTTAATGTCTTTAATTTTTCAAGGAATCTCTGTTTGACTCCCCCGGACCCCGTGTGCAAAGGGGACATCTTTGCATTGCTGTAGGATCCGGTTGCATGGGTCAGGCAGCTCCAGCCCAGCAGAGACCAGTGTCAGAGTGGCAGGGAACCAACCCAACACTGGCTACCAAGAGCCAGACAAGACCCTCATAGGATGCCAGACCAGGAAACCAGAAGAGAACCCGCTCCACCCGGAGACACAGTAAATGAACCCTTTTTGCTTAAGCTGTTCACAGCTTAATGTCTATTTTTCTTTAATGTCTCTATTGCAAAGAATAAAAATGTCAGAACAAAGCTCCATGCTATGGAAAGCTATCTGCAAATTAGAAATATTAAACACATGGACAGAGGGGTATAAATCAACCACTGCTGCACCTCTGCTGACTTGACTGCTATTACTTTGGGCGTGGATATGACTTATTGGGACACTGCTGAAATGTATACGATCTGGGCCAGGGCATTTTGGTTTTCTTTTTAAAGAGGTTAGTTAATCGCAACATTGTGGCAGCATATAAAGGAAAATCCCTGTGAAAATACCTCCACAAAATATGTCTTGTTTGCAAGATCGTTTACCCTGTCACGCTATTCCAGGGTGGGGATTCTTAGTGCAAACAAAACGGGAGAGAGTGTCAAAGGCATATATGCAGTCAGGTGCCAAACTCCCAGTGAAAGTCAATGAATTATAAATGTGCTTAGATAGTAAGCTCTGGGGAATAATCTTTTTGTTCTGTGTTTGTACAGCACCTAGTGCACTGGGGTCTTGACTAGGGCTCCTAGATGCTACCACTTTATAAATAATATTGAGAGTTAGGTGCTTACCTGCCATTGGTGCCTTTAAAAATCTCCCCCAATGTGTTTTGCAGGCGGTATGAGGACGCATACCATGTCCTGTATTGTGTATTGCCTGCCCTGGACAGTTTCTCTTCATTACCAGAGATGAGATTTAAAAAAAAAAAAAAAAAAGTTTCCTGCTACATTTGGTCCAAGAAACCCCTGCTGCGATCACGGCTCTCATGAAAAGAACACAACAACTCTTTCCAGTTCAGCCTGTCAGCTTGCCAAGAACGCTGTTTAGATTAATACAAACACCATCAGTCTATTTAATTGAATTGCATTTAGAAGAGACATGGGAGAGAATGAAAAGTGATTTGCGGATGCTGTACCAACAAATGTTCCAGAGAACACATGACACATTTTTACACAACAAAGGAGCGGCGAGTGCAGTATGAGGCACCAGCACGCACACTGTACCTAGGAAAAAACAACATAGAGAAGCGGCTTTTAGTGTAGAAACTAGAGTGTATTCAGGCTCCTGCAAAGCTGCTGACACAGGCAGCTGCGGATGGAAATCCAACAGAACCTGTTATCTCCATGTTAGAATATTGACAGCATAAAGGGTCTTTTCATTTAGAAATTCATTTTAAAGTGATAGCGACTAGTGAGTCCCTATTTCTGAAATCCATTAGAGCTAGAGAGAATTCCCTTCTTCAGGCTTTCCTAGGAGAAATCTGAAGTGACTCCACTAAAGCCAATGGACTTGGCTGGTACAGATGAGAGGATGATCAGGCCCACAATTTTCTTGGTCACAAAGCAACTTTGAAGGAGTGAACATGCCCGTTTGCTCAGAGCTCAGGGCCGGCTCCAGGCACCAGCGAAGAAAGCAGGTGTCTGGGGCGGCCAATAGAAAGGCAGGGGAGTCTGTTGTTGGGGTGGCACGTCCGGGTCTGTGGTGGCAATTCAGCGGCGGGTCCTTCATTCACGCTCTTCATCTTCAGCGGCATTTCCGCGGCAGCTCAATCGGGGTCCCCCTCCCCTTCTTCCCCCTTCACTGCTTGGAGCGGCAAAAAAGCTGGAGCCGGCCCTGTCAGAGCTGCCAGCGTTACACCGATGGGATCAAATTGTCTCCTTACAAGCAGGGTGATGGGGGGGGGGGGGGGGGCAAGAGGGGCACAAAAGCAGCAAGTGATGGCAGGAGCTGGAGGAGGTACAGCTCATGGAATCTGGGCTGAATGAGGCAGGGTCTCTTGGCAATTTCTTACCCACAGGGCCCTAGCAATCTCATTACAAAAATGGATCTCTTCAAAGCTATATATTCTAAGGGACCAAACAAGGAATTCTGGAGTTACTCAAATTGTAAAGTCTAAGCCCATAATAAATCATAGAGGGCTTGATTGTGCCTCGTAGGCACAGCACCGTATTGGGGACAGGACAGTGCTGCATTGCTCCGGGGGGAGCTCAGACACCCTGGGCAGCAGATTGCCTCCTGGAGCTTCGCAGTGCATACAGGAGAGCACAGACTGCTACATCACTCTGGAACACCCCTCTGTGCGGGGCTGGCTGGGGTACTAGGAGGAGGAGCCATGCTCACCCCATTTGGGGCTCTGGGGTCCCAGTGGGCATAGTTAGGGATCATTTCTGCCTGGCCTTCACATGGGCCACACAAATGGGAAGGTACTTCTTCCCCTCCCCTGAATGCTCATACAAGGGCTAGGCTGAAAACTAGGAAATCCAGGCATAAATGACCTCATCTGAATGTACCGGTATAACACATGCCTGCCCGCGAAGCAGGATCGCAGAATAACGCACTGTACAATCAAATGAACGTGTATGTTCAGCTCCTATGGCACAAACGCATAAAGCCTTTGCGCTATCGTAAAAATGCCAAAAAAATATTAAAGAAAAAAAAATCAGGCTGAATGTCTCATGGGAACACAGGACTTGATTCTGCCCCCCACCCCCATAACTGGCCACAAGTAGTCTCACTGATTGCAAGGAGACTACTCTGAGATCCAGGTACTACTCAGTGGGAGAAAACGGGGCAGAATTATGCCTGTAATAAAGAAATCAGGGAAGGATGGTTCATCTGTGAGGGTGCTAGACCGGGACTTTGGAGACCCTTATTCAATTTCCTGCTGCACCATCGACTTCCTGTGTGACCCTGGGCAAGTCACTTAGTCTCTCTGAACCTCAGTTCCCCAGCTGAGAAATGAGGGCAGCAGCACTGTCCTATCTCACAGAGGTCTGGTGAGGTTAATAGGTTAAAGGGTGCGAGATGCTCTGATTATACGGCAACAGGAGACATATAAGTATCATAGATCGAAATATAAAGTATCTCTGAACCGATGCTGTGCTAATGTACTGAATAAATATTGTACTTAGGTGTTGCAACAGTCAGGCTTATGAGCCAAATGAAAGCAAAGCCCAGGAAGATATTTTTAGTGTGCTGAATAAATATTAAGCATGATACACGTTTTTAAACTTAGCTTATGCCTAAATAAATTTGTTAGTCTCTAAGGTACCACAAGGACTCCTCGTTGTTTTTAAACAAAACACCCAATAGTATATATTCTACTTTTTTCATTCAGAAAAAGCTAGCTTCTCTGGGAGAGAGGAGGAGGAGGACTACACTCTGCCACCAAGTCATAGGAAATCTCACAGCAAAACATGACTAGGGCCAAATCCTCCTCGCCTTCTCCACGTGAATGGTCTTATTGACTCTAATGGAAAACGGAGGTGGGTGGTCAACACCTCTGAAAAATTCAGGACTTTCATTTAGGTACCCAAGTGGATTTAGGTGGCTAATCGTAGGCGCCCACATTGGAAAATACGGGCCGAAGCACTTGCTTAATGTCACATACTGGAAGAGTGGCAAAGATGGGAACAGAACCCAGGTCGCCTGATTCAAAAAGAATCGGATAGTCTTGCCACTGAAACACCCCCCAATATATCAGGGGCTAGCACTCAAACGTTTGTAGAGCTGTTTTTCTATGTTTAATCTCATGGGATCGAAGTTAGTCCTGATCCAAAGCCCACTGAAATTAATGGGAGTCTTTCTACTGACCTCAGTGCAGCAAAGCCCAACAGGCTTATCCAGCAGTAGAATTTAAGAGGCTCCAAAAGGAGTTTGCATTGTTTATACTGGGACCTGGATGTGTGTTGCTAAAATTACAATTATTTCCAGGAATTTTGGAATTTCATGTTATGCCCCCACTTCTACAAAGGTTCCAGCGCCCTTAGCTGGCGCTACTCAGAACTGGACTCTAATGGCCTCCGGGCCCATGCCCTATCATGTCAGGTGTGTTTTAACCCAGGGGAGAATATTGCTGTTGGGGATCGTGTCACAATGCAGATTACATTCCACCCACTTTCTGGTTTACTAATCTCCCAGCTGAATACAGGACAGAAAATGAGATTGAGCCTGTTGGAATCGGTGAGAATGCAGAGGCACCGCAGTCAGAATCAAACAGGGCTGCTGAAGGTGGAAAAATACAAAGGAACACGAAGGGAAGGGAAGACACAATAGTCTGGCTGGTTACTTGACATCTGAATTACAGCAATTACCCACCTACTCCTTTATCACTTTACAGCTCCATCCTGCCCTCCTTACACGGGCACAACTCCAAAATGAAATCAGTGGGAGTTTTGCCAGAATAAAGAAAATGGAGGATTAACCCCCTCAGCTGCCAAGGGCCCACATGTGATTCCAGAAGGCAAAAGCGGGACACAAATCCCATTGGCTTGGCTAAAATTGCCAGCAGGCTCACAAGAAGGAGAGGAATGAAATATTTTCATTGCATCTGCCTCATTTATTTATTTTTTAATGTGTGGGCCTGTAGAGAGGGTTCATTGGGATTCATCCCTCTCCAAGGTGGCAGGGAACCACACTGCCTCCCTTAGTCCTTGCTTGGCCCCTTGGGGAATTGGCTGGGCCGTGGGTTTCCTGGCTCAAGCCGCCAGGCAGGTATTTAGCAGATAACAAGCCCAGGCCCTGGGTCAGGGCGGGGCAGTAATAGAAGACTTTATATAAGAGTCACAGCTCAGGACCTTAGGCAAGTGCTGAGCAAACACAGGGAGCAGTTAAGAATCAGGCGGTAGCTGTGTTAGTCTGTATCCACAAAAGCAACAAGGAGTTCGGTGGCACCTTAAAGACTAACAGTTTTATTTGGGCATAAGCTTTCGTGGTAAAAACCTCACTAGTTAACAAGCCCAGGCCCTGGGGAGGGACAGGGCAGCGATGAGTTCAAGGCTCAGGCAGGGGCTGAGCAAACACAGGTAAAGGGCACACCCACACTTCAGGCTCCGAGCAGCCTGGGAGAGGGTGAGACTGCCACCCACGCATCAAGGTGGTGTCCTCAGGGGGGTGAATCACCATTGGATCCTCAGGGTGGCTGGTGAGGGGTAGGCTCAGCGACTCTTCTGGGTAGCTGGCAAGGGGTAGGATTAGCAACTCTCCCACACGCTGGTCCGTGTCGAGTGTCGGCCAGTCAGGCCAGTCTCCAGGCCCGCCGCTGGTTGCTGGAGTCTCCCCAGCAGGAGCTGGGCCGGAGGTGTCTGGCCTCTCCAGCGGCTGCCTCTTGAGTGAGCTCTGGGGTTGGGCTCTTATATTTCCTGTCCAGCCTCTGACCCTCTGGGGGGAGAGCTCTGGCTCTGCCCACTCTGGTGTCCGGTGGAGCTCGTCCCTCTCCGGGGCACCGGGGAACTACACCGCCTCCCTACAGGGCCATTAAGGCTAGACTGGGACACCAACTGACTCCAATCCTAACCCTAGCCCAAGCCCACAATCTGGCCCCAAGCCATTCCTGGAAAAAAAAACACCCTGTTGAATTTAATAGAAAAAGGTAGCCATTTTATAGGCCCTTTGAATCATCCTGTTTTACCTAATAGAGAATTATATCCCTGCTATAAAATTCCATAGAATTCCACTTCCTTCCTATAGAAGGAATCTCATTCTCTATTAAATTCTCCTGGTGTTTGGAGTAGTTTCTATGGAACCTAACTGGGTTCCTCTCTATTGAATGCTATAGGACTTTTCCATAAGGGACTGTGTTCCCCTAGAACTTTTTCAATCTTTTATCTTTATTTTCAGTCTAAGCATGCCCTGCCTTTGAGGCTAATCCTGCGGAGGAGGAGAGTAAAACATGCTTAGGAGAGAGAGTAAAAGAGTTGTGTCCCAGAGCAGGTAAGGAATGTAAACTCTGCATTTTGCATGGGCTTGTTCGCCGTGGTTATGTCTACAGCGCAGTCAGAAGGTGGGATTGCAGCATGGGTAAGCACACCTCAGTGAGTTTTTGATCTAGTGGCAGCTGCTCCAGTATGTACCCAGAGTCCTGGGTGGGTGGGGCTAAGTCATGCATCCACCTGTGCTTCTGCAACATCACTGCTATTGTTACTGACCTAGTGAACCCAAAGCTGGCTTGGGTCTGTCTATAGGTTCTGCAGTAAGACCTCCCAACTGCACTGTAGATGTACCCCATGAACTCACGCCTGCCCTCTGGGGATGTGACATTGAAAGTAACTTGTGTCATGGGAGGCAAATGGAGAAAGTAGAACAATACTAGATTCTGGTTCTGAGCCCCTCCTGTCCCCTTCTGTAACTGACCCAGATTTGAAGTAAGTGTTAAAACAGCAACTTCTTTAGAAAATAGCGAGGCGATGAGCTTTTGGTTGTGGATGTGTGTCAGCAGGATTCCTTGAGCCATGTGGCAGGCAGTAGCGAGTATCAGCCCAGACTCATGGACTTTAAGGTCAGAAGGGACCATTGTGATCATCTAGTTTGACCTCTTGCACGTTGCAGGCCACAGAACCTGCACAGTCACAGCTGTAATAGCAAACTGCTTCAGATCAGACCAGACTCCGATCTTGCTTACACCAGTGTAGATCAAGAGTAATTCCACTGACGCAAATGGAGTTACAACAGATAGATTCGTTCAGTGGAATTACCCTGGATTTACACTGGTATAAGCAAGATTAGAATCTTGGCACCCAATCAAGGCACACAAAAGACTTTCCAATGCCAAATGTGTTTACTATAGTAAGCAATGGATATTAACACACAGTACCGAATCTTTCTGTCCTGAGCCTTTACTGAGGGAAATCTCCCATGAAAGTGAGTTTTGCTTGTGTAAAGGAATCAGGATTTGACCCATTAACAAATATATAGTATATAGTTGTATTGTATTAGTGCTCCTGACTGGGACCTCTGAATAAGCCCTGTTGTGCAGAGCACTGAGGAAACACGACATAAGAGGAAGTTCCTGCAATAGTCTTCGTACCTTTCCTTAGCAAGCACTTATACTATAGCACAGCCATGCTGATCCAACGCGGCACCAAGTAACAGCAAGTTATCATGGCACCTTCCCCTTTATAAGTGGAGTTTAGTGCTTTCACACACAAGAGCTCCGAAGAGGCACATCCACACACTCCCATTTTTGCCATAAAGCTGACTTCTTTGCATAAAAATTGATGAGGAGTTGTGAAAAATTGTCACAAGCGGTGGAAGAAGCAGATACGAGTGACAAAATGGATTCCTTTGGAAGGGACGTGACCTGCAGATGGAGCTCAAACTTTTCAAGCCTGGGTGGGTGCATAAAGCTAGACAATTTAGGCACCTAGGTGAAAGAGGCTTTCAAAGGTGCCGAGTGCTTTTTGCAGCTGCCCCTGTCCCCAAGTTTCCAACCTGGGAAAAGGTCTTGTGCTCACGGCAAAATTGCCCATAAAGATTTTTTTTTTTAACTTTACTGGGAGCTGCAGGTAGGTAAATCAGACCTAACAAGATGCCTGTGTGTGGATTTCAAAACTTAATTTTAACCAACATTTTGGCCTGCATACTGCAACCTAAGCAGAAAAAGTTACATCAAAAATTAACACGAGACACAAACTGAATAGAAAGGAATGACAAAAACAGACCTGAGGAAGAGCTCTGTGTAGCTTGAAAGCTTCTTTCTTTCACCATCAGAAGTTGGTCCACTACCAGATATTACCGCCCCAACTTTGTCTTTCTAATATCCTGGGACCAACATGGCTACAAAAGCACTGCGAAAAATAATTAGGCACATACTTATTATTCTCAGAACCCTTTTCAGAAGCATCTTAGAGCTCATAAGCTAAAGTCTAGTGAAGAAATACAATATTGGGAGAAAAAATTCTTCTGTTTGGATTTGAAAATGAGGATTGAGTCTGACAACTGGATTAGTTTGAGTAGAGAATTCCACCAGAGGCTAAATCAACAAAAACTCTATAACTCAAACACAGACATTAATTCTGAGCCTAATCATTTAGAATAAAATAATCTTCCTTCTAATACACAATAAAATGGAGGGTGGGGGTGGAAATCCAGGGATCACTTTTATTACCCAATGAATAACATCAGTGCTAGTGTAAAATAATAAACGTTTGTTCTTCCATCATTACTCACATTGGTACTTCCCGCTGGGGTTACTCGAGTAAGGTACCACTCAATGTAAGAGTGGCAGGACTAGGCCTCAAATAACTAGGAAGTCATAAGTCAAGTTAGCTTCATGCTTACATGATGTTTTCCCAACCTCTGTTTCTAAGTATACATCCAGAGTTTGATGGAAACACTACCTCTATATTCTAATGGGTATAAGGAGGTATTTCCAATAACTCCCCTAACTTCCAGTATTGTCAACAGGGGCTACCCACCCACGAGGCCAAAGTTTCTGCTAGTGTAAACTAATCATAGAATCATAGACTTTAAGATCAGAAGGGACCATTATGATCGTCTACTCTGACGTCCTGCACAATGTGGGCCACAGAATCTCACCCACCCACTCCTGTATCAAACCCCTAACCTATATCTGAGCTACTGAAGTCCTCAAATTGTGGTTTAAAGACTTCAAGGTGCAGAGAATCTTACAGCAAATGACCTGTGCCCCATGCTGCAGAGGAAGGCGAAAAACCCCTAGGGCCTCTGACAATCTGCCCTGGAGGAAAATTCCTTCCCGACCCCAAATATGGCGATCAGCTAAACCTTGAGCATATGGGCAAGACTCACCAGCCAGACACCCAGAAAAGAATTCTCTGTAGTAACTCAGATCCCACCCCATCTAACATCATATCACAGGCCATTGGGCATATTTACCGCTAATAGTCAAAGATCAATTAATTGCCAAAATTAGGCTATCCCATCACACCATCCCCTCCATAAACTTATCAAGCTTAGTTTTGAAGCCAGATATGTCTTTTGTCCCCACTGTTCCCCTTGGAAGGCTGTTCCAGAACTTCACTCCTCTGATGGTTAGAAACCTTCATCTAATTTCAAGTCTAAACTTCCTGATGGCCAGTTTATATCCATTTGTTTTTGAGTCCACATTGGTACTGAGCTTAAATAATTCCTCCCCATCCCTGGTATTTATCCCTCTGATATAATTATAAAGAGCAATCGTATCTCCCCTCAGCCTTCTTTTGGTTAGGCTAAACAAGCCAAGCTCTTTGAGTCTCCTTTCATAAGACAGGGTTTCCATTCCTTGGATCATCCTAGTAGCCCTTCTTTTACCTGTTCCAGTTTGAATTTGTCCTTCTTAAACATGGGAGACCAGAACTGCACACAGTATTCCAGTCTCACCGTGCCTTGTATAACGGTACTAACACCTCCTTATCTTTACTGGAAATACCTCGCCTGATACATCCCAAAACCGCATTGGCTTTTTTCACAGTCTTATCACATTGGCGGCTTATAGTAATCCTGTGATCAACCAATACTCTGAGATCCTTCTCCTTCTCTGTTACTTCCAACTGATGCGTCCCCAGCTTATAACAAAAATTCTTGTTATTAATCCCTAAATGCATGACCTTGCACTTTTCACTATTAAATTTCATCCTGTTACTATTACTCCAGTTTACAAGGTCATCCAGATCTTCTTGTATGATATCCCAGTCCTTCTCTGTATTGGCAATACCTCCCAGCTTTGTGTCATCCGCAAACTTTATTAGCACATTACCACTTTTTGTGCCAAGGTCAGTAATAAAAAGATTAAATAAGATTTGTCCCAAAACTGATCCCTGAGGAACTCCACTAGTAACCTCCCTCCAGCCTGACAGTTCACCTTTCAGTATGACCCGTTGTAGTCTCCCCTTTAACCAGTTCTTATTCACCTTTCAATTTTCATACTGATCCCCATCTTTTCCAATTTAGCTAATAATTCCCCATGTGGAACCATATCAAATGCCTTACTGAAATTGAGGTAAATTAGATCCACTGCATTTCCTTTGTCTAAGAAATCTGTTACCTTCTCAAAGGAGGAGATCAGGTTGGTTTGGCATGATCTATCTTTTGTAAAACCATGTTGTATTTTGTCCCAATTACCATTGACCTCAATGTCCTTAACTACTTTCTCCTTCAGCTCCATTGACTGAGACAGAGAATTTGGCCCATCACGTGCAGAACAGATCCTTGTAGCAGCTGTAAAAAAACAAGCCTTTCCCTCCTTCAAAGTCCCTTATCAAAGTCTGACCATTCTGTGCTTTCAGATCCGAAAGTCCTACTGTCAAGAAACTAAGGCTAGAATTCACAAAGGCACCTAAGAGAATTAGGCACCCAAATAACATTGAACTTCACTGGCAGTTGGATTCTCAAACCCTGTAAATCCCTCTTGAAAAGCTTAGCCTTAAAGACAGAATCTAGCCTACCAACAGGAACATCTATTGGATGCTCTCCCACGAAAGTATGGATCCATCCTAAATCCTTATGCTCACAAGCTATTGATTACACAGTAAAGAAAACTGATCCTCTCATGTTAGCTCCATACTTGCCAACTCTTTCGACCCTGAACTGTACCCACTCACTAACTCCACTGTTTGGCCTCGAAGCGACTGAATCAAAGCCCAGTGAAGTAAATTGGAATCTTTATATTGACTTCAGACCAATGAAAGTACATAATCCTTCAGGGAATCTGTGCCCTATTGTTTGGTCTTGCTAATTACTCCTTTGTCTAGTAGACGGTTTCTGAGTGTTCTTTACCACCTTGGAAAACTCACCCATCTCCTAAACACGTGAGATATATTGAGAAAAATAAATTTGCTGGATCCTTCCCGACTTGAATATTCTGGTTTTAACCAAACTTCAGCACTTCTACGTTGTGATTAGGTTTCACATAATTTCTACCCTTCTCTTCCTCCATTACCATAGTCAGGTATATTCCTTTCCTTAGACAGCAAAATAATGAATTGCATGCTAAAAAAAAACCCAACACCACAATCCAATCATTTCAGAGCAATCTCTTGGGGAACAGTTTGTCAAGGAAGCATCTCAATACTGTCACTTGATACAGAAGTGCCCTTTCCGAGGACTCAGGACGCTAGCCCTGCCTGTGTATGTTAAAGTACCTTAAATGCCATATTTCATCCAGCCACCTTCACTACAAGATGTCAAAGAGACTTTCCTCTTACATTTTCTATTCACCTCTCACTCACTGTCCATTTCACAGCTTGTTACACCCCCATGCCACATCTGTGCTCACAATTCTCTGATTGGCACTGGCACCAGATCAGAGTTTTGACTGGTGCCCCTAAATTCTCTCTTTCCTGTCTCTGTTCATTATTGCCGTGTATTCTCTTTGTTTGGGTTTACTGATATGAAATGAAATTAAAAACTGCTCTACAATTCCAAGACAGTGAGTGTACAGTAGGTGGCGCTCATTCTCTTGAGGATACAGGAAATGCCAGTGCTTTTTTTAATTAGAAGGCGGCAGCCTGTCTTTTTCTCTTTCAAAATTAACAGCTCAGAATAGGTAAATCACCCACTGTGGATCAGTTTCATTAACGTCCTGTCAACGTGAGCAGTCACCTCTATTGATCTATATCCATATGCACATCTCTGAAATATCTGCCTTCAAACTGGGCACTGTGAAAAGAGGAATCGGATTGTCTGGCTGAGAGTCTGTGCAGGGATCCATTACAACTGCACAGATCCTGGCTTAACGGTCAGTTGCTATAAGCTTATTAAGTGAACATATTGTTGATGCTGTGACACTGCTCAGACCTTAAAGGTATCTGCTACCATTGTGTTCTCTTTATCAAAGGTACTTTAGTAACAACATGGTATTGGACTACAAAAGGAGAAAAGCCCCTTCCTTGTTCAATACACAGTGGTTGCCATTAACTCATCAACATGTAACAACACATTATTTGTTGGGAATTTACACAGCCAGCATTTATACGATCCCAGTTTGAGATGCCAAAGTGTCTCCTAGCGTAAGTTAAAGGAAATACTATGGTATCTTAGATATCACGGTGTGGTATCTATTTCATCTTGCAGAATTATCATGAAAGTGTACCAGCCCAGGAACAAATTCTAGTCACTTACACTTAGCATGACCTTAAAGGAAAGGCTAAAGAGATTTCACTTGACAGGATAAATGTTTATCACCTTTAATATCTCCATATCCCTGTGGTCAAGTGGGATGTGGAATTATTTTGTTACAAAGCTGTGGCAGATGTAGACTTTATAAAGTTATTTACAGTAATAGCAGAGAAGAAAAGTACCATTTTGCTAGTCAACAGCTAGTGTCTCTGATCAAATGGGGGTAAAACCATCAGGAGTAGGCCCATTTAAGAACAGTAGGCGGCACTCACTCTCTTGAGGATATAGGAAATGCCAGTGCTTTTTTTAATTAGAAGAAGGCAGACTGTCTTTATCTCTTGCAAAATTAACAGCTCAGAATAGTCAAAGTAATGACTGAAAGTAATGGGAGGTCCCTCCCCAAAATGATTAGACGTAAAGAGTGGGATTTTAAAAAGCACTCAGTTGGCTGGGCACTGCGCTCATTGACATCAATGGGATCTGAATAAGACCAATGGTAAATCCCACCCATAATGGCTGGACATGATTGCCTAAGTGCTAATTGCACCAAAAGTGTATAAGTAACATTTTATATGTGTTGCCTCTCCCGTGAGATGTGGCTCAAGCCTCTTCCCTGGTGCTTTCTGCATGGAGTAGCTTCTACAAGACTTTTTGCTCCTGCAGGTATCACTGTGACTTCCCCGCAAACTTCAATATCTTCCTTGCAGGGGCATCTCCACGTGAGTTTTTCTTCTTCTGGTAGGCATCCCTCACCATAGGGTGTATGCAGAGCATGTAAAGATGGTCGCCTCCTCCCTTCTCATGGCATAGCACAGGGGTCGGCAACCTTTCAGAAGTGGTGTGCCGAGTCTTCATTTATTCACTCTCATTTAAAATGTTGCGTGCCAGTAATACATTTTAACATTTTTAGAAGGTCTCTTTTTGTAAGTCTATAATATATAACTAAACTATTGTTGTATGTAAAGTAAATAATGTTTTTAAAATGTTTAAGAAGCTTCATTTAAAATTAAATTAAAATGCAGAGCCCCCCAGACCGGTGGCCAGGATCGGGGCAGTGTGAGTGCCGCTGAAAATCAGCTCGCGTGCCACCTTTGGCACGCATGCCGTAGGTTGCCTACCCCTGGTATAGCATGAGCAGCTGTCCAAGCATATTGGCATTAGTACCAATGAGAATAGGCACCTGTGTGTCCCTCTGTGGATCTAGGCAGACCAAGGCTAATGTGTCCACTTTACACCGACTCCAGTCACATCGGGGGAAATGCCAGTTGAACCGTGATGTACTTGGAGTACACTTAGTCCCCATACAGCTAGTCCTTGCAGAGTGGGCAGGCAGGTGTCGCAGTAATTTGCCATATAGGGATCTAACGCTGAGGGTCACTTGGGAGTCATTGCCTTAGCTGGCTTTACAGGTGTGTCCTTACTTCCAAGGCTGGTCCTACCAGATCTTTAGGCAGGTACTTTCCCAGAGTGGTCACTACGTCAGGGAGATTGATCATGCTGGAGAAGTCTGTCAGTTGGGACCCTCAGGTGTTTCTCTGAATGGCATAACCCTGTAGGCACTTCTGAATCGTGCCTTCCCTGTTCCTGGGCTTAGGACTTCTCCAGGGTTTATGCCCAGCTTCCCCACAGTTGAAACAGACCAGAGGATTTTGGCCCATGGGTTGAGATGGTCTCCTCTCTCTCTTTTGATTTGGATGTGTTTGAATAGGCTGCTTAGGGTGGCTACCTCCCTCCTCCATGACAGGCTTGGGTAAAGGGATTTGACTTTGTGATATCTGCACAGCAGCCGTGTGATATCCTTGTGATATCTGCTCCTTCAAGTCCTTCAATTGCTTTTGCACCTCCTTTTCTTGGCTAGTCGCCGTTTCTTCTTGGTTTTTGTGATACAGGAGCCAAGAAGGCCTTTTTCACTCCCTCCCTTTTTTCTTCCTCTCTGACTTCTTTAACAGAGCCAGGAAGGTGAGTGGATCCTTCAATCTCTCTCTCAAGCCTAGGTTGAGAAGCACCATGCCGGGCGGGCCTGGCTTACATATGCAAAAGGTAGCCAGTAATATTCTGATCCACTAAATTTCTGTCACACTTGCTTGCAATGAGAATTTTTTCCCATGTCCTGTAACTGTGGACCCCAGCAGCTCATATTAACAAACATGGTGCAGATTCCAATCCAGATTCCAGAAAAGATGAGTCACTTCATCCCAGTGGTGACCACAGTCGAACGCATGGCGTGATGGCGTGTACCATTGGCAGGGTTGTATTCAGGCATAGAAAGCCTAGGCATATACCTTGGGCCCAGTTTGTGGTGGGGAGACTCCCTGAACTCCAGCTGGTTTGGTTCAGTACTGGTGCAAGAGCTGTCTCAACGGCAGGGGTTAGGAGAGGGGATGGCGAGTCCAACATGGAGTGAGTGGCATTGCGACTTGATGCATGTGGTTCCCAGCACCACTGAAGTTTGGCCCACTGCCCCTGGAGTGGCACGGTGACCCCCATGCAATGCCACTCACTCAGTTTTTGCCTTGCTGCCCCTTGTCATGGTGGGGTCATGGGGCTAAACCTGAGTGGGCAGTAGGATGGACAGGGCTGTTCCTCCTTGTCACTGTTCTAGGGCCAGCTGCTGCTCTAGGAGTCTGACCTGAGGGCCTTCCAGGCCTCGCCCTGTTTCCAGCAGCCTGTTTCCTCTCTGCTCTGGCTGCAGGACTCTCCCAGTGACAGCTTCAAGGCCTGGCACAAGTATGAGGAGCCACATGGCCAGGAGAAGGGCAGTGGTGAGACCTGGGGGAGCATGAGGGGATTTTGCCTAGTGTAAGATAAACAAGTGTATGTGTAGTCATCATGCTAAGTTAAAGTGAGAATAGTTCAGTTTCTGGGGGCATCCCTACTTTGTCTTCCCGCAGAAGCCCTATTGACCTCCAGGTTAATTCCCCATAAATCAATGATAAGCAGAGCCTCAAACAGTGGCGTGCACCAATCAGCCCTCAACAAACCATGCAGCAGGTGACCTCCTAGCCAAGAGGCTTGTCCTACTGGCCACGAGTGTGTGAGGCTCAACGGTGGAGGAGGAGAAGGGGCGGGATGTTTTTCCCTTCCACCTCCTCCCATGGTGCTCAGGAACTCTATGGTCTCCCTCCCTTCCAGAGGCAGAACTCTTGTGGTATCTGACACACTGTCCTAATACCCTATTCACTAACCCTGACTCTTCAGTATTGAGAGCTACACCAAGGGCCTGCTGGCGGGGGTGTGGTGAGACAACTAGACTGTCATCTAACAGACATCTTTTCTACATGGATTTTGGGGGCAACTGACGATACAGGGAAAATTAGCTTCATTGTGGGGTGAGGACAGAAATCCTTGTGGCGAATACCCAGGTTCTGCTATGTTATGCACTGCTGATTATACTGCCTGATGTTATTGGTGTTGGCAGCCATTGTAAAATGAATTTGGTGAGATTAAGTGGATAGAAGGATTGCCTGTAATTTTTAATAATCCTTCTCTTTTACCTTCTTAAAAAGAGGAACATGATTGTTGTGGATGTATTAATGGAATCTGCCTGTCAAAATAATGAAATTGAGAGTGCTTTTACCAGGTATGTACATGATAGCAATGTTAACATTATATATCTCCCTTGTGCCCAATGTGTTTTATCAAAGCAATAAGAGCAGAAGCATCAGTTGTAATACACTATATAATGTTGCTTAAAAATCTGCATATACACCAATACTGTTAAAATACTGACCGCCCCCCCCCAAGTTATAAGTCTTCCTGAAGCCTTTCTCAATGTTGCTACCAGTTTTTCAATATTTGTTGATTTAAATGCTCCCCTTGGAAGAAATATTCCACTGAGGGAGCAATGCTTTCTACCAAACTGATCCAGAAAGTAGATTCGAATGATGTATGCATTAGGGATGTAGTTTGACACTTCCTCTCTCTGGGTCTGACTTTAAAAATTCTCTGCCATTGCATGTAAAAAAGTGTGTGCAGAATTATCACAAAGGTGCATGCACCCTGTGTGCCTTGCAAGTATAAATGACCAGTCAGAAAGACAGTTGGCCACTCGTGCCTACAAATACCTGGTTTGTGCATGAAATTAAAGAATTTTCTGAAGTACACAATGGTCATGATTAAAAATGTCATCCAGTTTGTTGTCTGTTTCAGAGGCTATCCTATACTTTTAAGTTCGTGGAGTCTCTCACACTGGTAGAATCATTCCAAATAGGCAAAACTTTTAAAGTGGTATCGCTGTCCATGCCGGAACTTGTGCAGAAAGAACAATAATTGAACAAGTTTTACATCAGCTTAGACTTAAGGCTCTGTTTCTGCTTGAGTATGGAATGCAGTTGCCCTTGACAGGCATGTGGTGAACATTTCTGTAGTAAAATAACACTTTGCACTTTCATCAGAAGACATCAAAGAGCACTGAAAATGCTAGTATAATCCCCATTTTACTGCTTTAAAGCAGAGGTCATAATGGCTTGATTTTTCAGAAGGCTGAGGCCTGAAGGCTGCATATATTTACAAGGGCTTATTTTGCATGTTTTTGTGACTGGAGATATAAATGCCTGTTTGCATGTGCAATTGTGGCAACTGCAGATGCAAAGTTGGTGTCCAAATTCATAGATCTCAGGCCTCGACATTCTGAAAATCAGCCCCCAAATTCTTCTTCCTTCTGGTTTCCGTCCCATCCTTTAACTTCCCTCTCCCTCTTAAAAGGACTGATACAGGGAACGCTATTTGTAACCAAAAAGACATAATGGAATCTGCTAAGAGGCTGGGACACATATGATTGAGGTTTTTAAACAGTGCAGTGGATTTAACCAGGCATCTTCCATGAGTCCCTGGCACTGTCTGAAAATCTGAACTGTGTTTTTACAACATAGCGATGGAATTTAACCTGATAAAACAGGTTGAATGAATGGTGAGGAAGACGCATCGTAGCTAAAGCACGGAACTAATTCCTCACTCATCTAATGACTCACTGTGTAATCTTGAGCAAGTGACTTAATTCATGTCTCTCTGTACCTCAGTTTCCCCACCTGTAAAATGCCAATCATGATCCATCTCTGTGAGGCACTTTAAGGGCTTTGGGTAAAAGCCATTGTGTAAGTGTTAAATAGCATTAGTATTTTCATGATGCCGCCTCATAAATGTAACTTAAAATCCAGTGAGGCATCCTTTTAGCGTTCAGCCTTGGCAGGGCAGGAGGTGCTCCACTCTCAGCAGACTGCCTGTCCTTGTGAGGAAATGCAAGCCAAAGTTTATGCTGTGGTTGTAAGTAGGACAGTTAAACAGTGCAGCAAAGATGCAGAAATGTTATTACAAAGGATGAATATGAACAAGGGAATGGAAAGATAACATCTCTTATGCTACATGCAGGCAGCTCAGGCGTTGCTTGGCACAAAGGCCCAGGTGAGAGATCACAGGTGGACATGTGCAGGGGACCCATTTCTCTTTCTCCTACTAAAAATGGTTCATTTGTCTGCTACATGTAAAACAGCTACGGCCCATCATGGCTGATCACATGGAGGCAGAGTTCAGGGCCCCTGCTCTGTGGGCCAGACTCTAAACTTGACCCCTGCTGGTGAGGTGGTTTTCTCCCTGGGATGCTGTTAGAGTCTAGCATTGTGAGTGACTAGACTGGAAGCTGCCCCTTTGCTTGTCAATGACGTGGCCACCGTTGGCTTCCTATGAGGACAGGATGTGCTTCCACTGGCATCTCTAACTTGCAGCCCAGTTCTAAAGCTCTCCATTCACTTAGTGAACTGCTGCTGGCAATGGGACGGAGAGCCACACCTGGAACCCAGGGCCTAAGCTCAGGTGTCACTTTGCCATGCCCATCAATCTCTGGCTATTTGCTTTTGTGTATGTGCGTGAAATGCTTGAAATCCTGGAGATGGGGAGGGCTGTCCTATCTCACCCCTACTCCAGCTGCTAGAGACCATTGGTGTCTCCTCTTTGTCGAACTGACATTACTTGGAGCAACCCACTGGGTGAATCAGGAGCTGCAGATCACATCCTCTCTCTCTCTCCATCCCAGGGACTGCTACATTTTACATAGCACAGACCACAGCTTAATAGCGATCGTCTCACGGAGAACCTGCTCTCCCATTCACCACTGCATGGACCATCTCCCCATCCACCCCACATCCCAGTCACATCTCTCTGGCAACTACAGCAGCTGATTATAAGCAGTTAAGCTGGTTCCTCCTCATTTCCAGCTGCTTCTCTACCGGCAACCGGGCTCTCCTCTCTGCAATGAAGGGTCCAAACACCTAGAAACAAGGAGCAGCCAGCTCTGGTGAATGGGAACAGGCTGGCCACATGTGGTGCAGGAAGAAAGGGCATTTCTGGCAGGGGGAGAGCAGGTTAGGACCGTCTACCTCTAGTAGTCCCAAATTGGTTTCACCTTCCAATGTGGGCACATAGTCTTCCTCCCTATCCCAGCACCCCCAATGACCTAGCTGTATTCCACTTTAGACTGTGAACGTCTCAGGGCAGACGCTTCTTTCCATTTGCCAATAAAGCGTCATGACACCTATGGCATGACAAACATGGGGCTAGACTTTTAACTGGTTGAAATCTGCATCACTCCTTGAAGTCAATGGAACTACACTACCAGCTGAGGAACTGGCACATCCTCTGTAACAATTAACCAGGTGGTTGATAGCATGTGAAATACACCAGGGCTAGCCAGTTTCACAAGTAACCAGTTACACCATTCAGTCACATATGAAGAAATCAAGGTCCTTGTGATCAGAGTAGTATGTTAGTGTTATGCACCCTGCTCTCTGAATGGCTTGAAGACTTCAAGCTTTTACTGGTGGTTAGACAATGAAACAGGACACGTGGCTTGGCTGCTTTGATTTCAAATGCCTTGCCAGAACTGACACGAAGGGCAGAAATTCTGCAAAATGCGGATGAGATGGTAAGAAAGGTAACGGAAGCAAACAAAAACACAACAGGCTTTTGGTTAGGGAAGGGATCAAAGGTAAAAGCAGTGCTGTTAGCCTTTCAAAATCTTTTCAGGAGTGGTGTTTCATGCGAACGCCTGCTGTGGTGCCGTCTGCTGCTCTTTGTGTCTGTACAATCTGTGCCAAGGAGACTTTAGGACGAGTTCAGTGGAAATGTGTGAGTTGCTGATATAACTGGCAACAAAGTGAAAAGCTTATTTTATTATTTACACCAAGTTTTTCCAAGCAGGGACCATGTCTTCCCGTGTGTTTGTGCAGCACCTAAAGTGCCGGGCCCTGATCACTACTGGAGCCTCTGAATGCTGCTGCCTCACAAATGACTGATAACTGTTAAAGTAACTTTCAAATTCGTAGCACACCGTTTTCAAAATGATCTTGAGCATGTTCTTTGGGTCACTGATGGGATTCCAGGTGGGACACATTACAAATACTAGCTGAATTCATTGGTTTGCAGGGGGTATAAGCATCGACTCATTTTAACTTTCCTTCTTCCATCTAGGGAATAGGAACATACCACATGCCCTACTACTGAATAAATTCACATAACAAATAGGAACCATTTGTCCTGGATGGTTTGCAAACAAAGTGGCAAAACTAATTGGATAATTTTGCTATGAATTATTCACCCTGCTCTATTAAATCCCTTGTTCAGAGCTACAAAATGACGAATAAGAAATAGCCTTTTAATTGCTTTTTATTTATGTCCTCTTTGTGATTATTCCACAGTATTTTAAAGAGATGTGAGATTTGGGAGCAATGAATCCTTGTAGCTCTTGGGTGAGGTTTCCTCTCTGAGACAGAAATGCGACTCATGAATACAAAGGCATTTTTAAATTTTATAACAAAAGCTGCTGCGCAACTAAGTCTCCTGTTCATCATCTTGACAGTCCGGCTCAAGACGTGAATACCTGGAGTAAGTAATACCTTCTCAGGGTGACAGTGCGGGGCTATCACTCATTTATGAAAGCCACACAGGCCATGGTCTTGACCAGGCTGCAAGAAGGGACCTAAGCACTGCAGATCTGCTCATTATCTTGCAGATCTATTTTTGGCAATACAGTGCAGGGCCGCCCGGGGGCGAGGGGGGCAATTTGCCCCAGGCTCCGGGCCCCACAGGAATATAGTATTCTATAGTATTGCAACTTTTTTTTATGGAAGGGGCCCCCGAAATATAATATATGGAGATATACCTATCTCATAGAGCTGGAAGGGACCTTGAAAAGTCATCAAGTCCAGCCCCCTGCCTTCACTAGCAGGACCAAGTACTGATTTTGCCCCAGATCCCTAAGTGGCCCCCTCAAGGATTGAGCTCACAACCCTGGGTTTAGCAGGCCAATACTCAACCCACTGAGCTATCCCTCCCTACCTTTGCCCCAGGCCCCCTGAATCCTCTGGGCAGCCCTGGTACAGTGTTATTTAAAGGAAAGATGCGAGGGTTCGTTAAGTTGTACGGAGAGTAGTTCAGAGTTCACAATTTCATATTAATTGTGGTAGGATTGGGGGTGGGGTGTATGTTTAAATCCAGATAAGGGGTAAATGCTATGCTAATAACAGTAGGTTGGAGCTTGTTGCTACTCAAGTTAATGGCCAGCGAAGTCAATGCAATGATCTAGCGCACAAAGAGAAGAAAGGCAGTTTAATTAAAATATGAATGGTCTAGGCCCAGACCTGGTGACTTCAAACAGCATTTTGTTAACATGCTTGGCCATAAAAAATAAAAAGCCTTGCTCACTAGGAAACCCAAAGAATCAGTCTGTAGCAAGTTGCCATTAAAAACCTATTTGATCATAGATTGAAATATTTATTGAGCATATTATTCTTTCTCGGTGTCCACAGAACTTTCTTTAGTAGTGCTGGAAGCATCCCCAAGCACATCTCTGGGGGGAAGAACGAACTTTTACAAGTGGCACAGGATTTTCCTCTCTCAAGCTTGTTTATTTTAGCTCTTCAGGAATGGTAATGTGTATTCTTGTGTTGTACAGCTCCCTTGGGTCCCATAGCTAGAGAGAATGCCCTTCTCTTAAATCATACAGTGTCAGATTTGGAATGACTCTGACTTTTCACCAACTGAAGAGCTGGCCCATAGTGCTGGGGAAGTTTCCCCTTCATCAACATGCACTGCTAGGGCGCACCAGGGCCTGAAGGAACTCTTCAGAAAAGCTCAGAGCTCAGATTGTTCTACAGAAGAATTTGGTTCTAGCTGCCCCATCGACTCCTGTTAAAGGCTCTATATGATCATGTCACACCCTACTCTTGTCAGTATCTAGAGTATCTTGTTGCTGCAGACATTGAAAGAGACCTTATGCTCTGCAGACATGAGGGTTTCTTTCATACCAATCTGCTCCTTGGTAATTGGGTGTTGTTGGCTCTCCCCCTTCAGAAAGCAGCATTAGATGGGAAGGAAGGCTCTGAAAATGATCCTCACAGGCAGGGCAGGCTATTTCCACAACTTCGGAAATGTTCTCTCTTCATTAAATAAATAGATTGAAAGCAGAATGGAGGCAGTACTCCAGTTTTTCCTCGGTTTTCTTCCCAACACCACTCAGTAGAGGTTGATGTCCGATCGGAGATCACCCATTTGCTTTCTGACTGTTAAAGAAATGGCTCCATTGCTGACATAGAGTAAGGAGCAAAAAGTGGAGACTTCATTAAGGTAACTATCCATGGCCAGTAGGTTTGTGATCTCCTAAAGGCAGCTGGTTCAGTATTAGCTTAATTTCTACTTATGCCATTTCCTTCAGATCTGGTCAGTGTATGTAGCTCCTTCTCTTTCCCTTTATGCCTTTCTCCCACCAATGGCTGTAGAATGAGCTTAACAAACCAACCACTTACAGAACAGTGAGGCTCTAATGAGTACCCTTGCTCCTGTTTACATGGATCCACTTGAGATCATCCCCCTTTTGGTCCATGTCCCAATGAGCCTCATGTGTTCAACAAGCCAAATGCTATTAATAAAATCTGCACCTCTGGCTTCAGCAAAAGCTGTCGTTATGTTCCCTTGTGCCAAACCTGTGCTCCCATTCATCTTGAACATTTCTGACTTCTTACCAGAGTAGAGTAAGCAGAACAGCTGCCTCCATAGAAATCAGATTGATGCACATGATTACATGGACTGTTAACTTTGGCTATAAATAAATAAAAAATTATTTACCTGCCAACACTCACAGACACCTTCACAAACCAGTTGCTGATGGCACTTCTGTTCACCTTGAAAAGGACGTGAAATGAAGAGTGCAGCGTGACATACTTAATAAATTGCCCAGAATTTACTGTGGAGCTTGTATAATAGGACTTTAGCCATGTTCAGTGGATACAAGCTTTTCTAAGAGACAGGGGTGATTTAGTCAGAAAACAAAGCTTATATGGCCATATCATGAGGGTGTTTACACTGACTTAACGCTACAGTGCTTCCAGGCATCTCAGATACAAAAATATAGAGCAGTATTTTCAAAGCAGAGGGGAGCAAAATATGAATGTTGCAACGCAGAACTGCCTGGAAGTCAACGTTTTTAAATATTTTGTTGTGAAACGTAGAAGGGCAAATTCAGCATTTTTGGTGGGAAACGTGTGTGTGAGGATGGCCTTTGGGCAGAATCACACATTTATATCCCATATCTCTGTGCATAACCAAAATCCTGCACTGAAAAAGGCTTTGCTAAGGAGAAAAAATGACCCAAATGTATAGGGGAAGTCTCCAAAAGGCTGCCATTTTACTGAATTGCCTTTGCAAGCAAGATAACAGCTAATAGCAATTAGACCTGGCTCAGTGAGCTGTACAAGACCAAAACAGGTCTGGCTAATCCCAATGCCCAGACAAGCCTGCTTCCCTATGCAAGATACTGCACCAGTCAAACCCCAAATCTCCTGCTTAATCAGTATTACCAACCCCAAGCATTCGAAAATCACAAGTGAGTCTGTCCAAAAATGTGGTGCCTGTTATTGTTACAAGTAACATCTAACTTGACTACATCTGAAAGAGGAAGAAAATATCTATTCTTCCCGTTTGTTTGCTTTTGTATCGATCTTGTTTCACTGTTTCCACTGTACAGTTTCCCCTGTTTATGTAGGTCTGTTGCATAGCAACAGGGCATAGAATCCCATTAAAAAAAAATGATTGTAATACCATTAAAACTTGGCATGAAAAGGCCAAGAGCAGGTATAATACCAAAAACTCCTTTTAGGAAACTGACTAGATTTTGAGTTGATAGATAGCATCCCCCCCACCAGCCTCCAAGTTTACCACTTAGTTCCATTTAAGGTTGCAAGTGTATTGCACAACCTGGCCTGAAACACGGTTGCTTTTCCCATGTCAGCAGAGCACCTGAGCTGATGAGAACAGTGCAGAGGCCAGACTCCCTTACAATGACAGAAAATGGATTTGTGGAAACTGTGAGTCTGATGGAAAGCCCATGAAATCCATAGAAAGATTCTCCTGGGCTTCATTCTGTTTTGGATCAGGCCCTATATTAGCTTTCAAAGTCCGTCTTGACTGATGTGATTTCAAGTGATATGCACCTAAAGCAGGAAATTCAGTGGGCCTCCATGTGGAAATCAGGACCTAAGGTATCTTTTCTGGCAAAACACACACGTGGAGTTTAATATAAAAGAAAAGGCATTAATATAGCACCCGTCTCTCTTCGGGAGGGAGCTGTGGTGCATTCTATGCACACATTATGGAAAGGAAACAAATTTCAATCCTGATCCTGTATATATTCGTGAGTAGTCTGACTCAAATCAATAGTAGAGCTCGTACACTTAAAGCTAAGCACGTGACAAAGTGTTGGCACGATCTCGGCGTTAAATTGCTCTAAATATATGGAGATATACTTATCTCATAGAACTAGAAGGGACCCTGAAAGGCCATTGAGTCCAGCCCCCTGCCTTCACTCGCCAGACCAAGTACTGATTTTGCCCCAGATCCCTAAGTGGCCCCCTCAGGGATTGAACTCACAACCCTGGGTTTAGCAGGCCAATGCTCAACCCACGGAGCTATCCCTCCCCACTCCAACCCACCTGGTGGGTTGGAAATCCAAAGCAAAACCAGCAAAAACAAGCGATCCTTCTTACCCTTTGTTCAAGTGTCCAGCTAGGAAATTCAGTGTCTTATGCTTGCATTGCTCACCCAGCTTTGCTCTGACAAAAATCCTGTTATAAAATATTCCTCCCACAGATGTCTTCCCAGCATCTCTCTCTGCAGCTAGTGCGGAAACTTTGGTCAGCAGAAAGTATATTTCCCTCCTCTCCCACATATAAACCACGAAACATTTTATCATTGTTTTTAAACGAATGTAATCTCCTGTGGCCTAAGTGCTTTGAAGATGTAAAGTGCTACTTAATTGCTAAGTATTAATACAGTAGATTGAGGCTTCCAAGCGCCCACAGCACAAAATGCTAATTCAGATACCACCCATTAACCAAAGCTAATCATACACATCTCTCAACTCTCCTTCAGTACCTGGGTGGAGAGCTGACAGTTCTGTCAGGTTAGCAATTTATTACTGTATCTACTCTACTTATTTTCTATTAATTCAGCCATCATAGCAACCTTATCATGACTGACTGAGCAGAATCAAAATATTGACTATAGTACCTGTTAGTATTCATAGCAAACCAAGGACCTCCCAAATAACTATCAGTTGTGGTATCAGCCTGATGTTTGGGTTAATTGTCAGAACACAATTGGGTGGACACAGAACGAGAACTGTTTAACTAACAGCATCACTTGTATAAGAGGGAGGAGGAAAAACAGAAGCAAAGGACAGACAGGAAATGATAAGCATTTACAGAGCTCTCAAAGCGCTTACGGGACGCCATGGGGGGATGGAACTGAGGTGCAGTTCACTGTAGGTATGTGGGTTGCCAAAAGTTGCAGGGCAAGTCATTGCCAGAGCACTCAAACTCAGGTCTCCTGACACAGTCCAGAAACATCCCCCGGAACATGCTGCCTTCTTGCAGATAGAAGCAGTGAAGACAGAATATTTTTCTCCCAATTTTCTAATTATGCCATGGGCACTTTGCCTAAAACGGGCGCTCCCATCCCACTAACATTAAAACAATGGGCAGGATCATAGAGATTAAGGCCAGAAAGGTCTGACCTCCTGTACTTCACAGGCCACCAACATCACCCACACACTAAATTCAACAACCAAAATGAGACCAAAGTATTACAATCAACAGGAAACTAAACTATGATGTGCTACAGGCAGAGAATCGGAGAGATGGAGGTGCGCCGGTGCCCAAGGCCCCCACAATGGCAGGGAAATTATTAAATGAGATATACCCAGATAATCCTGGGAACTGATTTGCACCCACACGCTGCAGAGGAAAGCAACCTCTCCTCCCCCCAAGTTCACTGTCAATCTGACCTGGGGAAAAATTCCTTCCCATCCCCACACAGGGTAATCAGCTAATCATCAGAAGAGTGAAGTTCTGGAACAGCCTTCCAAGGGGAGCCATGGGGGTAAAAAACCTAACTGGCTTTAAAACTGAGCTCGATAAGTTTATGGAAGGGATGATATGATGAAACTGCCTACAATGGCATGTAGCCAATCTGCGACTAGTAGCAGCAAGTATCTCCAACTGCCAGTGATGGGACACTAGCCGGTACACGTGAATACCAGCTGTGATCATGGCTCTTCTCGCTGTTAGCGCTGGTGTCTTGATTTATCTTTGACTCAGTGGAGTTTTAAATAGTTGCACAGGCATTGATTTCCTACCCCGAGGCTCCATTAAAGCTGTAATTATTGGTGTTCCCAGTTCGGCATCTCTTTCCTCTTGCTTTCACTACACACATTTTCCTAATTTAAGTATGTGTTTCCCACCGTGCCTTTTACTACTGACACCTTATTCTGAACTAAGGGCCCAGCTCTGCACCCACCCAAATCAAAGACAAAACTCCAGTAAGGAGCAGCAAGTGGATGGTGCTGCCCTGTGAGCACATGAGGGACCAAACTGTGCTCGGAGGAAGTCTCAGTTTGCTCCTGAGGGGGAAGTAATCTGTGCTGCCCCTCTAGTTGGTGTGATGACCTCCTTCCTCTCCCCCTCTCATCGCCTTATAACTCAAGTCTTGAGAGGCAAACAGAGGTTGCAAGTACCGTTAAGTCTTCTAGGCACAGCACTTCTTCCCGGTGGACATGGGACGAGAATGGGCATGTCAGAGGCAGGGCTGTCTTAACGGTGAGTGCAAATTTGTTGGTTTGTTTATTTTTTCCATGAAAATTTGTAGAAAAAAATGAACAGTTTTTTGTCCGTTTCATTTGAAATTTTTCCTTATTTTTTTGTGTTTTGTTTTTCAACAACAAACACCACTTTAAAAGCGATTGGTTTCCTTTTGAAAAAGGTCCATTAGAATTGTTGGGGTTCCCCGCTTTCCCCTCACTTTTTTAACTTTCTCCCCATTTTTTTCCCCAGTGAAAAAAGGAGTGATGGGGAGGAGGAAAAAAAGTAAGCGTGGGATATTTTTTCCTTACCATTTTGCAAATTTCTAAATTCCATCAAAAATTAAATTCAACAACCAAAGCTTTCTGCCAAATATTTTTTTTTGCTGAAAACACTTTGACCAGCTCTAAAGTTGCCTCTCTTCATGCTCACGGGCACTTAGCTACGTGCTGCCCTCATTGACGTTACTTCGGCAGAAGTAACTTGGCAGCTGCGTCTCATAGATGCCAGATCCAGCCCTGTGCATTCTGTCCTACTCATCACTTTGTGCTCACCCACGGCACTCCATATCTGTGCTGTGAAGAATCGACCCCTCTACCTAGTCAGACCAAATCTGCAAGGTCTGCCTACCATAGCTGCTATGCAAATCAGACTTTGCTGTATGTAAACATATGGTGGAGCTCTTGAAAGCAGAGTTGTTTTCTAACATGATCATAGATAGTGAATCTCTTTAAGTTAAAATAATGAGAAACCGGAGCTGATGAGCAGCTGTTTTATTAAGCTCTTACCAACCACCTGTAGCCTGGGAAGTTATCAGGAGGAAATCATTAAATGGTTAGGGATTGCTTTTTGAAGTCACTTTAAATTAATAATTAACAGCTTGGATATTTTCTGAAGAAACGTATCTTGTTTTTTGCTTCACTGATTTCTAATCACTTCTCAACCAATGTGTTCTCCCCTGAACAGCTGAATTCCCCACTCTGAAATGGGGAATATTCTTGTGGAATAAGGGATGATGTGTAGCTGCACAATCCCAGGAGCAGATGAGAGAACAAACCGTGACTGGAAGAGTCACGACTAATCCCTGACCTCTCTTCTTAGTCCACAAGGGAAGTCACGTACTGCTAGTATAGATCAATATCAGATGATTTGTCTGCTGCGCTGGTACGTTGGGGAAGGGAACAGAGCCAGGACTCTGCGTGGGAAGGGGAGCAGCAGCTTCACTTTGGGCTTGTCTTCACTGCAAAGTTATGACTCAAGTGTTGCTCCTCACTCAACACAAAAGCCCTTAGTTAAAATGTTTTTAACTCGGGTTGACTGGCCCAAGAGGGAATATAGGCTAAAGTTCAGGTGAGCACAACTCATCAGCTGCTGGCCCAACCATTCTCCAATAAATGTTGGAGCATGGGGGAAGTTCTAGAAGACTGGAAGAAAAGTAATGTTGTGACAGTTTTTAAAACAAGTAAATGGGATGACCTTAGTAATTATAAGGCCTGTCAGCCTGACATTGATCCCAGGTAAGATAATGGAGAGGCTGATATGGGACTCGCTTATTAAAGAATTAACAGAGGGTAATGTAATTAATGCAGATCAACAGGGCCGATGGAAAATAGATCCTATCAAGCTAAGTTGATACCTTTTTTTTTTAATGAAATTACAAGTTTGGTTGATAAAGGTAATAGTGTTGACATAATATACTTAGACTTCAGTAAGGTGTTTGACTTAGTGCTGCATGACATTTTGATTAAAAAATTAGAACGATATAGAATTAACATGGCACCCATTAAATGGATTAAAAACTGGCTAAATGATAGATCTCAAAATGTAGCTGTAAACAGGGAATTGCCATCAAGCATGTGTGTTTCCAGTGTGGTCCCGCAGGAATCAGTTCTTGACCCTACACTATTTAACATTTTTATCAATGATCTGGAAGAAAACATAAAATCATCAGTGCTAAAGTTCACAGATGATACAAAAATTGGGGGAGTGGTAATAATGAAGAAGACAGGTCACTGATTCAGAGAGAGCTGAATCACTTGATAAACTGGGCACCAGCAAACAATATATGTTTTAATATAGCTAAATAAATGGTATACATTTAAGAACAAAGAGTGCAGGCCATATTTACAGGATGGGGGATTCTATCCTGAGGAGCAGAGATTCTGAAAAAGATTTGGCGGTCATGGCGGATAATCAGCTGAACATGAGCTCCCGGTGTGACACTATGGCCAAAAGAGCTAATGTGATCACGGGATGTATAAATAGTTAAATCTAGAGTAGGAGTAGAGAACTTATTTTACCTTTGTATTTGACACTGTTGTGACCACTGCTGGAATACTGTGTTCAGTTCTGATGCCCACAACTCAAGATGGATGTTGTTAAATTAGAGAGGGTTTAGAGAAGGGCCATGACAATGAATAAAGAATTAGAAAACCTGCCTTATAGGAACAGACGCAAAGGCCTGGTCTACACTGGGGGGGAGGGGGAATCGATCTAAGTTACGCAACTTCAGCTACGTGAATAACGTAGCTGAAGTCGACGTACTTAGACCTACTCACCGCGGTGTCTTCACTGCAGTGAGTCGACTGCTGCCACTCCCCCGTCGACTCCGCCTGCGCCTCTTGCGGCAGTGGAGTACAGGAGTCGACAGGAGAGCATTCGGGGATCGATTTATTGAGTCTAGACTAGATGCGGTAAATCGACCCCTGCTGGATCGATCGCTGCCCGACGATCCGGCGGGTAGTGTAGACATACCCAAAGAGTCAACCTATTTAGCTTAAAGAATAAGTTAAGGGGTGTCTTGATCACTGTCTAAGTATCTAAATACAAATATTTAATAATGGGCTCTTCAATCTAGCAGAGAAACATCTAACATGATCCATGGATGGAAGTTAAAGCTAGACAAATTTAGACTGGAAATAAGATGTAAATTTTTGACAGTGAGAATAATTAAGCACTGGAACAATTAGAGGGATTATGGTGGATTCTTCATTACTGACAGTTTTAAAATCAAGATTGGATGTTTTTCTAAAAGATCTGCTCTAAGTATTAGAATGTGTGTGTGGGGGAAATCTATGGCCTGTATTATACAGGAGGTCAGACTAGATAATCCTTTCTGGCCTTGGAATCTATGCACTGTGGACACAAGCTAGCTGCACTTGTCCTCCAACGCCTTCCCACAATTCCCAGAAAGAGATGTCTCCCTGTGCTGTGACCTGTGATACAGGTAGCCTACACAAGGGAGTTCTTATGCAAGAGCACAGGGCAAGAGACAATCTTGACCTAATTTTTTTTTATACCAAGTATAGACAGTGGTAATATTTCATTGCTTTGTGTTCCTGGTTACATGTATAATATCAAATGGTATCACTTCTAACACACAAGGTGTTGATTTATAATTTCAAACGCACCAGCACCGCTGCCTCTTATCACACTGCACGACTCCTGCCCGCAGCCCTCCAGCGAGCACCAGTCTGCAGCCTCCTGGAGGGCGGTCAGGGGCTCCTCGGCTGTGTAACGTGATGCAGAGCGGCTGACTGCTTACTGAGAGTGGATACCAGCTCCAACTATGTAGCAGCCCCTTTCCTCTTTCTACAGCGAAGCCTGTCGCTTGGGTGTCTTCATTGACACAAACCATAGACAAGTTAGTATACCTCTTGAGAAACTCTTTTAAAGAAATACAGTAACCTTCTACATAGTACACTTAATGGGACAACCGAATATGATGAGCATTTCTGGGACCTGACTTCTATTAAGTGAAGTCTGTGCACATTTTCACATGTGTTACAAATACAACCATGAGCTGACAATGGATATTAAATCTCTGGCATTGGTGTGAAAAGCACGGCTCTCTGTCATACAAGCTAAAGGAGAAAGTCTGTTATCTAGAAGCAGTTGCAGGCTCTGTATCCTCTTTGTGGACCAGCTGCTTGAGGGAGACAGAGTACTTAACCATGTATTACACATGTCTACACACAAAGAATGCAGCTGAGAATGCAGATGCTTAAGTTGTGGGCATAATAATTGATATTTGCAAACACCAGTGCATGCATTAAAATGGCAAGATTTTCATTCAATGAAAGCAAATACTAAAGGTCGAGTTGAGGCTTCTCAACTTACAGACTATCCAGACCCACTCCTATATGGATGCTAAAACTCACATGCTTTTAATAACTCTTTGGTACAATAATTCTCTTATTAAATCCACATGGGAGACCTTATTGGAAACAGTTAAGTCTGTAACTGAAATAGCAAAATGCTCAGACTAAATTAGTAAATTTGCAGCAGGTTGATCTATAGACTCCCTCAGTTAATACACTCTCTGAATGGTCCTTAATGAAGCCATTAAGTCAATAAATATCATATGTGCCAAATGGTAAAACACAGCAATGATCTAATCTGCTCTAAGTTGCTTAGTAAATAAACCTGCTAAATGAATTAAATCCTCTCATTTATGCTGATGATATTCATATGATGAAACTTCATACATGCTTACAGACAAACCTATTAAGAAGATCAATGTATTGCTCCCCCTCCCCCAAAGCTAAACATTAAAGAGATTCTTGCTGTGCTAGCCAGCAACATTTTTTGCCTTTTGAACCTTCCATTCCCTAATGGAAACAACACATCATTAACAATTTACATGTTTTAGCACTAATTTGGTATGTCAATCGATAACAGGCTTCTTTAATAATTCTTCCTTATCAGTGTCTCATCCATTGAGTGTGTCCTGTCCTTGTGTGATTACTGCAGCCCCGGGGCCTTTAAATTCCACCGATAGCACAGGGAATTTCCAGTCAAGGCTCCCAGAGCCTCAGTGGGGTGCATTGCAAAAGCAATGGTAGCTAAAGCAATGTGCTTCCATGAGGGACAGGGATTAGCACACTCACCGGCAGGGCCGGATTAATTTTTTGTGGGCCCGGCGCCAAACATATTTGTGGGCCCCCATTGGGGAAATAGGACATGTGATGGGGGGCAGTCTGCAGAGCGAGGGGCCACATTGGGGGCAATGAGATGCAGCGCAGCAGGAGTGGCTCTACTCAGCCCAGCACAAGGGCACTATTTACAAACCCCAAACTGCTAGACGCACACTGGCCTGCTCAGCCCTGCAGTGCCAGCGTGCCCCTTCCACACTGCCCCCTGCCCAGTGCCCTGCTCTTATGCTAGTGCCCCCTCACCCAGAGACTTCCTCCACAGATCCCTATGCCCAGCACCCCCTGCCTAGACACCCCTCCCGCTAACATCCCACCACAACTACACAGCACCCTGCACACCATAGAAAGCTGATTGGCGGCAGGGAGGGGGAGGGCAGGAAGGGAGCAAGCGGTGAGAAGAGGCAGGGGAGGGGGAGCTTGGCTGCCTACTGCAGCAGGAGCCTCAGTGCCAGGAGCACTAAGCTTCTGCCCCCTGCAAGAGAGAGCGGGGGGCGGAGAAGAGTGAGCCTGGTTGGGGCCCCCCTGGAGTGTGGGCCCGGCTCCATGGTAAATCCACTACTGCTCACTGGTGGACTTTGCGGAACCTTTAGAGCCCTCCCTCTAAAACTTGTCAGAGCAAAAAGGGGATCAGGTAGTGGCATGGTCACCTTGCCACCCTGGAGTGTCTGCTCCACAGTAATTTTGCCATGTGTGTAATACACAAGCCCCAAATCCCCTATGAGGTGGGTGTGTAAATATTATCCCCACATAGTGAATCTCAGAAACAAGAGCACTGTTGCTTCAGTCAAGCCTGTGGTAGAACCAGGATTAGAACTCATAACCTTCCTACTCATAACGGGCTGCTACAGTACCTTCCTCACATAATTAAGGCATGCTTCTTTTAACTTGTGCACATTAGCTCTGGTGGAAAAATGAGTTCCCTGCACCCACCCCGTAAACATCACCTGTTGTGGAGCAGCCATAATTTGGTCATGTCTTCATAGATTTTCAATCTTTTTATAGACAGTCTAGATTTTCAGAGATGAGTGAGAAAGCTGAACCCACTTAATCATCTACTGCAGCACTTGGAGTTGGTTTTAGTTTTACCTCTTTATTCAATCAATACCTTAGCCGAAGCGAACGCAAAATAGAATCATCTGTACTTTGTTAGAATTGCCAGCGTAGGACTTGTCTGTGCGCAATGGTCTCTAGCAGCATGTGATTAACTTGAAATAGCTTTAAAGTTAACCTGTCACCGGGGTACATTTAAACTGTTTGTCATGGCAAAGTGGGATACTGCTGAAGTTTCAGTCATCCTTCAAAATGAAGACTTGCTGGAAGAAAGTTTGCACTGCAGTTAATACAGTTCATTTAACTGAAAAAAACACCCCTCTTTAGAACCTGTTCCTGCAATATCTTAAGCCAGAGACAATAACAACACAAGTAATTATACTGTCCATTAAAGAACACCTCTCATCCGCAGGTCTCAAAGCAGTGTTCAGACATTAAGGATAAATATTGTTATGCCTGTTTTACAGAGGAGTTAAAATGAAGCTTACAGGGGCTAAGCGGGTTGGCCAAGGTTACATACAACTCAGTGGCAAAGACAGAAATAGAAGCCAGGAGTGATGGCCACCAGTGCCCTCCTCTAACCAACTGATTTCATTTAAACTTGACCGGATGAGCAAGGGACACAAATATTTGTTTTGCACACAGGGCTGGCTCTGGATTTTTTGCCGCCTCAAGCAAAAAAAAAACAAAAACACCTGCGGGGTGGCCGGAGCGGCAAAGCGCGCGCACACACACACACACACACACACAAAACACCTGTGGGGTGGCTGGAGCGGCAAAGCACACACACAAAACACCTGCGGGGTGGCCGGAGCGGCAAAGTGCACACACACACACACACAAAACACCTGCGGGGTGGCCGGAGCGGCAAAGCATGCACACACACATACACAAAAACACCTGCGGGGTGGCCGGAGCAGCAAAGCATGCACACACACATACACAAAAACACCTGCGGGGTGGCCGGAGCGGCAAAGCACACACACACACACACACACACACAAAAAACACCTGCAGGACGGCTGGAGCGGCAAAGCAGGAAGGGACCTCCCCCCCGCGGGGCAGCCGGAGCAGCAAAGCAGAAAAAAACCCCAAAAACCTACAGGGTGGCTGGAGCAGCAAAGCAAAACAACAACAAAAAAAACCCTGCAGGGCGGCTGGAGCGGCAAAGGAAAGCAAAAAAAAACCTGCAGGGCAGCTGAAGCCAGGGTGCAGGGGGACTCCCTGTGCTGCAGACGTGCAGCAGAGTGCGCACCTGGTCTAGCAGGGGTGGAGGGGAGGGAGTGAGGGGAAGAGAGAGAAGCCAGGGCTTCACCGTGGTGCTCGCCACATGGCCCCTCCCGCTGCGCCACCTGCCAGGAGGGCTCTGCACCGCTCCGGTCGGCTGGGCGGGAAGGACATGGGCTGCCCTGTTGAGTTTGCTGCAGGGCGCTCCCCTCCTCCGCGCCGCTGCCCTCTACAGGGCGGCCGGAGTGGCAAACCAAAAAGAAAAAGAAAAAAAGAAAGAGCGGCTGTAATGCCGCCCCTTGGAATCTGCCGCCCCAAGCACGAGCTTGCTCGGCTGGTGCCTGGAGCCAGCCCTGTTTGCAGAGTAGCAAAAAGATCTTCACTTTAATAAGGGACTTTATTATCCAGCCGAGGCTTTCTATATTTGGTTTGTGTCAAGCTGAATGGCACAAGGGATTTCCAGCTTCTGTGAATGTAACGATGCTGTGCATCAACAATAATGAGACGTGTTTGACTTGCATAGCAAGAGCTGAGATTTCTGTTTGTTTGCACTGTAATTTCTTTCGGCAGTTGAAGGATCATTTTATTAAGTAAATCTTGGGGCTCTTCTGAAAACCATTTGTAAATAGATCCGTCTCCTAGACCATTTTTCCAGGACACTAAAAATAAACAGGAATCTTGTTGGCTGGATCTACTTTCTAGAGCTAGAAGCTGCTTCTCCTACAATATAACACAACTCATCTGTTGCTTACCCAGAGTACATGCCAGTGCATAGAGTAGCCCAAATGTATTAGAATCAGTAGTGCACTTGGTAGTAAAGAAGAAGCATATGGGACAGGACCATGCTCTCACTGCAAATTAAATGGGGCTGGGGCATGAAATCTTCCACCTCCCAGGCTGTTGAACCACAGAAGCTGGGGAGATTGGCTATTTCTTTGGGCTGGAGAATCCGCACAGTTATGGATCCACCAACCCTACCATTCCTTTCGTTTGATCTGACTCCTCCAAAATACCTGCACCGTGGAGTAGACGGAGCCCTCACAGAGCATGCAGCAAATTCCACATTCCCCCGGCTTCCTGCTCCCATTTCAACAGATCCACACCAGTCCCACTAGACTTGGAGCCCTCCAGGCCCATGGACTCTGGGGTGGCAAGTTTGCCCCATAACACATAAAGAGGAAGAGCAAATTCTTTTTATTTAACTTTTAAGCACTTCCAGTGTTTATTAATAGACCTGTTCAGGAAATGGTTTTCCTGTCGCTTAAATATCTTCAAGAGTTAAAAGTTTTTTACCATCCTGAATCAGGACAAAAAGTCAAAATCTCGAATGTTTGCAAATCAAAAACTATTTTTTTCCTGTTTGGGTTAATCAAAACATTTAGTTTCAATTTTGACCCATTTTCTTTGACCTTTTACATTCCAATTAGCTTAAATTTTGAAACGAAAAGTCATTTTGAACCAGAAATATAGAAACCTTCATTAAAAAAAAAGTGAAAATAAAACATTTTGACAATTTTGAAACTTTTCTTCAGCATTTGAGTTGAGAGATTCATCAAAACCAATCCAGTTTCAATGAATAGACATTTTTTGGTGAAAAAAAAAAATCACCAAAAAATTCCCAACTCACTCTACTGCTGTACGTACCTCTGCAAACCAAGAGAAGCCAAACTGTTTTTGTTTGAGTGTGGCTTTGGGGATTTTAAACCTGACACTCAAAGGGAAATTCAGGGTTGAGATAGTAAAAAAAACAACAACCCTAAACATTTTGTCAAATCTCCATGAACCAAAACTGCAGAGTTTGCAATGCTTTTGAATGCAATTTCCTTTAATTTAGTAACTGCCTTCCCTTCTTTATGCCAAAATAGGACCACAGGTGCATCTTCACTCGGAAATATGGTGTGTTCTTTACTCATGTTAGCTAATATGGAAACCAACACGAGGTAAAATCCCAGTGAAGACCACAGAGTGTGTAGCTTTAACGTGAGTTAGCAGGTTCAGGTCAATCTAGGCTCCCCCTTAGTCTTTACCTCACCCTGCTAACTCATGTTAAAACTATACCGTCTGTGGTCTTCACTAGGATTTAACCTCGTGTTGGTTTCCATGTTAGCTAACATGAGTAAAGAACACACCATATTCCTTAGTGAAGACCCACAAAGCTGCTTTGTATCATCGCCAGCAACACGTTAAAACAGCTTCCCTGACCTCCTCGATATGAAGCGTATGGCTTTACCCATACAAGGGAACAATTTGCCGCACTTTATTTCCTCCCCCTTTTCCCTACTTAACAAAAGGGGCAGGAGGACGAGGGCTGGACATGTTCTTTGTTAGCTTTCAATGAATTTAGTGCTGGTGAAATGTACCGTAAGGACAGAGAGAGATGCAGCATAGCCATGACATCTTTACTGCCTGAACTCTGACCTGGATGGAGCCAGGGCTGATGGGGCAGAGGAGCAATTGTACCAGAGCCCCAAGCTCAGGAGGGGGCCCCCAAAACATCTGCAATGTTTGTGTAAATAAAGTGAAATGGGAGAGGGTAGGGGCCTAGCAAACATGATATACTCGGGCCCCAAATTTTGCTCAAATGGGCCTGCCTGGAGCACGTGCTAGGAATGAGAGGGTAATTTAATCTTCATGCCCAGTCAATCCCTGGCTTTACTGCAGATGTTGCTAACGTTGCCACACAGTGCCAGCATGGATGGAGTGGTGTTTCTGGATGTGGCTATCTGCCCACTGGAAACGGGGTGAAACCACTAGTCTTGTGCCTCTATTGACCAGAGACTTTAAGTCAACGCACTGACTGCCTGACTGAAGCCAGGTTATCTGAGACAAGAGGTTAGTCCCCTTCACTGACTACTGTGTCAGATAGTTCTCCTTACCCCTGAAAACTCTCCCACTTTGGTTTGTCAAGTTAGGTGAGACTACAGCTGCATTTTAAAAAATATTTCCTTGTCTCCAAAAGGAAGGGAAACAGAAGGAAGAAACTGGAGTTCTGGAAAGGTTGATAGACAAGGATGGATTGCAGCCAAAGCCTGAGTGAAGAAAATCTGTCAGTTCTCCATTTAAAACTAAAAGCAACTTTCCAGCTGAGGATTCGTCTTCAAACAAGGCCCTACTTCTTTTATGAAAGAGAGAGCAAAACCCACTTTAAAGAACCATCCTAAGAGACTTCCAACCACTTTGAATTTATCACACCAACCTAGATTAACCAATGTTATGGTTGAACCTCTAGTTATAAAACAGAGCTTGTGTGAAATGTTCCATGACTTGGGGTTTTAAAAGCCTCAGTGAAACTGTATATGAAATGAGTTTATGCATATATTATCCAACTCCCCAACCAGGGGCATTTTTATTCTTTACTTAATGGATAAATGTAATTGGATAAATGTAAAGTAATGCACATTGGAAAAAATAACCCCAACTATACATACAATATGATGGGGGCTAATTTAGCTACAACAAATCAGGAAAAAGATCTTGGGGTCATCGTGGATAGTTCTCTGAAGATGTCCACGCAGTATGCAGAGGCGGTCAAAAAAGCAAACAGGATGTTAGGAATCATTAAAAAGGGGATAGAGAATAAGACAGAGAATATATTATTGCCCTTATATAAATTGATGGTACGCCCACATCTCGAATACTGCGTACAGATGTGCTCTCCTCATCTCAAAAAAGATATACTGGCACTAGAAAAGGTTCAGAGAAGGGCAACTAAAATGATTAGGGGTTTGGAATGGGTCCCATATGAGGAGAGATTAAAGAGGCTAGGACTGTTCAGCTTGGAAAAGAGGAGACTAAGGGGGGATATGATAGAGGTATATAAAATCATGAGTGATGTGGAGAAAGTGGATAAGGAAAAGTTATTTACTTATTCCCATAATACAAGAACTAGGGGTCACCAAATGAAATTAATAGGCAGCAGGTTTAAAACAAATACAAGGAAGTTCTTCTTCACGCAGCGCACAGTCAACTTCTGGAACTCCTTACCTGAGGAGGTTGTGAAGGCTAGGACTATAACAGCGTTTAAAAGAGAACTGGATAAATTCATGGTGGTTAAGTCCATTAATGACTATTAGCCAGGATGGGTAAGGAATGGTGTCCCTAGCCTCTGTTTGTCAGAGGATGGAGATGGATGGCAGGAGAGAGATCACTTGATTATTGCCTGTTAGATCTACTCCCTCTGGGGCACCAGGCATTGGCCACTGTTGGTAGACAGGATACTGGGCTAGATGGACCTTTGGTCTGACCCGGTATGGCCGTTCTTATCTTATGTTCTTATGTTACTTTGTGCAGCAACCAATGTAATAGAATAATGGAACAATGCCCAGAAGAGTTCTAGCTCTGGAGAAAGAGGACCCTCTATAATGACTTTCTGGAGCAATTCTGTTGTGGTTCATACATTTATCTAGATCTCCACATGAGCACCTGGAAGGCAAAGTTTCAAACAGATGCCTGATCTCTGAATATAAAATAACATGAATATTCACACGTGAACTCACAAATTAGTTCACCGCAAATACAAATGACTAGGTGGGCTTCTAAAAAGTGTAAATAACAATTAGCCTTTATAATCACCCTGTTTGCAAATGTAGCCATGGTAACTGCGCACACAATTTTGTGTACAGACCTTGAGTCTCCCGGTTTGAACATTTGCCCCTAGATGTTTGGAAAAGACATCAAATCCTTCACCTAATTTATATCTATGTGCTAAATTTAACTTGTGCATTGAGAGATTGGTTCTTTGCATCAAGGTTATGATTTCCCAAACAATTATAGGAGAGAAAGAATGCTACCTGGCTTGTACATTATGCAGAGAATCTATAGATGCAACAAGAATAAGCACCTTTGAAGATACATAGTGTATATCCATATTTATATAGACATTTTATATGGAACTTTATTAACATTTATATTACAGTAGTGTCTAGAGGCTATTATGCTAGGCATCGTACAAACAGAGTAAATGACAATTTGCTGCCTCAATGAATTTACAATCTAAAAGCAAGACATAACAGGCCAGGAAAGGTGTATGGGTGTGCGTGACGTAATATGATGTTCATAATACAGTCAAAAGCAGTATTTAATATTTGATCAATAAGATCATTGTTCCAATATATTTCATGAAAGCTAGTTTAATATTGGAAATACAGACCTACCCTTTCAAGAGTGGCTAATGCTTTTGGGTCCCTCTATTTCTGGGTGCTCAATTTGAGACCCCTTAAAGAGACCTGATTTTCAAAAAGTGATTTCCAAAACTCAATTTACAAATCACAACAATGCATTCTTTACCTTACACACCCACATTCTTTAAAGAGTATCTCTTTGTAAGAGACAAAACGTACTGTAGATAAAAATTAGGATCAATGCCCTGAGTTTCACTGGCGTAAATCCAGAGTGACCCCCACTGCCTCTAGTGACCGCTGTGTATGAGAGCATAAGCTGGTGCTGTAAAAGCCAGGGTGATGTCACATAGAATAGCTCACCCACAATTTGACTGTAAAATGAAACAGAATACTATATTGTATGCATAGTGCCCCTTACATCTGAGGCAGGATTCTACAGGGACTAGAATTACAGCTGTGGTTGGTCTCTGGGTTGGAATTTAACAAGCACCTGGTGGGTCCAGCTGGAAATTCCAGGAGATAAAATACATCTGGGGCAGGTGCAGAACCATGATGCATCTTCATAGTCAGATTGTTTGTTAAACAAGGTGGCTCTTTCCTTAGGAAAAGGATGTGGAGGATAAAACATTAGGAATTTGCCCATGAAGTTAAACTCTAAACGCCCAACAAATGAAACAAATAATCCCAGATTTAAATTATAATTCCCACTCAGGCAGTGTGGTTGTGCCCTGCTCCCCGAAATGGTGCCATGTGGTGGTGACGGTGCAAGGCCCAGCCATAGAGGTGTCGGTACCATGTAGCTCCTCTACTCAGATTCCCCTGCAGCAACCTCTGTCCACCTCTTACAGTCTTGAATCTTCACTAAGATGAATGTCAAGAACTGGTCTCTTCTCTCACCCCTCTCCTTGACCCTATCCTCTCTCTCAAGGGCCTCACTCCCTGGCAAGGAGGTGGGTCTCAGGAAGAATGCTGCATTTGAGTCTTTTTTCATTGATGCACTTGTGTGTGCTCTAGTGGCTGTGATAAAGTGACTAAAGGAAATTCGAGTTACATAAGGATAATGAAAGTAACCTTCCCAAGCAGTGTTTAAATTAGGGTGACCAGACAGCAAGTGTGAAAAATCGGGACGGGGGTGGGGTGTAATAGGACCCTATATAAGAAAAAGACCCCAAAATCGGGACTGTCCCTATAAAATCTGGTCACCCTAGTTTAAATGGTAAGTGGATATAACTTCAGAGTATCCATCGCATGCATGGAATGATATATAACTTGTTCAAGTATGTAACTGAGTAGATTTATATATAAGCTATAATTAGGCTTGGCAAAATTAAACGTTTTTATAATTTCAACAGATATCTATGTTTATTTTAAGCATTTTTAATGTTTATCTATTTAAATTTTCACAATTGCAGAAAATCATGAGGGTCAGCCAATTATTTAATGACAGTAGATGAAGAGGTTCAAAAAAATTAGATTTTAAAAATTGTTAAAACACAAATTGTCAACATCACATGTCAAAATATACTAAAATAAATATCCCGAAATGAACAAATCATACCTGTTTTTACTATTCATTCACTAGTCTATTTATAACAAGCCAAATTTAAAAGTTTAAATCACTGGATTGTGACTCTAAGAAGTTCTCAAACAGTATTTTTCTTTGGCTATCTTTTCTTTGGCTATCTGTAAATTTCAGTTATGGTTGATGGAAATATATTTCTGACTGGCTTGTGTGTGTATGGTTAAATGGATGTTTACTAACATTTACCAATACAAATCTAATCCTTCTAAACCTAGCTACAATAGATGCCTTAATGAGATATACACTTTAATAACCGTGATTAACAAAAATGTTTAAATGGCAAAGCCTTGTAAATGGAAGATGTATTAGCACAATAAAATTAATAGACAAACCCTTCCCCCTTGCTTTATTTTATACATGATGATAAAGAGGAGCTTGTGTTCAGTTCTTTATTTGAAACATCCTGTTATGTGAGTTGGAATAATGCATCCAGGAGATTTTACACAACAATGAACTGCATATGGAGATCTGTAATATTGAAAAGTGATGGATGTAAATGACCCTTCTGTATTTCATCCTCATGCAACATTTATTCAGCAGAATAGAGCGGGAGGAGTGGGAAATGAACTTTACAAAGTAATTACTTTTGATCTTGACAAAATCTATTTAAAGGCCTTCAAATAAACATCAATTTTGATGGGGGCAGTGTAAATTGCAACAGTTATATGCCACATTCAATGGAATTGTGATGTACATTAAAGCTAACAGATGATCCAGGGACTTAGAGAAAATGCAATAGTTGGGAAAATGTTTTGGACCTCTTGTAATCTCCCCACTGGTAAATTAGCTGCAGTTACTTTGTATAATGGTTTTATTTTTGAGAAAGAGCAAAGCATCACGTTGAACAATGAAAACAATATACATTAATTCTGCTTCTAAATGCACCTATAAAAAGTGGAGCAAAACAGAGGTCAAAAACAGGACTAAAAAAAAAAAAAAAGAATTCCATAGAAGTAAGTCCCTGATCCAGCAAAGCACTTGAACACGTGTTTACTTTGGAGCACATAAGTAATCCCGCTGACTTAAATGGAACTCCTCACATGCTTAAAGCTATGCACATGCTTAAGTGTTTTGCTGTATCGAGGACTAAGGCTAGGTCTACACTACCCGCCTGAATCGGCGGGTAGAAATCGATCTCTCGGGGATCGAATTATCGCGTCTCGTTGGGACGCGACAATCGTTCCCCGAATCGACGCGCTTACTTCACCAGCGGAGGTAGGAGTAAGCCATCGACGGAGGTCGATTTTGCCGCCGTCCTCACAGCGGGGTAAGTCGGCTCTGATACGTCGAATTCAGCTACGCTATTCGCGTAGCTGAATTTGCGTTTCTTAAATCGACCCCCCCGGAAGTGAAGACCTGCCCCCAAGAATACTGTAAAGATTACTAATAAAATTATATTAAGCTTGTTGGAAAGCATAAAGAAATGACATTATTATTTTAAGGTGCTGAAAACAGCAAAGGTAACAGGTCATTGTTTCAGGATTTCTTACAATTCACCACCTAGGGGAAGGCAGAATGCAGGACACAAAAAGATGGTGCTTCACTTAGAAAACAACCTCTTAAAGTACAGATTCTAGCACCAACCTTGGGTTCAGGGTCTGTTTTGAAAATGCAGGATTGAGGACAATTCCTCCTCTGCCACTATGAATTTGGAGAACAGTGACTCATGAGTAGCCTCACTGATTTCAACAAGACAGCTTGCTCACGTGAGTAACTTCTCAACAGTGTGAGCATGGGGTTCACAATCTGTCTGTGTGTGAAAACTTGTCCACTGGATAAATGGGCAAATCATGGGTTCTCAAAAATGTGACCGGGCAGAAATTCATCAGGTTTTATAGAGAAGAGATCGTGATTTTGCATCAAAGTGTCACTCAGCTGCCTCTAGAAATCCCCCTTCGTTTTTTAGAAAAAACAATCACAACTGTTTCCCTGCCCCCAAAGCCACAAATACCTTCTCTCCATTCCCCCAACCACACACTCCCTTGGCACTGAAATTCTCTGCTAGTATTGCTGGGGCTGGCCCACTGTGGACATGCATATTGGATTTAAACTCTAGACTCGCATGTAGTTTGATACCATTATAGTTGCAGCCTTAGTACCTCACTGTGTAACTATAGCAGATCTAACAATCCAAATAAGGTGGGTAAATCAATGCTTTTGTTGGACAACTCAAGGAAAATTAAAGATGCTGTAAGACGTGGCAATTCAGTGTCAGACTCTACCTTTGGAGGTAGTAATGAACCAATTCCCCAACCAGGTTAAGAGGGAAAGTGTTGCCGAAGGTCCCATATTGGCATTTTGGTGACTAAATTTTTCTTTATACCGTTCTGAATAGTCAGGGAGTTAGCCTTAATGTCCTCATGGACTACAGTCTGCGTATTTAAATTCCCCTGAAATTTCAACTGGCTACGCTATTCTTCTTCACTGCCTGTTCTAAACAATATGTATAATGATGCTGTTACAGTTACTGCAATCCAAACCAAAGTTGGCTGCATTTCAGTAATGGATGAAGTGTTCTCCCATCTCTAATGTAATAAATCTGAAAATCGCTTTTCGATAATTCAGGATGAAAGGAGATATATAAATGTAAGCTGTTATAAATTAGCCTTGTTTTGGTTTGAACAGTGTTTAAAGTAAATTCCATATCCTCCTCTCCCTCCCACACACACAAACCTGGGAACAATGGGGCATGCCAGTGTGAGTAATTGGTAGGTGTCAAACAGGACCATAAGAAACTGAAAGGCAGACAGCACAGTGAGCAACACTGGAAAAGTTAAAGAAAATATTTTATTAACCAGAATTGTCTTTATAGTGTTTAACTGCTTGCACACACACACAGAGGAATAAGGTAAATTTAGTTGCAGCAGTAAACTTGGTTTGGTGGTTGCTTTACTACTCCAATGATTTTATCTTCTCATTTCCTCACAGATAAGCAGCAATAAAGAAAAATTGGTCTACAAAATATTCTTCCTTAATATTTTGCATATGTTGCATACTATAGGTCACACACACAATGCGCGAAAATAAAATTCCTCTCATTTACTGATTGCTATCTGAGGAAATAGAGCTGAGAATTTGAGAACGAAGGGCCTTCCAGATGGAGCTTACATATTAACATTTAAATTTATGACACGGAAAGGCCAAAGTACAAAACTTTAACTTGATACAAGTTCCGTGGAAAGAAAATAAAGAAACCTAGGTCTGGATGATGCTCAGTCCCTGTCATGATTGTTGCAGTCTTGGGAGTGAAAAGCACAAGGCAGAAATGAAAAGAAATGGAGCCAGATTTCCAGGCAGTCTAAACAGGCATAACTCAGTTGAAACCATTATTTTTACTATTTATTGTTTGTATTTCAGTAGCACCTAGGAGTCCCAGGCATGGCTCCATTGTGCAGGGTACTGTACAAACACCGAACAAAAAATGATCCCCAAGGAGCTTACAATCTAAGCATAAGGCAAGAGACAACAGATGGATACAGACAGATGGGGAGAGTGCAAGGAAACAAGAAGACAGTATTGGCCAGCAGGACGGACTTTGGTCTCAGCACAACTGCAGCCTAACTCTTGTTAAGTTTTATTAAATTTGATAGATATATAATGGTAGCACCCAAAGACCTTAATCAGTCTGGGTTCTTATTGTACTAGGCACTGTACAAATACATGCTAAAAAACAATCCCAGCCTCAAAGTGTTGATAATCTAATACCCCTTTTCAGGGCACTGTGTGTTAGGTATGTTTTTTCTTTCAGAGCTCTTTGATCTTATTAGCCAATTCCTGCTTGCACAGATAAATATATTTCAATAATAATATTTAGCATTCTTTGTAGATAGTGCTTTCTATCTTTACAGACATTAGCCAATTAATCCTCGTAGCACCTGGTGAGGTGAGTACATAGCCCCATTTTACAGAAGGCAAAGCTGAGGCACTCAGAGATTAAATGACTTGCTCAAGATTACATGGCAAGTCACTGGCACAGCAGTGAATAGGACTAGGCCTCCATCTGGATATGACTACGCAAAGCAGGCATGCTCATATGTGTGCAAAAAGTGCACCTAACAATCTGGCCTTACTTGATTAACCCAGGACTGTAGAGGACATCAATATTGGATCTGGAATTAGAATCTTAATTTCTTGGCTCCTCTTTCAGTCCCCAAACTACATCCCCTCCCTACTTTAAGTTACTTTCCATGTTACTTTTAGTTTCCCCCAGTCAGCATGCAGAACTGTCAACAAACCCAGATGTGGTCACACAGCTGCTTTCCCAAAAGTCTTTGGGAAGTCACTTTTCTATCTGCAAGGGGGAAGGGGAGGGGGAGGGAGGGAAGTGAGGGTGATGGGAAACATGGTGGAAAATGGTAATTGGTTTAAGAGCAAGTTCCTATTTTCTTGGGTTAACGAATGACAACATTCATGCAATATGCATCCAAGTAATCACTGTATCTCATCGCTTTGATATATAGACACTCCCTTTTAACTTTGAAATTGAGCTTCTGGGTAAAATCTTATGCTGTATTTAACAAAATTGCAGACATGACCTTAAAAGGAGGTTTTAAGTGTTGCTATTGACAGATCTATTCAGAGAGAGTAGCCAATCTTTCAGTCTATTCTGTATTTATAACTTGGCCGGAATAAGGGAAATAGACAGAATTTGGCAAGGCACGTTTTCTGGCCAGATGAAAATTACAAATATGCAGAAATGCAAACGTAACTTTTCACCCTTCCATGCTGTTCCCCATCCCAGCAAGCAGGGTGGAAACAAGCCTGCGGACCACTGCAGGCAAAGCCAAGCTCAATGTCATCACAAATGCTAAGATCCAGCTCCACCGGTACACATTGCACTGGGCAGAAAGGCGTGAGAATGGGTTTGAAACAGTTTGAAAAGAGTCTGTCAGTAGCTGCAAGGGCATTTTGGCTTAGCTTTGTTCTGACACACTGTTAGAAGGTGAGGGCATTTCCTCGCATGCACTAAAATACAGACTATCGAGAACACAGGAAGATGCAGTTGAAATAGAAACTGTTGATGGGAAACATCTCTACATGCTGAAAGTCACACTGTCTGATTCACAGACCTAGGCTTGGGAACAAGCTTAGGGCTCTTTTTCTTGGTGTAGTGGGAACCAAGAGTATCAACAAGGATCGGAAGGCAGCCGAGCACTCTTGAGAACTTTCTTGTGGCTGCTACATGGCAATGTTCTAGCTCCAGAGGCCTCTGACTGCCCTCATGGGCTACAGAGCATTCAGAAAGGCTGTACGTGACTGCTCTAAAGCAGTGGTTCCCAAACTTGTTCCGCCGCTTGTGCAGGGAAAGCCCCTGGCAGGCTGGGCCGGTTTGTTTACCTGCCGTGTCCGCAGGTCCGGCCGATCGCAACTCCCAGTGGCCGCGGTTCGCTGCTCCAGGCCAATGGGAGCTGCTGGAAGCAGCGTGGGCCGAGGGATGTATTGGCCGCGGCTTCCAGCAGCTCCCATTGGCCTGTAGCAGCGAACCGCGGCCAATGGGAGCCGCAATTGGCCGAACTTGCAGACGTGGCGGGTACACAAACCGGCCCGGCCCGCCAGGGGCTTTCCCCGCACAAGTGGCGGAACTAGTTTGGGAACCACTGCTTTAAAGAAAGAGGGACCGAACTTTAAAAAGGACGCAACGAGTCTGAGAATAGATGGGCAGGTGGAAGCCAGTCTAAACTGGTTCTGATCAGATCCAGTGTCTCATCACGGCTTATGAAGAGGAAAACCCTCTTCTCCACCTTGAAATAGATCTTAATCCCATGAAGAGCCCATGTGCCAATGGTGAGAGCTCCCACTACCAGATTAAAAAAATCAGACCACATATTATAAAACTTCATAGTTCAGTGGAGATTAATTCAGAATGCTGATGGTAATAGATGGAAATGGATATTAAGTAAATATTGTGAGATACTGGACGTCAAGAGGATTTTTAAAAAAATGACGTATAGTCCAGAATGAACTATGCTGGTTTGTACCAGCTGAGAATGTGGCTCTGTATATCTGCATGCTCAGAAATGTGTCTTTTCCCATATAATCCCCACTCAAGCTCATTTTAATGCAGAAGGGAATATTTATTCTGCCTGTGGGCTAGATTCAGCTCTGCTGGAACAAGGAGGGAGAGTTTCCCCTCTGGATCCATTCTTTGGGGAAATTCGTTTCTTTCAGGGGTGAGTAGCTTTCATTTCTACTGGGGGCTCCCCAAGAGCCATGTTAATGCAAGCTGCAAAGGAAGTGCACTGAATCAAAGCATCCCCAACCACTGTTTGGGCTGTGTGGACCCCCAATGCAGTGGCACTGTAACCTCCCATCTGGTGGACTTTCTGCCCTGAACTCTGGTTTGTTCCAGCAGTACCTGGGGTGAATATGGCCCAGTGTTTGTGTGCAATATTTTGACACAAATGATTATGGTTGTCATTTTTGCAAGCTGTACCTTAGACCACAAGCTATTGATCATCCAATTTGAAGGAACTGGATCTGAGAGCAGATTTTTTACCATCCTGAAGCAATTGTAGCTAATGGAGACATTCTGCTAATGCCATCCTCTCTGCCATTTAGATGCCCATAAATAACAGATTGCCATTGTAATGGGTTACTTGATATAATTATATAGTAGCCCAGGGAAATCGATCACCTCTAATAACCCACTGAATTTGACACTGTTGTAGTTGTTGCACCTAAGATAATGAACTGAGTAAGCTATATTCAACATTGGCTTCAAAATTATGTATCAGATCAAGCAATAATTTGATTGCAGTCCTCTTCTCCACAGAAGTGTTTCATGGCCATATCCAGGTTTATGTTTCAAAGCATATTGCTCTGACCACTCAATACTAAGTACTTTTGGCAATGGCATCACTCTTTATATTTAGATACAGGCTTGGAAGGATTAGATTGTAAATGTCGGCAAACATCAATTTTGCTGTATACACACAAACGGATGAAAAAATATTTCCATTCATAATAATCTAAATTAACAGGTAGGCAAAGCAAGAAAACGCTGCTTGGGAACTGATTAGAGTTGGATTTGAGGATATTTCCTGTGTTAACAGTTTGTGTTTGAACTGATAAAAGCTTTAACTTTTTTGAATCTCGGTGTCTACTGTTAAATAATTGTCTGATCCCCCTTGTCTGATGCCGGCTCATAATTTCCTGCAAAGGTGAAAATTTAAAGTGATAAAAACTGAAGAAAAATTCTTAAATATAAAGATTGACATTATCTGAAATAAACATTGAATTCTGCCGAGCCTATTTATATAGTATTTTTTCAGGCAAGGATCTCAAAGCACATTACCAATAACATGGGGTACACAAGAGACACAGGTAGCTGAGGCCTGATCTAGATAAGACTAAGGTAATACTTACAGGGCTAGAAAAGGAACTGGAAAAAGTGGTAGAGATTATACCAGGGCTGCTGATTGCAAAAGGACACCTGCAGTTTATTACACACCTTACCAATCTGGGGAGGGTGGGGAGGATTGCTGGCTCCCCAGCTGCTTGTAGATGTCCAAGGATGTTTTGTATGCATTGCACTCACTGAGAGGACTGAAACCTTATCTTTCACTATTGGGTCCTTGCAGTAAAACATCCTGCATTGGGATATGCCTTCAATCGGTTTGGAATTTGCATCTGATGCAGATGGCAGGGGCTTGACTGCTAAGCCCATGGTTCCTGTAGGCAGTGCATTAGGCCCATGCTCCATGATCTGCTCTAGCTGTGGATTGGTTTTCAGGGATAAGGATAGTGCTTTTTACCTATAAAGCCCTAAGTGGTTTGGGTCCTGGCTCGTTCTCTCTCTCTCTCGGTACTGTGGCAAATGTTGTGAACCGGAGAGCTAAGGCTAACAGTGTCTGATTTAAACAAAAGGGGGCTAGTGAGATGTTCTCAATACTTCTCATCTTGGTCCTCTAGAACCTGGCTGTAGTGACCATTGGAGCATGCTGCAATGCTTCTGTCCTCCCAAGTGGTTTTATTTGGGAGGTGGGGGAAAGCAGAATTGATTAGGGGCAGAGTGGAAGGATGGGGAAAAGTTTGGTTTCATGGGTGGGTGTCGCTCAGCGATGTGAATAAGCCACCCCCCCCAGAACGACATAAATTATGCCGGCATAAGTGCTCGTGTGCACAGTGCTATGTCGGCGGAGAGCTTCTCCTGCCGACATTGCTTCTGCCGCTTGCAGAGGTGGGTTTTTTATGCCGACGGGAGAGCTCTCTCCTGTCGGCATAAAGCGTCTTCACCAGATGCGCTGCAGCGGCGCAGCTGTCTTGGTATGGCTGTGCCCCGCAGCACTGTATGTACACCCTACCCTGAGCTGAGCCTAGAGCCTGTATCTCAGCATTTCCAGGTCTTCATTTTCTCTAGTTTTAAATGTAAGGTTGTTTGAAGCCTAAAACTAGTGATCATTTATTTCCACACAGGCCAGGAGGAGCCACTTCTGGATGTTTAATATGCAACACAGATTTCGACAAGTGACTGTCAGCGAGCTGCATTTTCCACCTCAGACATACATGGTAGCTTTATTGTGTAGAAAACGATGTTGCTTTCACCACGGCATTGTAATTTTGTAATGAACTAATTATCATTTTAACCTACTCACAGATGATCTATTGGTGGCGAATATAACAGCCATGTTCTCCCGGGCTTTTCTAGAGCTCTCACACAGGCATTTGATACTTCACAAGCCTGACGACTGTAATTTTGATGCAAATCATGGTAACCAAAGGAGGCAAAGGCAGAGGAATAATTCCCATGTTACACCCTCCCCCGCCCCCCCCCCCCCCCCCGAGATGGAACCATAGTTCCCTTTGGAAGCAGGAGTCTGCAATGGAACACTCCAAAAGATATAGGATCAGATTCTCAGCTTATGTAAATTGGTTGAACACCATTGAAGTCAATGGAGCAATGCTGATTTACACCAGATGAGGCACTAGCTTTACTCAAGTATGCAAGTGCATTGAGCCCTTAATTGGGGGGCAGAGGGACTGTATCAGGCTACATAATTGGGCCTCAAATATGCATTTTTATCTAAAGCTAATCCAAACTTCATGAATCTGCTAAACTGAGGTGGAAGGGTCATAATAAGAAGGCTTCTCGCCTTCCCATCCATGCAGCAGTGTGTGACTGCTGTCCGTTTGCATGACCAGGGACAGCTGCCAATGAACCTAGTGCTTGCCTTGGCAGGCAGGTGGTGGCCCAACATGCTGCTGGTTTCATCACTGCGGTTCCTGGCCCGGTCGCTGGCCATGACTCTGCTGGTCTCGCTCGTTGTCGCTAAAGCCCTGCAATTCTGTGGATATCCATTTTATATCCACGGCTATATCTGCGCAGGGCTGTACCTGTCAGATAGGGAAGAGTTATTACCTTCATTCTGCAGATGGGAACTGAGGTTCAGAGAGGCTACGTGACTTAACCAAGGTCACATAGGAAGTCAATGGAAGAGAAAGGATATGAACTCAGGTCTCCTAAGTTCTGTGCTGATACCCTAACCTCTGAACCTAACCTTCCGCTGAATCTCCCCTTCTCTCTCGTACCATGTCTGTCACGATAAGTTCATCAGATCCCTATGACAATAAGTTAAATAAGTCCCTTTTGCCTTACTCTGGATCTAGCTAGTTTATAGGTGCTTTTTGGGCACTATAATAAATTGTAAGGACATTCCAGTCAGAGTTTGCAGACTTCCTTTTGCCCGCAAAAAGGACTCCGCTCATTTATAAAGGTTTTCTGCTTCTACCCCAAGAGTATATGAACCTTAGCAGGTAACTAGGATCTGGCATATTTTAAATACATTGATATGAATGCAAGGCACATCCCATAAGGGCGTCATCAGATCAACAACCTAACAATCATTTAAATTCAGCAACTGGGGTCAATCCTTGAAGTACTCGCTAGGCAAAGCTCCCATTATCTTTAGTGGCAATTCCATCTAAGCATTTGAGCATGACAAAGATTTGGCCCTTGCATATTATAAATATATATTCAGCCATAGCTCTATCTATCATATATGGTATTTTTAAACATTTAGAATGGTATTTTCAAAAAGTGCTCAACACAGGCCTAACCCTTTGACTTTAATGGGAGCTGTCACGCGAGTACTGCTGAGTGCTTTAGAAATTCCTCCCACAGGGGGTATTACACATACAGAATGTGTGAATGCAAAGGACGTGTAAAATATAACAGAACTGGCTCATTATTTTTGTCTATAAAATATACATAAAGCTGCAAGAATTATACAGTACAATGCAGACCCAGCTTGTCATTCCAAGCCACCAAATTTACATACCTCTTTTTTGCACACATGATCTATTGTGCCTACAAAAGTAGGCCTATGCCAATTTTGTACTTGAAAATCAGGTAAGTTAGTTAACGAATCTGGTTGTGCAGGGGTTTGCAGGTACAAAATGAAAACATGCTCACTTTTCAGAGCACGATGAGTTAAGTACATAGAAGTAGGTATGCAAATTCTGAAGCTATCTTAAGAGGGGCTAAACATTTGGCCCTAAATGTATTGCAGTATAAATAGATTTAGTGACATAATGCAAATTCTATTACTGTATCACTGGTAAATTGTCCTACTTTATCTTGAGTCTTTTTTCCAGTGTGCCTGCCTTGTGGTATTTCCAAGTGCAAAAATTGTCAGAGCGAATGCTTGCTAGATGCAAATTACACATAAGCTGTTAAAAGAAAGCCTAAAGGCACCCATCAGGGTGTTGAGGGTTGTACTTGTTTCATTTGGTTTGCAAGAAGGGAGCAATTAAGTATGGGATTGATTCAATTTATATGTTAGACTTAATGCAACATAACTGGCATTTTAACAGCTGTTTCAAGAGTGAATCTCACTAGTGAAAACAGTGTGAATTCTTGTCCCAAATCTTGACTCCTATGTCCTATCACTTTAGCGCTGTGTAAAATCTTTGAAGAAGATTGGAAGCAGCCTTTTTCGCCTCCAGGAATCTAGCAGCCTTGTGGAAAGTGATATTCAGCTGGTTCATCTAAACTGCCTGCCACACTGAGGGTTGTAGGGCCTAGAATAGCGTGTTTTGAAAAGCATAGGTGTTGTGGGAAGAAAGAAGAGCCAATTAAAGGTGTCATGATCTTAATGAAAATAACTGAGGTCTTCATAGCAGTTCTTCCTGTTACCTTCAAATGGCCATTAGTGGTGTTCAGAAACCTTGTGTGTCTGAGCTTGTACACACGCAGGCACACACTCCCTTCCACTTCACTTTGACTAATTTAATTATTTAACCAAAAGTTGTCTATGATCATCAACTTCATAACCAGAGAGAGCTGTGTTTTAACTCTAGGATAGTCCAGCCTAGTGATGGACAAAGTCATCTCAAGCTTATTCTCTAGATATTATGATGCCAGTTGAATGGGATATTGTGAATGTTACTGTTGACTTCAGTGGGAATAGGATCAGGCCCATAAACCAGAACTTTTACTGGGTACTCACTAAAGATATCAGCAGGTGCAGAGTCCCAAAGCCGCCTAACGCTAACCCAGACTCAAGAAAAGCCTAACCAGCAAGGCCTGGACTTCCCCTCTACCCAGTCTGGGGAAGTATTAGGATTCATTCTGATAGGAGGATTTAGGTTGGCTCATATCCAGGTAAGATGTTATGAATGCTTTCCAACTTTTGAGAGTCCTTGGAATGTCTTTGCTAGTTTCAGTGGAATCTGGTACTCTGATATCCAATTATGATCTTGCCCCTTCGAATCTATTCACAAGCTATTGCAAAAATCATCTTCCTGGTTTATTGCTCCAGCTGTGTCACCCACCAAGTTTCTTTCACATCATTCCACTGATGTCAATGGAGTTACACCAATTTACATACTCTAATCTCGTTCTTCCCACCATGCATCAGAACAAAAGAGAGCGTGTTCAACTGTTCTGCAAGAATTTTTGGTAAATGTGCATTTGACTGTGCAAATAAAGTACTGTAGTTGCCCATTCAAATACACATTTGCATATGCAAATATATGGAAATGATGGGATGTAGAAAATGGGTAGGCCTTTAACAACACATGAGGGGTTGAAAGAGAGTGGGTGCATGATTGATTTCATTTTCCTGACTGGACGCCCAACTTTCAAAAACTTGGGACACCCTGACCTAAAATACATTGTGTGAGCAGGTGTTGCAAGCATTTTCTTAAGTGGTTTTGGTCATCTGTTCTTCAGTTTGTGTAGCACACACTAAAGTAACAACAAGAGGAATTTATTTTCACCAAATACTTTTTTCTTGAAAATGTTTTTATCTTCTTTTAAGCATAAACAATTTTAAATTATATTTAGGTGCAATCTTATGCTAATGCCTTTCAGGAACAGCATCTTTCTAATTTCCCGCTCTGATAGGTCCTTGTCGTGGCATCTCCTGACCATGAAATGAGTCATGTTCTATGCGGATATCAACGGGCATGATGTGTCATAGCAACGACCACTAGTGTGGAAAATTCAAACAGAAAAAAGACACTTGACAGACAGTGTAGTGATTTTCTGGAAAAACTCTTAGGAAACACTTCAACTATTTAAGGGGGAAAAAGGAAGATTTAAAAATATATTTAAGTATCTACTGCTCACAGAAAGATGTTATGCTCTAAATTTTAGGACAACCGCAAACCAAACTCCATTTTGCTTGTCCAAATGATTGTATATAGTATATACTAGAGCGCATAGACAGGTGTCCAAAAAAACCCCCTCAGAATTGGAGGCCAGGATGGCGCAGCTGGTCCTATGAGTTTATGACCCATATATTTTCATGATCAAAACTCACTTTGGGAGTGAATAGATGAACTATTTCAGTTAAAATACCCTGCCTTCCCTCATCAATGTCCTGAAACTATGCCTTAAGATCAACCTGGATATTTTTGATGCTTGAAAAGGTTTCTTTCCCCCTATTATTTCTCATTTTCCTGCACCTGTGTACTTTTGGGTCTTAGCTAGAATTCTGAAGTGCTGAAATGTGGCAAAAAGAAATCTGATTGTGTGTGATCTCTGGCTCAAGTGGAAGATAAAGACACAGAAGAATCATAAGAAACCGATTCTTTCAAGATTTCTAGAACACTTTTGCAGATCCAAACAGTTCTGATAAACACCTAGGCTGGGAGTTTCAAAACCACTCAGGGCTAGATCCACAAAGGGAAGCAGCTATGAATGAGATTCAGAGAAGCCAGCACACTGTGTGGGGAGCTGCCTATTCTAGCCATTAGGAAATGCACAGGGCCCACCCCGACAAAGAATTACATATCTAAGTCAGGAGGTGGTGAAGGTGCCTGCATTATACCCAATAGCCTACTGGCAAGGGCACTCACCTTAAATGTGGGAGTCCTAAGCTTGAATCCCTGGTCTGCCTGATTTGGAGTCAGGACTTGAACTCAGGTCTTCCACATTCCAGGTGAGCGCCCTAACCCCTGAGCTATTGTGTATAATGGGGGGCAGTGGCACTGCCACTAAATGACACTATTTGGGGGTGGGGGGAGTAGGCCCGCACAGAGCACACGTACCAGCTTAGGCCCTGCTGAAGAGATAGGCAGGGAAGTGCCTAGTGTGCAAATCCTACCAGGATTTAGGTGTTGAGCTGCTTAGTGGCATCAGGATTTAGGCAGCTTTCTACTTGGCTACCGGCAGAAACGTAGGTGCCTAAGGACTTTTGGCACCTCCAGGTTTAGGCGGTATCTAAAGAGGGGTTTTGAGGCTCCCATGGCAGCTAAATAGGGGGGAGGGATAGCTCAATGGTTTGAGCATTGGCCTGCTAAACCCAGGGTTGTGAGTTCAATCCTTGAGGGGGCCACTTGGGGATCTGAGGCAAAATCAGTACTTGGTCCTGCTAGTGAAGGCAGGGGGCTGGACTCGATGACCTTTCAAGGTCCCTTCCACTTCTAGGAGATAGGATATCTCCATTTATTTATTTATTTATTTATTTAAATGTTGGAGATAGGCACTGAGAGTGGCAGGTAGGCACCTAAATGCCTTTGTAGATCTGGCCCTTGGAGGTAGCCTAACTGCTCGTATTGAAGTCCGTGGGGTCTTTACCACAGACTTCAACTGGAGAAGAGTTAGGCCAATCCTGAAAACCCCACCCCTAGACTTTTGGCTATTCACTTGAGTCAAATCTGAACGTTCAACCCACTCCCTACTAACAGGTGTGGGACTGAGCTTCCTGACTTCTCCAGAGTCTGGAGGGTGTTCAGATCCTGCAACGTCTGGAAGCAGGCTCTGAATCCCTGCAAAATTCCAATCCAGGTTTGGAACCACTACAAAGTTCCAGGGTATTGGTATCAGGGTTGGGGCGGGCGGGGGGGAAGAAGCTCTATTTCACTTTTTAACTCTGGACAGAAGACCACATCAGTAGCAGAGACTTATTGGCTTTTTTCCTTCGCTTCCCTTGCTGAGAGTTTTTAATCATTCATTAAGAACTGGTATTGCCTTTCCATAATTAAATTAAGCAGAGTGTCTGCACCATTATGCTATTTGAAGTGCTTAATATACTGTGTGCTGCAAACCAATAGACCTTTGGCTTTCATCTACATTCCCTGCACACTTTTCAAAGTATAAAACAGCGATGCTAATTGTATAAACAAGACAAATCTAATCTCACCAATGTGTATCTATATTAGAGATGGACAAACTGCGACCTTACAGTAAATAACTAGAAGGCTCTACCCCTGTCCCATGCATTAGAGCTACCTAAGGCTATGAATACACTACAAGCTGGTGGGGGGAATTGATTCTCAGCTTGCGCAGATATGCTTGTGCTAGCTCTCATCGGAGCTAGCGTGCTGAAAATAGTAGTGTGGCTGCAGTTGTGGAATGTGCCAGCAGTCCTGAGTACATCCCATGGGGTTTGCACTCAGGGCAACTCGTCTGCACAGTCACTGCTTGTGCTACTGTGGCTACACGACTGTTTTTAGTGCGCTACCTCCGATGAGCGGTAGCGCGAGTATGTCTACATGAGCTAGGAATCACACCCCTCGCTTGTAGTGTAGACATAGCCTAAAGATGCTATGTGAGCGAACGGGTGTTTACTGAAAAGGAGCAGGGAATGGGGGAAGGGAAGTAGGCACAGAACAGAGGGGGGAAGGGTGGATGAGCATCCTACGTATGGGGGCTTTTCTGAACCAGATGGTCCACCGCTAGTTTGGAACAAACATATGCTTGATGTATTTATCTCCTATTTGCCCAAGAAAATACATTTGCAGGGGAGGGGGAACAAAAGCTAGTCACTTGGTGGCTGAATAGAATAATTTAACAAATCCGTATTTGACATGCTCATAAGAGGCTTAAGGAATCAATTTTCCCATGCTGTACTGTTAGTCCTTGGGGACACTTTAATTAACGCCGCTTGAAATAATTTGAGGCAAAGGGTGACAAAGATCAATTCTCAAAGATGCGTGGCTGGCACAAACCCTGATGCGCACTGAGCCCAGTTCAGAACAGCCGTGAAAAGCCCAAGAAAGAGGCGTTGCTTGCTTGAAATTGAGTGAAGACGCAGCGGGGCTGAGGGAAAGAATCTCCAGCGAAAGGGCTAGCACAGGCACCCATAGACCACTGCCATTGGGTGAGTAGAGACTGAAGAGTAGCACCTCAGGGCTGGCATCCTCCTTCAATGTGGGATTTGAACCAAGAGGATCCACACTGTACCTTGTGTCCATTTGTGGGTGACATGCCTACTGATCCCCTTCTATGTTCCCTTGCAGAGGCTTGCCACAGAAATCTCTTCTGCAACAGACAGTGGGGAGTGAAGTCTCCCAGAACGGGTGTTCTGCAGTTGTCTCCTTCTGGCCAATGGAAGCAAATGGTGGTGTTTAGGCCTTGTGCACAGATGCAAGGTTGAGTTCTTGGTGAAAAGAAAGCAATGCTGTGAAATGCTTCAGACTCGCTTGAGTGTCATACTCAGTGTGTATATAATATAGTGCTTTTCATCCAAAGATCCCAAAGTTCTTTACAGGGGCGAATAACATTAGTATCTTTTCTCTCTCTCCGCCCCCACCCCCGCAAGGCCCCTATCACACTGGCATCCAAATGGTATCATTCACCAAAAGAAAAATGATCTTATTTCTCTCAGCTCCCTGTGAACAGACGTGTATGACTGTAAGTGTCAGTGAGATATTGCGTCTTATAAATGCCATTCCTGAGGGAAGCTTTCTCGAAAAGACTGCAGATTTAAGCACAGTTTTTAGGTTGTCTTCAGAACAATGTAGCTAGAAACAACTCTTTTTAAATGAAAACTTAGATTCCGGAGAACAGTTCTGATACAGGGCGGTGGATACTGTGGTCATGGAATGCAGAAAGCTCTATTGTAACCTAGAGATGATGAAGTAGGATTCACAGATATGAGTTTTAAAGAGATGGGGCAAATCTAGTATTAAAGTGACTTGCCCTAAGAAAAACAACAAGGAGTCTGGTGGCACCTTAAAGACTAACAGATTTATTTGGGCATAAGCTTTCGTGAGTAAAAACCTCACTTCTTCGGATGCATCCGAAGAAGTGAGGTTTTTACTCACGAAAGCTTATGCCCAAATAAATCTGTTAGTCTTTAAGGTGCCACCAGACTCCTTGTTGTTTTTGTAGATACAGACTAACACAGCTACCCCCTGATACTTGCCCTAAGAAGTAGAACTGTTGTTTGCTCTAACCATTAGGCAACCATGCCTCCCTATACATGGTTGATAGATGTGTGCAACAAATCCTGACTCATTTTTCTAACCCTTGCTTTATCCAAGGGTGTTGGAATGACTCAGCCTCCAACCAGAGTTTAGAGTGGCCGGAAGAGATGACTATGGTCACCACATGGGGACAGAGGCAAGAGGCCCTGTTCCTTGTCCCAACTGATTCCATCCCTGCAATTCACTGCAGTCCAATAGGAACCAAAAGGATCACACACCATTCCTGCCAGAATCGAGTCAATGCAGTGAGTGACCCGCTTCATATGTGCACAATCTGTTCCTGATTTGGCAATGATTTTAAATTGGTTGGGATGTTTAGATTAAAAAAATGCCTATAGTCCAGTGAGGACCTAGATGGTGATGGTTGTTGTTTATTAGAGTCAGACAGATGACTGCAGGGGGATTTCAATGTAAATAGAGTGAAGAGTACCTCAGAAATGTGCATTTAGGGACATCCACTCAAGGATCAGGAAGGTCTTGTGTATGACTGTTTTTTTTTTAACAACATGTTGGATAAATAAGCTTGTGTATGCTTCAATCTTTTCTAATCCTGTACAGCCTTCTTTTTTCTTTTGCAGCCACATAAACATTTGTCAGCGGATCTATCATGGATCAACATAGTCATTGCGTGCTCAAAGTGATGACACCGACATATCGAGAATATTGTATTCCCTTGAGCTATTTTCACTCTCTTGAATCCTAAAAGTGCTGTGAATATTAATGAAAATATCTGCCTTACTATTTCCCGGCTTTAAATATTCAGCATTAAACATCCATGGGTTTGTCCCTTATCTCTCAACCAAGTTTAATTTCTCATACTAGCATCATTTCTGTAAAGCAAAATAAATGCACAATTTTGGGGGTTAAATCTTAAGTCTCAAGAAAGTCATGGCGAATTGAAAGTGAATACAATATATTTGCTAACACCTAATGCTTGGAATAATTTATCATACGAACATTTTATGGAAACCAACAGCCACTTGAGTTCAAGCAACTTATAAAATGTTACTTGTGTGTCTAATAATCTACCCACGGGCCAACAAGTACATTAGCATTGCACAAACTTTCTGACTTATTCATCATCACTATTTATTATTAAAACTTTATCTGTTTCAACTTAGTGAATAGCTGCTTTGGGACACGCCAGTCTGAGCAGCAGCAACAACATAAAGTTTATGCAATTTGCATAATATTGCACAAAAGATATTAGCTTAGAACAATATGAATCCCCTGGATCATTGGCACAGGCCCTTTGGTGTTTAATGTTGGTAAATATTTAAATAACAGTAGGCCTATATAATTATAAAGATTCCTCTTCCTAATCCGCACAGGATGTAAAAGTGTTGTAAATCATCACTGTTACATGGTTTTTAGCCAGACCAAGACTGGGAGAAGAGTTAGATACACTTGTTGCCTTTGCCAAGTGTTTTATGATCTGCATGCAAGGAGATCTTGGATTACAAGCAGAACCTATGCACAGCTGAGTGCTGAAGGGTGTGTGCGCTGCCTATGACTGAGGATTGGTGCAGTCAGCATGTTTTAAAGGCAGAGGGATAGATTCTCCATTGCCATGCATATTGAGCAGTTATTTACACCAGTACTAATCGTTTGGAAGTATTACATCTCACACTCATTTTGCACTAACCCACTGGGTGACCATGGGCAAGTCTCTTCACAGCCCCATGCCTCAGTTTCCCCTATGTAAAATGGTGGTCATGATCCTGCCCACTTTTATAAGGCGCTGTGAGATCTACCGATGAAAACAGCTACATAAGAGCGAGAGATTATTATAATTAGTATGGCCCAGGACTTGCCAGGTTATTGGTCTGTAGTGCATTGCACATACCTATGGTACCGTAGTAAAATAAACAACAATAAATAATGGAGTAAACTGGCATAATTGCATTGAAAGCAATGGAGCTGATCTTACTGAACCCCAGATGAAGATCTGGCGCAATGACAACACCCTCTCTTGGGTGATTGGTCCAGGAAAGAGGCAATCATGGTAAAAATGCAAGTCCTCTTTTTAGCTAATGGGAGTAAATAGGCCCATTCCCATGGCTCCATGCTTAGTCCAGAAGAGAAAGTCTGATTCAGCCTGATATTTCTATAGTGAAATTGAAGAGGATAAAAATAAAAGATAGACTACAATGGACTGGAACATGCTGTGCCAGATTTCGAACATAAGCCCTGGTGAATCTCACATCAGCTCATCCCTGTCACCCATTTCCCTGAAAGATGGGTATTGAGATTTAAACTGTTTCCTTTACAATAGACTGAAATTAATGCCCATGGAGTAAATAGAATATCTCACCCTTGAAGAGTGATTATGTTTCTTTCACTCATGAGAAAGGCCTTCATAATTCATTCATACCTGAGGCACTCATGAGTTATGGGTCCTTCACACTCCTGAAAGAAACATAATGCTCACCCTTCATGGATGAGCTCTCCTATATGTATTTAAATTGTAAAATTAAAGTCTGGAGCTTTTGAAGGCATTTTCAACATGTACAACATAAATGCATCTATAGAATGCTTTCCCCCTCTATCTGAAAGGTGACGTGAGATCGTAGGAGAATATGACAACATGAAATATTACAGTGAAAGCTAACATGGGATGTGCTGCATGCAAGACAAAAGAAGAGAAAAAGAAATTAACTCCCCCACTGATCATTCTTCAAAGGGATGCACTATTGTCGCTTTCTTTGGAATGCTTATAAATGTCTTACTCCTATGCCCTCAAATAACTTTAATAGAATCTGAGACATTATACCTAAAAACGTCAGCATCACATCAATCTGATTCCTAACTCCTGGGATTATTTAAAAAAGATACATTTAATACCAGAAAGTGGGATTGGCTAGAAGTGCATAGGTAGAGGAGAGGCAGGGGAACACATAGGGTGATAGACAGCACATAGATTTTGGGAATATATACCTATGTACTAAAAAGGTTCAGCATCACTTTTACTTGTGTTAGGTACATAAACACATCAAGTTCCATCATCCATTGTCTCCTCCTTCACTTTTACAGTCTATTAGATAATGTTAGTTATTCTTAAATAGTTCTACAGCTATTATACCAATTCCAAAATAACACTTCTAGGAGAAAAGACAACAACAACAAAAAATGGAAAAACAACCATCAAATTTAAATACCAAATCATACAGTAAATATATTCTGGACATAGATCTGTCTTCACAAATGTGCTATTCCTGATTATGTGGGTGTAAAAACAGTTATTATTAGAACTGGTCAAAATTTGATTTTCTGATGGAAATTTTCACCAAAATTTAATGAACAAAAATCAGAATATGTTACAACTACATTTTCATGTCCCCCGCTCCCCACTTTTAGACCAGTTGTACATATCATGCATAGGCTGGCCATCAATACAGCTATTGAATAAACTTGAGAATCCAAGGTAACTGGCCTTGCACCATGTGGGTAGTCACTGACCCTATTACTCTATTAGGCCCTGACCCTGTAAATATGTACTCATGTGCTTAACTTTACCATGAGGAGTTCCACTGATTTCAACTGATTGACTGAAGAACACAATTTTTCACAATAGTAAAGTTAAGCACGTGCCTGAGTGTATGCCGCATTGATGCCTTACTGAATTAACTTTGTAACGTCAGTAACACATATTAAAAATAAAATAATACCTAGCTCTTTTCATCAGTAAATCTGAAATCACTTTACAAAGCAGGTCACTAGCATTATCCCCATATTACAGATGGGGAAACTGAGTCACAAAGCAGGGGAAAATGACATGGCCAAGGTCACCCAGAAGCCAGTGGCAGAGCCAGTACTAGAACCAAGGTCTTCTGAGGCTCAGTCCAGTGCTCTATTTTTCCCCCATGTAACCCTGGCTAGCCACACAGTGTGTGTGAATAAGAAAATACAGTATTTAACTATGCCTTCGGTAAATGGGTCTCTGGGTAGTTTTAGGGAAAAGAGATAAAGAAAAGTCAAGGAGAGAAGAAATGATGGACAGTAAGATTTTAAATAAACAGAGAGAATTGCACAGGGGGCAAGAAAGACACAAGTGTCAAGCCAGAGAGGGATTAAGCTGTAGAAATAATCTTTGAGAATGCCAAAGAAACAAGTTGTTTGACAGACATTTCATAACTGAAAATCTAGAGAAATGTACAAAAGACATTGCTGTCTAGCGGGAATCACTAACCACAACATTCAGACTAGAAATTTAACAATTAGAGGGGACAATTAATATATGTTCTGGAGAATCCTGCTAGCACAAAGCTGGAGTAACATTAAAAATAGCGCTAAGCACTGATTCTAACATAGTGGGGCAGCAAATAATTCCACTTTGTTGGGCTAAATTCCAATTGAACTCTAATATTCCCAACAGTTTCATCTGCTACCGGGGAAAAGTATTAATGCAATATTTCGGTCGGGGGAAATCAGCATTGCCCTTTTTTAAAGCACAAGAATCCCCAAAGTGCTCGCCATGTATGATACAATACAAAGCTAATTTTAAAGTTGAGCTAATCGTTGTTTGTTCCGAGAACATAACCCTGACCATTTTTTTCTAATAACAGGAAAGATTTTATTTAGGACTTCAGACTAAACTGATATTTGGTGAGAAAGAGTTAGACTTTTGTAAAGCTGTATCAGCCTTAAATATTTTCTAATTTACCAGTTTGTAAGATCTGATTGCCAAAAAAGTCAGTTGCGAATTGGCTATTCCTTGCTTTATGCTGACATTGTTAGACATGGTCATTTACTAGCAAATGGTGGTTATGTAACTAACATGACAAAATTAATAATGACTTAGGGCCTGATCCTCAGAAACACAGAGCACACAGTACTTCACAGTAAGTGATTGCATGGTAGAATGATTCTTTGGATATTTTCCAGCAATACTTCAAAAATGTAATGCATGTTTCTGTTCAGGGACAGAGTCTGTGCTTTGCTTTTGCACTACTGGAAGAATTTAAGGGGACACCATCAACTTGAAAATCACCTCTCTGTTTGAAAAAACAATGAGGAGTCCTTGTGGCACCTTAGAGACTAACAAATTTATTTGGGCATAAACTTTCGTGGGGTATAACCCACTTCATCAGATGCATGGAGTGAAAAATACAGTAGGCAGGTATAAATATACAGCACATGAAAAGATGGGAGTTGCTTACCAAGTAGGGGGTGGGGGGAGTCAGTGCTAACAAGGCCAGTTAAATCAGGGTGCATGTGACCCATTCTCAACAGTCGACAAGAAGAGGTGAATATTAACAGAGAGAAAATTACTTTTTGTAGTGACCCAGCCATTCCCATTCTTGATGGTCACATAAACACCACCCTATACCGGAAACCTACTGACCACTATACTTACCTACATGCCTCCAGCTTTCATCCAGACCACATCACACGATCCATTGTCTACAGTCAAGCTCTAAGATACAACCGCATTTGCTCCGATCCCTCAGATAGAGACAAACACCTACAGAATCTCTATCAAACGTTCTTAAAACTGCAATACCCACCGGGTGAAGTGAAAAAACAGATTGACAAAGCCAGAAAGGTACCGAGAAGTCACCTACTACAAGACAGGCCCAACAAAGGAAGTAACAGAATGCCACTAGCCATCACCGCCAGCCCCCAACTAAAACCTCTTCAGCGCATCATCAAGGATCTACAACCTATCCTGAAGGACGATCTCTCACTCTCACAGACCTTAGGAGACAGACCAGTCCTCGCTTATAGACAGCCCCCCAACCTAAAGCAAATGCTCACCAGCAACTACACACCACACAACAAAAATACCAACCCAGGAACCAACCCCTGCTACAAACCCCGGTGCCAACTCTGTACACATATCTATTCAAGGAACACCATCAAATGACCTAACTACATCAGCCACACCATCAGCAGCTCGTTCACCTGCACATCTACCAATGTGATGTGTGCCATCATGTGCCAGCAATGCCCCTCTGCCATGTACATTGACCAAACCGGACAGTCTCCACAGAAAAGAATAAATGGACACAAATCAGACATCAAGAATTGTAACATTCAAAAACCAGTAGAAGAGCACTTCAATCTTCCTGGACACTCAATAACAGACTTAGAAGTCGCCATTCTTTAACAAAAAATCTTCAAAAACAGACTTCAATGAGAAACTGCAGAACCGGAATTAATTTGCAAACTTGACACCATCAAATTAGGCCTGAATGAAGACTGGGAGTGGCTGGGTCACTACAAAAAGTAATTTTCCCTCTGTTGATAGTCACCCCTTCTTGTCAACTGTTGGGAATGGTCACATCCACCCTGATTGAACTGGCCTCATTAGCACTGACCCCCCCACTCGGTAAGGCAACTTCCATCTTTTCATGTGCTGTATATTTATACCTGCCTACTGTATTTTTCACTCCATGCATCCGATGAAGTGGGTTATAGCCCACGAAAGCTTATGCCCAAATAAATGTGTTCGTCTCTAAGGTGCCACAAGGACTCCTTGTTGTTTTTGCTGATACAGACTAACATGGCTACCACTCTGAATCCTCTCCGTTTGAAAATGTCTTAACTTCTATAGTTACATCTAAAAATACTGTATCAGGAAGAAGTGGGTGAAAAAAATCATTTCTCTCTATTTTTTCAGTTTATTTGGACTGCACTTCCCCCACTCATAGATTAAAAAGCCAGAAGGGAGCAATGTGATTATCTTGTCTGACCTCAGACACAGGCCAGAGGACTTCCCTGAATTAATTCCTGTTTGAACAATAGCATATCTATTAGAAAAAACAGCGAATCCTAATTTAAAAATTGCCAGTAATCCAACAAAACTCCTTAGTAAGTTATTCCCTGGCTACGTTGACATTTGAACTCAGATCTCTGGATTCAAAGCCCAGAGTGCTGAAAAACTATACCGCAGAGCCAAGCACCATAGAATGTGTTAGCTAGGTCTCAACTCTGCAAACAGCTTGGCATGTTATTAACTTTGCAAAGATGCTTAAATCCCATTGGACTCAATGAGACTGCTCAGGTATCAAGTTACTCACGTATGTAAGTGTTTGCAGGATCAGTGCTTTAGTTGCTCCCTGGTGGAAAAGGTCCATATAATTCTCAAGAGAGGAGCAGACAATGCAGGGTGCTGTATATAACGCATGCTCAATCAGAAACTTTATCCTTTAAAAAAAGTTAGCCAATTTAAAAAAATAATAAAATTCAATGTCCCTTTATTACAGTCATGGAATAATGATCCCCACCCTGAGAGTAGGTAGGGGCAGTTAAAGGGCAGTATTTAGAACTTTATGCTAATGTCAATTAGCTTTTATGAGAATTTTATGTAAATCTTTATGATTTTTGCCTAATTGAAAACAAGATTTACTTCCATTCTGCTGCTGATGAGTTTTAAATGATCTCAAATCAATCTCTCTATTATTATGTTATGAGATGGAGGTTTTCTGGGGGTGTGGGTTCTGTGTGTCTCGGAAGTTAATGAGATATTACATTAGAATTTCATGTGGGAATATCTTCACTGTGGGTATAAATACCACAGTGACTTTTTAAGATATTGGGCAATCTTCTTCCACTTCATATGCTTTGACACATGACACAGAGTATTTCTTCCTCACTGTAAATCATTGGAAACATCCCCTGCCATTCCTTTCCATTTATGCCCCAAATTCTTGAACAGGGAGAATTACACACTGCACTGGCCTCTGTTGGTTTTCTTTAGTGTACACTCATTCACACCAATGCAAAAAGTTACCTTAAGTGCCTAAGCATACTTCCTTTGTACATGCAACTGCTGCAAAGACCTACTGAGCACAAATGGTAAAGGGGGGTTGGTTCTGAAAACTGCTGAGCTCTCTGGCCCTGATCCAGTAAAATGCTTACACACGTGCTTAACTTCAAGTATGTGAGCAGTCCCATTGAAGTTAGTGGTGCAGGGTGATCAACAAGTTCATTTTGGTGAATTTGGCCATGCCATTCATGTATGTAAATGGGAACAGCCCCTTTGAGAATCTGGCCACTTATTTAGGTACCTAAATGGGAACTATTGGCTTCTGAAACCTATTGAAAGTCTGTCTAGTAACTGATTAATAGTAAGGAAACACTGATGAGTCATGGAATTGTAACAAAAAATTCCATTCACCTACTAGAAATTAATATAGCCTCTGTAGACCGTTAAATCTTAATACCGTAGTTTTGTTTTTCTTAATATACAAGTGAGAAGAGGTCAACCAGATTCACTGCACATTAGTTTGGCCATCTAAAAATACTTCTTCCACCTTAACCTTGGGCTTGAACGTCAAATAAATTTTCATCTTAACTGTGACAATCCTGAGCCTGGTAGAAAGGCAAGAACCTGGGAGGAAACAAGAAGGTGCAAATGAAATGATCTAATGTGGATAAGGTAGGACAAAAGAACATCTACGGGCCCTGGACTTGCTAAATTTGGACTGATAATGCATCAGAGGAAAAGATTGCATTAAAGTTGAGATTGATATTAGTCTCAGAAAAAGAAAGCTAATTATTTCCATCTCATCTTTGTCTAAAAGAAGATTTGAAAGGGAAAAAAATCAGGAAAAATATACTTTGATTTTAGAAACGTATGTAGGGGAACACGTGAAGAAAATTTACAGAACCCTAGGAAATCCTATTGGATCATACGTTTCAGGCACTATATAGAAAACTGGTATATGTGTACATGGACGACCTCTGCAGGATGGAATGAGAACTGCTCAGCCCCGTGTAACAACATGTCTGATGCTGTAAACCGCTAATGGAGGGCTTGTTTACACTTGAAGCGGTGCAACTGGGACACTGCAGCGCTTCAGTGTAGACACCACCTACACTGATGGGAGGGGTTCCCCGTTGGCATAAGTAATCCACACCCCTGAGCGGCAGTAGCTAGGCTGATGGAAGAATTCTTCCTTTGACCTACTGCTGTCTATATGGGGACTTAGGTCGGCTTTACGTCGCTCAGGGGTGTGGATTTTTCACACCCCTGAGTGACGTAGCTGGACCCATCTAATTTTCTCGTGTAGACCAGTCCAGAGATTCCGTAAATGGTAGCGGTCTGGGCTCTTAGGCGTGCGTGTCGCTACGGGCTGTAGTGCAGAGCACGTGGGTAGCTACATGTGTCAGTGAAAGGCTCTGGCAGAGGGGAGGCAGCAGGGAAGGGCTCCAGTAACAGGGAGTTGGCAGAGCCTTGACCCCGCTGCTGGAGTCTTTACCCATGGTGAGGAAAGGCTCTGGCAGGGAGAAAGCAATGGTGAAAGGCTGAATCTTTCCCTACTCCCTCCCCCCGTGCCAGAGCCTTTCCCCATGGTGGGGAAATGTTCCTTTCCCCAATGAAAGCCCTTCCCTGATACCTCCCCACTGCCAGACACTTTCCCTGCTGGGGGAGTCTTTTTCTGAAGAGGCAAAAAGCTCCAGCAGTGGGATTCTACCCTGAGAAAAATAGCAATGGAACTAGGGCAGCATGGCTTAGGGAAGTAAAGAGCATGTAGGGTATATCCAAACATATCCACTTGCAAACATATCCACACCCTTCAGGCATGTCTGTGCTCTCCTTGCCTATGCTGTTCCTCACCAGCTACACTGCTGTTTATACCTGCGCTAGGGGGGCTCTGTGGGTATCTGCTTTACACACCACCAAAAGAAGCATGCAATCAAGGCATACCCTGAGAGTACATGGCTCTGAGTTCTATCCCAGCTGGGTCTGGAAAGTTTGCAGAATAATGACCACCCTAAAGTTTCTAGGTGGCCACCGATCTTTCATGTGATTAAGGGAACAGAGTATCTACCGAGAGAAAAGTAAAGAGACAAAATATTTACAGAGCACAAGGCTTTTCACACAGGCTGAGAGGAGATCTAGAGAACACATAAGAGTTCCATGTTAGCAGCTGCAGACTGGAAACCATTTCCAGTACACAACAGCAACACATTTGATTGTTCCTAGGTTTGCTACGACCCAATGTTGAACATTCTTGAGTGCCGTCTACTGGCACAGTCGCCATTAACTAACTCTATACGTTTATACAGCCATTTCTCCGATTACTGTTGTATCATGGACCTGGAGAAGAAAGAATTCCATAGCCCATAGCTTGCACAGGCTGCTCCCAGAGGGGATGGGGATGGCTTTGTATTCCTAACTAACCCAACCATAAAGAATCAGTCTACTGACAATGCTTGGCTTCCTGTCCATAGACGTGGAGAGAACAGATCCAGGAAGGTTTGTGAATGTCAAATAAAGAGAGAAGACAGCAACAGAAACTGGGCAAAAATGTCATTAACAAAAGCCAAAATTTACTGTTTTTGGCTGTTTATAGCGTTCAACATATTAACGCTATAAACACTTAGTTTTTAAAAAACGTCTTATTTCTTACACAGTTTTTAGTCTTTTTTTTCCAGCCAAAGGGCCATTTTTGCTGAAGCAAGCTCTTATTTGCTTTTGTCTAAAGCTGTGGTTTTCAGCCTGTAGTCTGCGGATCCACAAGGTCCACAGACGATGTCTAAGATTTCCACCTCGATTTGAACATTTTCAGGAGTCCGCAAATGAAAAAAGGTTGAAAACCACTGGCCTAAAGCGTGGAAAAAGGAGAGGGTCAGACAGGGACCCCAAACATTCAGCACCTCAGCTTCTAGCATCTCCATGTCATCCTTCATCCATGGCTTGAACATGTCCATATCTATGTCCTGCTTACTTGCATGCCTCTTACACTGAGGCAAATTGAATTGCCTATTGGTTGTTCTTCTATTCTTAATCTCGGTCTTCACTGAGAGCTCCTCTGAG